>NC_133769.1:213202683-213440601 GCF_003597395.2 Chelonoidis abingdonii | reverse complement strand
TCCTGTGGTGAGGATAAAGAAGGTGTTTGGAGGAGGCCATGGGGAAGTAGCCCAGGGAGTTGTAGCTGTCATGCAGCTGTTACAGGAGGCACTATAGACAGCTGCAATCCACAGGGCCCTGGGCTGGAACCTGAAGTAGAGTGTGGGCCTGGGTTCCCCCCAAACCTCCCAACTCCTGATCCAACACAGGAGGAGTTGACCCAGACTGTGGGGAAGATCACTGAGGTGAGCAAATCTGCCAAGAAGCGCAGGACCCACCAAGGTAGAAGAGGAACTTTGTCACAGGATTTATATTTATATTTTTCATCTAATGAAGCATTATGATTGCCTACAATTTGAATATACATATATTTCTGTTCTTAACATTGAGTTATTCTATATTTGTCAGTTGTGGAGTTTAAAGACCTGGATAATGTTTAACAATGAAGTCTCTGATCTGATGATATGACAGAAAAGATTTTCTTTATGTATGTTGTGGCATAAGAGACAAATTGATCAAGTCCAGGTCTACACTATAACTTCTTGCTGGTATTACTGTGTCAGTCTGTGATAAGTTGTGATATGATCAACATAGCTGTGGCAGGAAGAATCTCAAGGTAGACACAGTAATACAGACATCACTGTGCATTTAAGGATATAAGCTTATTTTGTTCAGGGAGGAGCTGCTACAAAGCACAATTTTGCTGACCAACTGTTCACACTGGGAGCACTTTGCTGCTATAATATGCCAGCAAATCCTTCCAAATGTAGACCTGGCCTAAGAAATTATTGGAAACTAAACAAAAATCCTTTGAGTTTTCCTTAAGAAAATTGATTGGGCTCTATCTACCATCCTGGGAAATCAAGGGCAGATTGGTGGGTTGTAGTTCAAAATCAAGGCTTTTAAGAACTGGTAGTGTTCTTCACAAATGATCCCTGCTAAAATATAGCAACATGAGCTGAACAGAAGAGACTAAGTAAATTGTATTTCTTCACTTAATTATACCTTCTCTCTCAAGCTCAAAAGAAAATGGATTATTTTCTAATTAAATGTTTAACAGCTTGATAGTATTTCTGATTTTCAACTTAGGGTCTATTTCATTTATGACTATGGTATAACAAAAATAGAACTTATATACTGTGTTATTTTTGAATTCATGTACCTCAGATATGCTCCTAAATTTTTAGGCAGCATTATAAAACAAATTGAGGTCAATCACATAATGCCACATGCTTAAATTTATTCACATTTTTAATGAAGTGACCCAGTGGAATGCTATCATAGACTTAAGCTATCTAATGTGACACCTGCCATCTTGTTTCTATCAATGTCATAAACAGATAGTTAAGGGTTAATGTCTCTTTTACCTGTAAAGGGTTACAAGCAGTGAACCTGCAACACCTGACCAGAGGACCAATCAGGAGACAAGATACTTTCAAATCTCGGTGGAGGGAAGTCTTTGTGTTGTGGTGTTTGTCCGTTGTTCTCTCTGGGTTCTGAGAGTGACCAGACATACATACAGGCTCTCTAATCTTCTGTTCAAATTTAGTAAGTACCAGTAGAAAGGCGGTTTTAGTCTTTTGATTGTTTTCTTTATTTGCAAATGTGTATTTGGCTGGAAGGATTTTAACTTGTATTTTGCTGGGAAGATTGTATCTCTGTTACAACTTGTATTTTGTACTAGGGGGAGGACTCTCCCTGGTGTCTATAAGCTGAAAGACCCTGTAACATTTTTCCATCTTGATTTTACAGAGACAATTTTTACTTTTATTAAAAGCTTTTCTTTTTAAAAGACCTGATTGATTTTTGGTGATCTTGTGTAAGATCCAAGGGGAGGGGGTCTGTACTGACCAGGGAATTGGTGGGAGAAAGGAGAGAAGGGGGGAGGAAAAACCTGATTTCTTTCTGTGTTAGTCACTCTCTCTCTCTCTCCGGGAGCGGGGGAGGGGAGGTGAATTTCCTCTTTGTTTTAAATTCACGGAGCTTGAATCTGTATTGCCTCTTGGTGAGGGGAAAAGAGGAGGGGGGAAGGTGACATTCCTCTCTGTTTTAGGATTCAAGGGTTTGAATCACAGTGATCTTCCAGGGTAACCCAGGGAGGGGAAGCCTGGGAGAGGCAACGGTGGGGGAAAGGGTTTACTTTCCTTGTGTTAAGATCCAGGGGGTCTGGGTCTTGGGGGGGGGGGGGTCTCCTGGGAAGGGTTTGGGGGCCAGAAAGTGTCCCAAAACACAATATTTTTGGTTGGAGGCAGCCTATCAGATCTAAGCTGGTAATTAAGCTTAGAGGAATTCATGCTGGTACCCCATCTGTTGGATGCTAAGGTTCATAGTGGGGGGCTTATACCTTGACAGTTGGTGTATGAGGCTATTGCAGTTTTATTTCACTTTCTCCCTTGATTTTTCATAACTTTGCAATTAACCAATTCCAGTAATTCACCAGAGGGAAAGAGGGCAGCAGACCTTTGACACTAGCAATGGCTATTTTTAAAGCAGCCAAAACATCATAAGCAAAAAGTAGTACTAATGTTCTTTCCCAAAGTACCTTCTTAGCAAAATCATACTTATTTAAATGTTGTGATTCAGAGACCTCCAATTAATTCTGTTGTAACCTGTTCAGAGTTTCCAAAGACAGATAATCTATACTGCTATTGATCATTCAGGGTCATGTTTTGCCATTGTTACTGACATGGAGTAGTACCTGATAGATCGATCCTACATCATGGAAATCAATGAGACTTTTCCCATTGACTTCAATGGGAACAAGGCCAAGCCTTTACTACATGCTTTGAAATCTGTAGGACTGTGTTCATAGTAAGGAATTATTCAGCTGAGTGTAGCAGAACTGAACACTAAGCAAAGAAACTTCTTTTCTTGTTGAAGTCTGGGCAACCATGAATGTACAATGGCTTTATGCTATTTTTTTCTGACTACAAGTTCTATCCAGAGAAAGATTGTGTTCCCAATTCCCCACTATGTGGAACAGCAATCACTACAGGAACCCAGCTCTGACTCCCTGATCCCTGTCTAGCCTCTGCCAGGTCAGGAGTAGGAGGTTTGCTGTTGCTCTTACTTCTGTTGCTGCCATAAACTCTGGAGATTATGGATCAAGAGTCAGGTGTGGTGGAACTCAGATCCACCAAGCCCCTGACACATTCCTTCCTCCTGCTTACACTGTGGGGAAGGGAGCAGCTGGAGTAGGAGGTGGCTATACTGCTTTCAGCAGCGTTATCTAGCCAGAGGTTTCCCCTTCATACGGGAAATTCACCAGGGGGGGACATTGGATTGGTTTAGAACACTTATATAATGGGAAATAAATTTCGTGGACTGCAGAATCTGGCTATATATTGAACTATGATGATGATGATATGTGCCAAACACTAATTTAAGAAGGAAGAAACAGTAATTTAATCTCTCAGCAGAATAAAGATGCTAAGGGACAGATGACATAATAGCATAATTACATTTTCAAGACTAGGATCACCAGCAGCTGCTGAAATTTACAAGATACCACCTTTTGCTCTTTGCTAGCACTGTGAATGAATGCTAGTGCAGTGTAGTTTTATGATATTTGATGTAAAGTATACAGCATCTTAGTGAGTAGGTTCCTGTTTTCTTTTCTTTGGGTTATCAATGGGGCAAATTTTAGCTCGGTGCTAGAATAATGTCAAATTAACAGATATCTACATGAAAGCCTTATCAGACAGCTCATTTTTGATTGCAACATTTATTGAAAACTCACATTTATTTGCACATACATCACTGAACATAATTTCACCTTGAGAAAATCAGTTCAATCTTGGGCAGGGAGGGTGTGGAAGGGAGGGAGAAGAGGAAGTTGTAGCCCACAAAGAAATTCCCAGACAAAATGCTTTAAAACAGCATTGAGAGTGAAAATGTTCAGCTCTCTAAAACAATATTATTAGAAAGTGATAGTTTAAGAAAAGTGAACCAAACAGTAAAAATGCAGCTGAAGACTCTAGCCACATGAAACTTACATCTGCCCTGTTGAGCACAGACATCCCATTTTTTCTTTGTATGACAGCGTAAGACACCCTGAGCCTGACAGTCTATTATGTATCAAGTAGAAGCCCCTTGGGGCAGGGACTGTCTTTTTGATATGTGTTTGTACAGTGCCCTAGGACAATGGGGTGCTGGTCCATGACTAGGTCTCTTAGGCCTATGGTAATTAATTAAGAAAAGGAAGGAAGGTCTGGACTGATAAAAAGCTCTGATCCAGCAAAACATTTAAACACATACTTAAATGCTTTCCTTTACTGGGTGGAGCCTTGAATCTTTGGGATCCAGGACTTATGTTCCAGAGACCACCAAGTTTTTCAGGCAGTGAACAGCTGATTGGTGATGACCAACTGTCTCTGTATGTGCAACACGCAGTACTTAAAAATGAGTAGGCAAAGGAACAGAAGATTCATTGGGTGTACCTTGGTTAGAGCAGGCTGAAAATTTTCCAGTGGAATTTTTTTCCAATTGGAAAATGTTATTTAATCAGAACCAAAACCTTCTATGGGAACATGCTGATTTTGATTAAATTTCCTTTTAGGAAAAAACATGGAATGAAGCATTTCAGTGCTGTAGAATCAATCATTCTGTTTTGACATTGTCAGAATGGAATGTTTTACATTTTTCATAAAGAAATAACTTTTTTGTTTTGAATTAAAAAAATCAAAAGCAAGATGAAATATTTCAATTTTATTAAAATAGAACTTTCTGATCAACTCATGCTGATTTTTTTTAAATCCATGTAACTGAAAAAGTTGAAACTTTGTTCCAATTCAGAACAAAAACAAATTTTGAAGTCTCAAATATTTCATGGGAATTCTAGCTCCTGCCAGCTCTAGAAGTGATCCTTTCAGGACAGGACTTGAATAAACTCAAGGTAACAGACTGAAAATGGCAGCTGAGGGACATTGAGGGTATGTCTACACTACCAGCCAGATTGGCGGGTAGCAATCGATCTATCGAGGATCGATTTATCATGTGTAGTCTAGACACAATAAATCAATCCCCGATCATTCTCCCGTTCACTGCTGAACTCCAGCAGTGAGAGAGGCGGAAGCAAGTCGATGGAGGAGCCACGGCCATCAATCCAGCGCCGCGAGGATGCTAAATAAATAATTTTAATTTGATCTAAATATGTTGACTTCAGCTAAGCTATTCTCATAGCTGAAATTGTGTATCTTAGATCGATTCCCCCCCCCCCCCCCCCCGTGTAGACCAGGCCTGAATTAGATTGGAAGCTGCCAAGTACAGGTTAAATCACATTCCCTCCATGTAGTGAGGGGTAGAAGTAAAATCCCTTTTGGGTGTACTTATTGAGTGCTAGTGTCTGCAAACAAAGTGTGAAGTGGACAGGTTAAAGGTGGATTTCTGAACTCTCTAGAGAGTGAGACTTTACTCTTTATTTGAGAGATAAAAAGAGCAAGGAAGGAGGATTAATTTAATTGAAGTCTCCAGCCACAGTGGATGACTGAAAGCTTAAATTAGGTGGAGATGAGTTTATAACATTTCCCAGAATTCTCAAGGAAGCGATAATAAAAGTAGGGATCACTGCTATTTGTGAAACTTTTCATAGTCTGCTTGGCACATAGGGACTACATTTACCCATTAGAGTTCCTCTGGGCTGTGTCCATGGGCTCCCTGGACATCTTTGAGGAGCAGCGGGCACTGTCTGGGGTTCTCTGCTTGGTGTCCTCTTCTGACTCTCTGCTTTTGATCCTGTGACCCTCACTCCCATCTTTCTTTTTAACATTTGTTGCTCCCTGGAATTGCTTGAAGTCTGGATCCGGTACGTTTCCCCCCAGTGGAGCTGAGGTGAGTCACCATTCAGGCATGCAGGAACTACCCTGCTATACTGACTTACCCTTGCAACAGAGCCTGCAGTGACACAGCCCTCAGGAATGCGGCAGCAGCCTATCCCTCAGCTGAGCCTGGGTCAGATGACCTCCAGGCTCAGGTATTTCCCCAATCTCGTCAGAGCTGCAGATTAGTCTGTGCAACAACGCTACTTGGCCAGGAACCTTCCTGCTGCGTCACAGTGCATCAGACTTGTCTTGAGACTCCCAGCCTGCTCCTGCCTCAGCCTGCCCCAAGCCTTGTTCCACTCTTGTCCTTGTCCTACTCTGGCCTCGCTCCAATGGTTACTGATGTGCTCCAGCCTTGCCTTCACTTCCTGACCCTCAGACGCTGACCACCTGGCTTCAATCTTTGGCCTGTCTCGACCCTGGCTATGATACTGACTTGGCTTGTCTCTGGACTCTGACCACCTGGCTTTGACCACAGTTTGCATCAGGACTTCAGCCATGGTACTAATTCTTGCTTATTTATGGATCTTGATTCCAGCACCATCCTTGGCCCAATCCTGATCCTACATCTGGCTTAGACGTTTGCTCCAATCAATAGGCAGCGTCTGATGGGCTAAAAGAGTTAGAACAACGTTCAAAAAGTGAAACCACCACTTTCCCCCAGCCTTGCACTACTCAAAAGTGGCTCATCTAATAAACCTCAAACTCAGAAATTACTTTCTGGTTAGGAACTACACCTTGATAAATGTTGATAGAAAGGTGCTTCCTGGACAGATGAGGAATGCTGATGAAATCAGGCTTACAACAGAAACTATCTTAAAATCTCAACTGAGGGTTCAGTCTCATTATCCTATAAATCTCATAAATTATGTTTTATTATAGGACAAGATTTTGCCTTGGCTTAGCATGTTTACTTTTTCCCTTAGCAGCAAAATCGGAATATTGATGAGTAAGATGAACAGGATGTTTTCCAGAATATTAGATACTTCACAGAGTGGCACTGCTAATTCCAAGCACTGACTTTTCTGTCGAACAATGCCATAAAATTACATCTTATTAGAAAACAGTTACCTAATCTCTGGTAGATAAACATACACAGCTATAAAGTACTCCTCTCTCCTCAGTTTCAATTTGGCATAATTCATTGGTTAATTTGTATATTAGGTTTTCTGACTATAAGCATATTTACTAGTACCATGTATGGTGTATATTTGGGTGAACTCCTGATTTTTCAACCACACTTGGAAACTAATCATTCTTTGGCAGTTAAAAAGATCATTCAGCTTTTCCCCATGCTTCTTATTTTTGCACATTGCTGCACTTCAGGCAGGATCTTGAAATGAAGTGGCTGAAATACCCGACTGAAATGTGCTCTTCCAGTATTTTTGGCTCAGCTGGAAGCAGAGGGAGCTGGAAAATTCACCAAAAAGAGTCCATCCTCATGGAATCCCTGTCCAGTTTTGTAAGTCCACCATGCTGAGATAGAGTTCAGACGGTCCTTGGAACTAAGTGTTCATCTGCTCATTATGAATACATACACATAAGACAACAGTCTTCATTAGCTCAGCCTTGGCTTTGTTCTCAAATTTGTGAGTTAACAGATAGGAGCCCATGTCTGAAAACAAACAAACAAACGCCCACTGCCCATTGAAGAAAATTAATGTTCTATCAACTAAAACTCACCTGAATGAAACCTGGCCTTTTTTCAGTGATGTTTTGCACATGGGCAGTGTGTTTCAGCCTAGGAAGGCAATGTGAAGTAGCTGGCAAGTCTGCGAAACAGCCCATTGAGAATATTCACCTTTGGAATCCAAGCCAGCTACTTTATCTCTGCACTTGTCTCTGACCTCCAGGAAGGAGGAATCCTGTGTTTATTCTCACAGTGCACAGCAGCATAGCCAGCCACAAAAGCCTGAGACATTTTTAGTGACATCTTGCTGATACTATAGCACCATTGAAAGGTTTTTTGTATTAAAAACCTAGGCAGGCACTTTCACTGAAAATGTCTTGAGTCATGAAAAGCTCTATTATGCTTATTCTCATCTTTCTATTATGATGTAAGTTTTCTAGCCTGTTTTCCAAACAGTCTTCTAGAAACAAGACAGTTTTCAAGGTGGTATATCCTGTAAGTAAAAAGCTGAAAGCAAAAGCTGATAGTTCTGACACAAAACTGCTTTGTGTTTGGACATGATCAACGTCATTAAAGCACTAACAGAAGAATGGCAAGGAAATACAAAAACACTCAACAGCATACAGTAAAGTGGAAAGTGTTCTAAAGATACCCTTAGCTTGAATAGTCATTAGATTTTCCAAGGTTGGACCCATTCCCAACAAAATAAATGTAAGAAAAAGATAGGGCCAAAGAATCGCAGAATGCAGTGTTACTGGTTGCCACACACTTGCGATTTTATTGTGATGCCGTGAGATTATCTTAATCCTGTATCCCTTCCTATTTGTGTATTGGCTTTTTGTTATATCAAAACTTGATTCCTCTGTTGCTGTAAAAAGTTCATATGTTAAATTAATACTAGTTTTCTGGGATTTTTTTAAAGAACTGGTCATACATAGCTTATTTCCTCACAGACAGGGCCAGAGCTACCATTTAGGCGGACTAGGCAGTTGCCTAGGGCACCAGGATTTGGGAGCGCCAAAAAGCGGCGCCCTCAATTTTTTTTAAGTGTTTGAGCAGCCACTGCCCTGGGAGGGAGAGGGGGTCTGAGCTGCCACCAGCAGCCCAGGGATTCCCCTGGGTCAGGGCACTGCCGCTGGCAGCCTCGGGGTTCCCCTGAGTCAGTGGGCCGCAGCCGGCAGCCCAGGGATTCCCCTGGGTCAGTGCGCCGCCAGCAGCCTGGGGGTTCCACCTCGCAGTCGCTGCTTTGCTTCTCCTGTCTCCCAGGCTTGCAGCGCCAATCAGCTGTTTGGTGCTGCAAGCCTGGGAGGAGAATTAGAGCAGGACAGCGTGCTCGGAGAGGACGCAAAGCAGAGGTGAGCTAGGGTGGGGAAGTACCGCAGGGATCCCCGGGCCTGGGGGCGGGGAGCTGCTGCGGGGAGGGTGCCTCAGGGCAGAGGGGAGCTGCTGCAGGGCTGGGGGGGCGCAAGGTGGAAATTTCACCTAGGGTGTGAAAATTCCTTGCACTGGCCCTGCTCCCAGATCAATGAAAATTTATATTCTTTCACTTTTTTGCTCTTTTCACCTTCTAAGAATTACTTAAAAATAATCCAAAGATCTTTAATAATAGCTCTTTATATGTTCAAAGCACTGTACTGAAATTAACTAATTAATCCTCCCCACACTTCTATCTTCTTGCTTGCAAGATACTCTTTTGTTACCTGGACTCCAACCCATTATACATAATCTAAAAACACAATTAAAGCATATGAAGAGAGTAAGTGGGGTCCAGTGCATAGCACTGGAGTTAGGGGCCCAGGGCTCTCAGCCTGACTCTGACACTGACCTGTTGTGTGATCTTGCGCAAGTCACTTCACCTTTCTGTGCCCTTGTTTCCTCACCCATTTTTATCTGGTCTATTTAGACTGTAAGCTCTTTAGGGTAGGGACTCTCTCTCTCTCTCTGTTTGTACAGTGCCTACAGCAATGAGGCTTCATGCTCAGTCGGAGCCTCCAGGTCCTATAGCAATGTTAATAATAATTAGCGACATAATGAGTTTATCATGGCTTCATTTTCTACTGTAGCAAAGCCACAAGTGACTTGATAAGTCATCTTAAACAAGGACCAATACATTTTACACCACACAGCACCATTGCATGTTCTGTGTATACCACATATGCTACATTTAAGAAATATTTTAAATAAAAAAATAGTACTATTTTTCTGTGTACATCATGTAAAGCCAGGTGCTTTAGTGACCATGGACTTCAACAGCACAGATCTTGGAAGATGAGAAGTTATGACTGAAATATTAGAACAAGTCCCAGAGGTGGATTTTAAAAGTGCAAATTACTGAACGTGCCATCAGATATATTGTTGTCCATTTGCTGAGTGGGAATAGATTTGGGGGCCTTCTGTAAGTTAATTTCGCATTGGAGGAGATGGTGGTGATGCAAAGTTAAGATATTTTCTTCCTGTAATTTATTTACAACATTTACATAAGCAACTTCCTCATTCTCTCTCTGAGGCAGCTGTCTTGGGTCACTGCCTCTCTTGGACTCCCCTGGAATGTCTCCGCTTAAACACATAGTCCCTTGTTCCTCCCTTAACCTCTCACTTTTCACCTGGGTATCTGTCCCTAAACTGGTCACCTTTTAAACCACTAATTGGAATGGGAAGCCTGGGCCTTGACTCTCCTTTTATGCAGCTGCTTTAGCAACACAAATGAAGCTCAGGAAAGGTTTGGTTGCCCAACAAAGGGTGCACTACCCAATGCAATTCCCTTAGCAACAGTCTGGGTATGGTACATGTGTTACCCTGAGTGTTTATACACCAGGGATTCATAACATGCATGACAGTATCCTAAAAATATGATTATTTCATCCTAAAAATATGATTCTGATTTGGAGGAAACAAAAATAATCTGGGAAGGAGAGAGATGATTTGAGGGGATGAGATAGGGGACTGGAAGATTTCTATGAGAGATTAGAAACTTTCCTTCCTCCCTTACAGAAGCAAGTTTCTTTCTTCTCTGCCCCACTCCCCAAATAAATGACTACAAAGAGATAAATAATTTGCTAATCAACTGCATGTACGTTCTGAGAGAATTCACTTGTATTCCCATAGATTTAAAAAATATCTTTAGAATTGTGGGGAAAATTCTGTGGAAATTGGTAAAATTTCCTAGATTTCCAGTGACCCTAGAAATGAGTTAACAGTCTCAGGTAGACCATAGGTTATATCTGTCCCTGTACCTCCAGCCTCTGTCCCTCACACTTTAATACAAATAGCAATTTCTGCTCCGGTGTGGTAGAACAGGACTAAAATGCATTCATAGTATTATAAAGAAAAGTTTGCATAGTACTTACATGTACTCAGGGCTGGCCCACAACGTTTTGGCACCTGAGACAAAGCTCAAATGATACCCCCCATGGTCCCTCGCTTGGGCCAAAACTTTGAAAGGTCTCAGTTCTGCCTTCTTCCTGTTCTACTCCTCTCACAGTACTGCTCTCCTATCTATCCCAGTAAAGGAGAACTAACAACTTAAAATGCCTTGTTCAAAAATTAAGTAACACTTAACTTTCAAACGCCTGAACAGCAAATGTAACTTCTCTTGTCTGCATAGTAAACACTGGTATTTTTATCTGTTTGAATAATCAAAGTGGTGCTTTCCATGCTTTCTTGGCTGCAAAGATTTGAACTGCTTCCCGAAGGTCCATAGTCTGGGTAAGCTCATGCTCTACCAAGATGGTTGCAAGGCTGACCAGCCTCTCATGTATCATTTTGGAGTGTAGATGTGTTTTTATTAACTTCAGCTTGGAGAAGCTGTATTCTCCACTGGCAACTGTTATAGGAAGTGTTAAAAGTATGCGCAGAGCAACAAAAGCATTTGGAAATAGGGTGGTCATCTTATTTGTGCACCTATATTATAGAACAGCCTTTGGAGTTGATCCTGCTGAAATGTATCTTGAAAGGGCTTTCAGTTCATCACCTAAATCACTTGCATCAATATCGCACGTCATCATGTATCAACACCATCTCTAGTGCCCTGCATTGCTGGTGTAGGTCGTCTTCAGGTATAGTGAGGAGTTTTGGAATATCATACAACATCCCAAATATACTACTGTGTTCCTTGAGCTGCATGAAACGTTCTTCAACTGACTGTATTGCAAAATCTAGCACTTGGTTAAAGAATTCAACTTTGAATTGTTGTTTGGGGTCTCTCTTATGGGATTGTCCCATGCCTCGTAATCAAAATGTCTTCA
The DNA here is from genome assembly GCF_003597395.2 of Chelonoidis abingdonii. NCBI lineage: Eukaryota > Metazoa > Chordata > Testudines > Testudinidae > Chelonoidis > Chelonoidis abingdonii. The sequence goes on along the minus strand of NC_133769.1, from coordinate 213,428,928 downwards.
TCTTCGGTGACTCTTGTATTCTTGAATGAGTGGGGAAAATAGCTTCAGTGTGAAGTTCCTCTGCCAATTTCTGTGCACTCTTCAGAACGTTTTGAAATCCCTCATCTGACCGATAAGACTGTAGGTCTGACTTTGCTTTGTCCAGTTGTTCCATTGCTCCAGATATATCAAGGTTAATGCCTTGGAGTCTCTTGCTTACAATATTTATTTCAAACAGTATGTCATGCCACAAACTAAGCCAAATGGAAATTTGAAGTTATGTATGTTTCTGGTGATTCCATTTCCCTCTGCCACTGTTCTCCCACAAACAGTTCCTGTCATAGCTATATCACCCATAATGGCAACTATGGCATCATCTGTCTTCCCAGTTTGGTGTTTGATACATTTTATCACCTCCACTCAACTTTCCCATCGTGTGGCATTCAGTGGTTTCAGTGTCAGAGGATGTTCCCAGATGTTGCTTCAAAATTTGCCATTGATGAGTTAATGCCAGGGCTGGCTCCAGGCCCCAGAGCGCCAAGCGTGTGCTTGGGGTGGCATGCCGCGGGGGGCACTCTGCCGGTTGCCAGGAGGGCGGCAGGTGGCTCAGGTGGACCTCCTACAGGCGTGTCTGCGGAGGGTCCACTGGTCCTGTGGCTCCGATGGAGCATCCGCAGGCACGCCTGTGGGAGGTCCACCGGAGCTGCTGGACTGATGAGTGGCAGAGCACCCCCCGCGGTGTGCTGCTGTGCTTGGGGCAGCAAAACGGCTAGAGCCGGCTCTAGTTGATGCAGAGAAAAATACAGAGATGCTTTGAATTACATTAAAAATCACTAGAAGCTGATGCTGCATCACTAACCACCAAGTTCAATGAATGAGAACTTCACGAGACAAAAAAAACCCTTGAGAGTTTAACTCTCAGATCTGTGTCTGCACTCCTCTGTTCTTTCCTCTCCTCTCATGTTGGCACCATTATTGTAGCCCTGACCTCACATGTCAGCTATCTCAATTCCTGTATCTTTCAGCTTTTCAAGAAGCACATTTGTCATACCAGCTCCTGTAGTATCAATGTGAATAAATTCTAGATGCTCTCTGACAGTCACCATCGCAGGGACATTTTTACTAGGTTCTGTTTTTGTTACAAAATGCACCATTAAAGTCATTTGTTCCATATGGCTGATGTCAGATGTGCAGTCCAGAATAACAGAGTAATATCTTGCCTGACTTCAGATCTGCCACAATCTTCTGTTTGACTTTTGTTGCCAGTAACTGTATGATCTCATTTTGAATTGTTTTTCCAAGGTAGTGGTGTGTGTACATTTCTTGGGTGGTGACTCTTCTTAGATGCTCCTGGAGTACAGCATCAAACTCAGCCATCAGCTCCACAATTTTAAGGAAGTTTCCATTGTTTGGCACATACAGCTGATCTGAAGTGCCACACAGTGCTAGGTTTTGGTAGCAAGCATTCTCACAATGGCAATGAGCCTTTTCAGAACATTTTGCCAGTAAAGAGACTCTGATGCAATCTTCTCTTGATGCTGATCATCTGGTGGCCTTTAACCTTAGTCTCATCTCAAGCTCTTTCCACCTATGGAATGCTCTCTGGTGATTTGCTGCCTTCTCATGGCATGCCAGATTTCTAGCCAGATTTTTCCAGTCCTTTGTTCCTGTAGAACCCAATGTGGCTGGAACATTAGACTGGAAGAGTTTGCAACAAAAACAGTATGCAGCATTCTGGGTTTTTGAGTACATAAGCCATGGCCTCTCCACTTTGTCACCATTGGGGATTTCACACGCCAGTAATGTGTTGGATGGAAACTTCTATTTTCATTGTCTTTGGGGAACATGAAGTTTTTCACTTGCTGTGGCCCATGCAGTACAAGGAAGTCCCTCAGGCTACTGCTCAAGTGGGTCCACAGTCCTGGATCATCTAGACTTAAGGAACTAAACTCAGCAGCAGCTGTTTTCTTGCCTCCACCACACTCTTCTCTGATCTACACTTTTCTTCAGGAATGTGCATGGTTACATCCATTTGAGATGGAGATATGGATGCTGCAGTAGCTGCCAGGTCACCTGCACTCTGACTAACTGGAAGATCAGGCATCTCCTCACCACTCACATCCTCACTGGGGCCGGAAGGCTCACTGTGAACATTTGGTCTATGTATCTCAGGAGAGCTCCTTCCTGCGTAAACAGAAAAGCTTCCTTTGCTTGCTTTCTTTTTTCTGAATGCTGCCCCAGAGGGGTGTTTTCTTCTTTCACTCATGACTGCTGTTCTGTGCCAGCTATAGTGGCTCTCAACACTCAGTTGAAGGGAACAAATAAGCAGGCTGGTAGCAGGGCCTGAGTGAGGGAAGGTTTCAGCGTTTTAAGGGCCTAACTGGCTCCTACTACTTCAGTTGACTGCCTGTTCTCCTCAAGTGTGTTTAGGGAAGCAGCAGGAAACAGGAAGCTCCCTGAGAAGCTGGTGTTAATCAGTCCAGGCTCTTGGGGGTGCTAGAAAGGTACATAAAAGGCTCCTCCTCCTCTTTCCCTGCAGCTCCTGCTGCTTTCTGTTATTCCCTCTCACCTTTTCACTTGCCTGCCTGTTATATCTCTTGTGCCCTCCTTCCTCCAGCACAGCACTCCACCATCTCTGTGCATCTAGAGCAGAGAGAATACATATGCACCAGCAACAGACACAATTTTCTACACTCTGGGTCCTAGTGGTGCCCCTCCACCCCATTCTGGCACCTGAGGCAGCCGCCTCAGTTCGCCTCATGATAAGGCCAGCTCTGTGCACTGTGTTTGTCTCTAGGCAGGACTCTTGGCCTCCCATTCATGAGCATTAAGATCTACCATTTTAATGAAAAAGCACCTCTAACTTGCACGTAGGTTGTAAACAAAGTCCTCAGACAGCTAGATGGGGAAGAAAAGAATCTGCATTTCAGCATACACAGGTAAAAAGAAACAGCATGAAGTCCCCTTTTTACAATAGGGTCCCAGTCTCCTGGTTCTCAGCTGGAAAGAGCTTTAATGAGGGGTCATGCTCAAGAAAATGCTTTTCAAAGGGTGAATGAACTAGAAAAGTGAGGGGACAAAACTGCCCCTGCCCATCTCTCTCTTTTCACCTAAGAGGACAAAAGAAATAGCAATTGGACCTTGAGAGCAGATCCTGAACTGGAACTTGGTCAGCAATGCTTATCACAGGTTTTCAGTAGAATTTCACCTTGAACCAATTCTAGTTTATTAAGTTCAGTACTAGAAAGTGTTTGATCTTGCAACCATTTCTTATTTTAATGCCTTAATACTTGTACTCAGGCTAGCACTTCCATTAGGCGACCCTAGGCAGTTGCCTAGGGCACCAGGATTCAGGGGGCGTCATTTTGTGCACTCCCCACAGGGGGCACAGGAGCTTCCGGTTCCGCTCCCATCGCACCACCGAAGAAGGACCTTCTGCCGACGTGCCGTGGAAAACAGCAGCAGGCAATTGAGCAGCTCAATGACTGCTGCTGTCGCCTGCGGCATTTCGGTGGAGGGTCCTTCTTCGGTGGTGCAATGGGAGTGGAATTGGAAGCTTCCTCATGGGGAGCTCACAAAATGCCATCTCCCGAATTCTGCCTAGGACGCCAGAAACTCTGGCGCCGCTCCTGCTTGTGCTCACTTAAAACCTCTCTTTGTCGTTAGGTAAATTTATTTTATTCTTTCATCAAAACTAATCCAGTATTGTGAATTGTTTCGGTAACTCCACTTAAGGTGGCAAGCTGTTGTATCTTGATCCCCTTAGAGCGGCGATGGACCTAATACATCTGGACTGTCCAGGAAAGGGCTGGACAGTGCAGAACACACGGTTTTGGGGAAAAGTCCAGGAGAATGCATTGGGGTCACTCTGCAGGTAGTAACCAAGGCTGCTGGATGCTAGAGTGTGGTTGGTGTCTGACAGGCTGCTGGGGTCAGAATTGCTGGACCAAGGCTGTGGCTATACATAGAAATGCAGGGTGCGATCTATATGCTCTCTGGCTGTTTGTGAAGTGCCCAGGTTGGGAGCCACTGGAGCAAAGCATTGTGAGCAGCCCCAGGTTAAAGGGTAGGTGGTGACACAGCCTGTCACTGGTCTGGATTGGTCTCCCTCTGCTCTATTCTACTATCAAACCTATTCAGTTGTTTGCATTTGCTATTTTTGTTTTGTAATGATATTTCTATCAGCTTTCTTCTACTATCCTTCTGCCTCCCTCATATTGCCTGATGTCTTTTATGTGTGATGGCAAAAATGACCAGCTATTTAGCTATTAATCATTGTGAAGAAGAGCAAAAAAATACACTTGAGAAAAAATATTATGACATCTTAAAGAAACAGGTCAACGCAGATCTACGTGTGGGAGGGTTCAATCATATACTCAGACTACAATATAAAAAACCAGACATTTACAAGAATTGTATTTAAAATACGCCTATGAGACCAGTTCATCCTTTTTCCTTCTGAGAGGGAAGGGACTCTGACTTGAGGAGGGAGGAGTAGTATGAATGCTGCCTCCTCAAAATTGTTTCCCACCCCTTCCCTGCACAAGCCTCAGAATTTGCGATAGACTTCAGTGAATCAGAGCCTTAATGTATAAGATAATGCTGGCTATCTCTGCATTAGACTACCACCCCCCTGGGCTACTGTTAGGAGAGACAGTGGCCAGCAAGGGGATCCATGGAACCTGGAAAGCAGTATGGATATCTAGAGCCTACATGCAGATGGTGTTGGACTCTGCTAGATCTCCTGAGATCTAATGACTTCGGTCACTGAACCTCCCTTTTTTCCCTGGGGAGGAAGAAGCACACCATGCAGCCAGCCTACTGGAACCAGTAAATGGAAAGTCTGAGTATTTTTATGGACCATCCAGTTTTCTCTGAGAAAATTCTGCAAGGGAAATTATCTTGCCTTCGGTGGCTTTTTTTTTTTTCTTGTCAAAAAGCTGGCTGATTACACATTAAAAAGCACTTCTGAAAACAGAAGAGGAAAGAAAAAAAAGCTTAAAATCAATAGAAAAATTTCTAACAACAAAAGAGTATTGTACACATTAATTAAATTACTCTACTATCAGAAATGTCTACGGTGGTTCCAAAATACAAGAAATTTTGGAAGAAATGGAAGCCTACAGAAGTTAAAATGCTATCAGTGAACACCATTGTATAATTTGTCCTGTATTAACTACTCTTAAACCTTCAAGAAATCTGGCCAGATATCTTAGAAATCATCCAATCCATCATTACCCTGAAAAATAATCTTTTGAGACTGACAGCCTTACTTAAAACCACAGAACCAGAGGATTATCTTTCCTGTTATGCAGAGGAATTTCCACTTGAGGAGGATCAGTTTTGTAGTAAGTAGCACCTTTAAAAGGAGAGGTTTGTTCAGTTTTATTTGAGATGGGTGTGATGTTGCACTCTATATGACTTTATAAAAATATGCTAATTGTGAATATAATGTAACTGGAATATGCTTCATGCAAAGGGTTTCTTGTAAGGGATCATTACAAAGCTTATAATCTATGGTGTGTGGTCATCCTATTTGTATAAATGTGTCGCTCTTGTATCAGAAACTAGAAATATGAAATATAACTCTGAGGGCCTATTATAATTTTGCAAATTGTGGGCCATTAATGGTGGTTTGGAATCTTGATGACTCCCATTAACCAGGACAATTGACTGTAGAGGGCTCTGTTTTACTTGTAAGTCTTCCTGTATACTTGTGCGCTGGCAAGTGGGTAATGAAGTCTTGGAGTGATATACCTATCTCATAGAGCTGGAAGGGACCCCAGAAGGTCATTGCATCCAGCCCCCTGCCTTCACTAAGCAGAACCAAGTACTGATTTTGCCCCAGATCCCTAAGTGGCCCCATCAAGGATTGAACTCACAATCCTAAGTTTAGCAGGCAACACTCAAACCACTGAGTTCTCTCCCCTGAACTAGAATCCATCTTTAACCTGGTAGTTTTCCATTTAGAAGGTGGGGTTGGGGACCCAGAGAGACAAAGGATTCCTGCCTTATGCAAAAGATATACAAGTGGGTGGAACAGAACAAAGGAAGTGGCCACCATGAGAAATCCCTTAGCGACCACCTGAGCTGGAACAAGGGCTGTACCAGGGGAAAAGATTGTGCCCAGACTAGGAAGGCATCCAGTCTGTGAAAGAAACATCTCTGAGGGTGAGATTTTATCTGTATTCAGTTTTATTACTGTACGAGGCTTAGACTTGAATGTTTGATTTTTTTACTTGATGATTCACTTTGTTCTGTCTGCTATTACTTGGAACGACTTAAATCCTACTTTCTGTATTTAATAAAAATCATTTTTTACTTATTAATTAACCCAGAGTATGTCTTAATACTGGGGGTGGGGGGCAAACAGACGTGCATCTCTCTATCAGTGTCATAGATCAGTGTCTCTATCAGTGTCAACAATTTATGAGTTTAACCCCTATAACCTTTACACAGGGTAAAACTAATTTATTTGGGGTTTGGACCCCATTGGGAGTTGGACATCTGAGTGTTAAAGACAGGAACACTTCTGTAAGTTGCTTTCAGTTAAGCCTACAGCTTTTAGGGGACGTGGTTCAGACCCTGGGTCAGGGTTTGCAGCAGGCTAGTGGGTCTGGCTCAAACCAGGCAGGGCACTGAAGCTGCCAGGGTAGGAACACGGGGACAGAAGTAGTCTTGGCACATCAGTTGGCAGCCCCAAGGGGGTTTCCATGATCCAACCCATCACAGTCCCCCAACAGAAAGTGTTTAATTGCTCGTAGTTGGGCCTGCTGCCTTTTTCATGCTGCTGCAACATCAGTGACCAGGGTCTTTCTAATAAGTGCCTGGTCACAGGGACCTGTCTCTACTACAAAGAAATTAATCCTATTTTTGACTGGCTGCCATTGAGCTGAATAAATGCTGCACACAATGACTCAAATACTTTCCTCTTATCTTTCCATATAGGGCCCCATTTTGCTGTTCTTTCGTGCGCCCTTACAGATCAAAGAATGATGCAAGAACTGTGGAGAAGCAATGGACTACGCTGAACACAGGGCTTTCAAACTCTTGGCTCTGTAGTAACAAGGTCCAGGTGAGACATGCTGTGAGTGACATGGATTTGACCTGCTCCACATCCCAAGATTGGACACTATCCAGCTGGGAGATCTGACAGATTTCTTACACCTTCTGGAAAATGTTTTTATTGAAGAGTGTCCTACTCCACAGTGCTTCATACAAATCAATTTATTATTATAATCATCAACATTTCTATTGTGGCAGCAGTTAAAGGCCACAACCAGTTTTGCCCTTCTTTCTAGGTAAGAAATACAAACTGGTCCCCTGATTTCAGAATAAGAAAGCAAAACAACCACTTCCTTCAAAGTAGTGAAAATAAACAGATTTGGTTTGTTGGTCCAAGGAATGCAAGTAGAACAGTTCCTTGTCTGCAGGGAAAAATAAACTCAGCTGATCCTGGAGATCTGCACTACAAGTATAAACAGCTGTCCTTTTTCTCCAAAGGAAGTGCCTGGTTTGGTCAGATTCAAAATAAATAGTGCATCAACCTTTCTGACCTAATTAGGTCATGTTCTGTCCTTTGGATTCAGGCCCCCAAACTGCTTTCTCCACATCAGTATAGAGAGGGTTCAGCTTCTCCCCGCTGTAAAAAAGCTGCCCAGACACTGCCTCCTCTTTAATATTTTGTCCCCAAGGAACTTGGCTAGAGGATCTTCCCTACATGCTTGGCAGATCCAGAGAAAGATCTGAAAATCTGCAAGATGAAATTCAAACTAAAGCACCACGCTTAGGAAGGTTGTGAAATCCCCCTCAGTGAAGGTTTTTAACAGGTTAGACAAGCACCTGTCAGGAATGGTCTAGGTTTATTTGGTCCTGCCTCAGAATAGGGAGCTGGACTAGATAACCCCTATAGGTCTCTTACAGCCCTGCCTTTCTATGATTCTATGAAGCATAGTGCTTGTCTCTTTCTACAGAGAAGGAGTTTTATCCCATCCTTCACTTGCTGGGTGCGGGGGCACTTATGCCCCATTGTCTGTAGAGCAGGATCAGTTTTCTACTTTGTTCTCCAGAGCTTAGTTACCTAGTGAGCATACATGGAAATATGCCATACAAGTTACAACTTACTTATTTTTAACATGGACATTTATTCATTTCTTTTAGTAAAAATAATTTAACAATACTACAAGTGATTAACATTAACTAATTAGTCCTCTGCCACCTTGTGTATATTGTAGCAGAGCACCAACCTTGTCCCCGTGGGTCCCACAATTCCAGGCGGTTTATGCTAGCCTCAGAGGCTCACTGCAATCCTCCACATAGCCCTTCTCTCTCTAGGGCCAGGGTTACAGTCTACTGAGCCCTTTTCATCATAACCCAGCAAGGAGGTTGGTGAGAGAAATCCCACAGTCTCTGTGGTCCCTATGGGTGTATTCAAGAACAGTTTAGCCTCCTGTCCTGACAGGGGCCTGTCTTCCCTTCCCAGGAGGTGTTTCTGTAGTGGCAGATTGGGGGGGAACCTGGAGCTGCCCTCTACTCTGGGTTCTGGCCCAGGGACCCTAGTGGCAGCAGCTGTTGGCAGCTGACCTTTCACCACCAGAGCTGCTACACTTCCCTGGGCCACTTCCTCACAGCTCTCCCACTTAATGCCTTCTTCACCCTTACCTTAGGGATCCCTTCCAGTGGCTTACAGGTGTCTTCATTACCCAGCCCTTCAGCCACACTTCCTATTCTCTGGCTCCCTGACTCCCCTTGGCTTGTCTGGAGTGGGTCCTTTTATAGTATCAGAGGGGCCTTAATTAGTCAGGTGTTTGGATTAGCTTAACAGCCTCAACTGACTCTCTGCAGGTTAATTAGTCAGGTGTCCACCCTAGCCTGGAGTAGCCCCTGCTCTGGTTAGTCATGGAACAGAAAACTGCTTATCCAGTGGCCAGCATATCTGTCTTCTACTACTTTGCTGTATCCATTCATGCATCCAGGCAGAGTTCCTCTGGGTGGCGTATGCTGGCTCCCTTGATGCCTTCGAGGAACAGTGGGTGCTGTCTCGGGTTCTCTGCTCGATGTCCCCATCGGGTTCCCTTCGTTTAGCCCTATGACCTCACTCCTGCTCCTGTTTTTTTCATTAGTTGTCCCACGGAATTGCTTGGTGTCCTAGACCTGTAGATCCTCCCCTTAGGCTGGGGGGAGGCTTTGCCCGCCCACCCCTGGGATGCCAATTGGACTACTTTGCTGTATCCATTCATGCATCCAGGCAGAGTTCCTCTGGGTGGCATCTGCTGGCTCCCTTGAAGCCTTCGAAGAGCAGTGGGTGCTGTCTTGGGTTCTCTGCTTGGTGTCCCCATTAGGTTCCCTAAGTTTAGCCCTTTGACCACACTTCTGTCCCTGTTGTTTAATTTGTTGTCCTCCAGAATTACTTGGTTATCCAGGTGCTGTGGATCCTTCTATTAGGCTGAAGGGAGGTCCTATTGGTAGCCAGGCCTGCCCACTGCCAAAAGACTACTTTGCTGTATCCATTCACGCATCCTGGCAGAGTTCCTCTGGGTGGCATCCATTGTCTCCCTTGACACCTTTGAGAAGCAGTGACGGGTGACCTCACCCCCGTTCCTGTTATCTCATTAGTTGTCTCCTGCAATTATTTGGTATCATGGACCCGTGGAGCCTCCTCTTAGGCTTAGGGGAGGTCCTTTAGCAGTGGGTAGGCTCCGCCTACCCTCTTCTTGGATACCAAGAGGACTACTCTGCTGTATCCAACTGGCCTGGGTCTATCACAATAGGTATTAGTCCCAGATTGCAGATGAGGAAACTGATACACAGGTGGGTTAAGTGATTTGCCCAAAATAAATAGCAAAAGAAATGATTCGAAATCAGAAACTCCTTTCCAGGCACAAGGCCAAATTCTGCATTGCTTTGTACCCCATTCAATCTCCATGAGTTTAAATGCATGCAAGTCACTGTAGCATTTAGTTCTAGCAAAAAAATTAAACCAAAGGAAGAAACAGGTAGCAAAGGCCCAGACTAACATTAATCTATATTGTTAAATCCCTAGTTCACACCTGTTTTAATGAGTGCTGTGTAGTGTCTTTCACAGAAGGATATGACTGGGTGCCTAAATATTTTTTTATTTGCAGATTTACAGATTTTGTTTACATTTCTTAATTCTAAATGATTAAATAACTATAATTCACTGTAAAAAGTGTAACCTTTAATTCACTGAAATGGGCTCTTGATCCTTAAGTTCAGTTTAGTTTTTGTCTGGGAATTTCTTTATTAAGACTCTCTAGCTGTCTCATTATTTTTACAAGAATTGAACTCCTGGCCTCTTCTTTCTCAACTGTCAACACAGCTCTCATTCTGGTGTCCCTGCACTGGTGGGCCGGGTCGAGCTTGGCCCACAGATCCAGGAACATGGCTTTTTGCATCTGCTCATTGTCCCAAACCTGCATTACAATGCAATCCCACCAATTAGTGCTCATTTCTTAGACCCAGAAGCAGCACTCCAACATCTGCAGCTGCTCCATGACCGCCACCAGCAAGCTTGAATTTTTTGCTATGTCCCTCAGCAACTGGTCCTCGTAGAAATCACCATGTCCTCCACTGTTGCAGTTCTTCCTGAAGCTCTGATGATACTGGACAATCATAAGTGGCAACGTTCGTGAGATTAGTACAGAGCTGCGAAGGCTCCATGCTTCTGTCAGAGATGGCAGACACTGAGTGTCACATGAGTTTGTAGGATATTAAAAAAAAAAAAAAAAGCAGCATGAAAATTGCAGAATAGGGATGGCATTCGGGGATAGAGGAATCTGCATCATGGAAACTTGACTGCAAGCTCTTAGAGGTCCCTGGGCAGCTCATATCTACCCTACAACACATTGCCAAAACTTCCCAGAAGGTATTGCTCTGGAAGGTGGTTTGTGGCACACTGGGATACCTACCTAGGGTACATTGCACTTTGCATCAGCACAAGCATGCCTGGTAAACTTATGAAGCAAACAGCCAATGTGCATAAGCAGTATACTAATTGTAGCAGCTGTATGCTGACATAGCTTGTGCAGACCAAAGTTTGTAGTGGAGACATGGCCCTAAGGACAGATTTTCACAGGTATTTAGGTGCCTAAAGATGCAGATAGACACCAAGTGGGATTTACAGAAGTGCCTAAGCAGCACTGATTGCAATAGGAGTTATATGTCTAATGTGCTTACGCACTTTTGAAAAGTTCCCCATGGCACATACCTAGGGCCCCAGCTCTGAGTCCTAGAGGTGATAACATCAACATTTCAGCTAGCACCTTTTAGAAGCACAAAATTCACTAGGACGATCTCATCCAGTAGAGGCAGATGGTTGCTTACACAACAATCTGCTGCTCCTCAAACTGAAGCCAGGAACAAGCTTCATATCAGGTTTGAGGGAAGTTAGGCAAGGGGTGGAGCAAATGTGTCAAGTAGTGGCATTCTGGTGCACAACAAGGAAGTCAAGCTCAGTAAAGGCTAGCTGTCTTTCTCGTGTGCTTTAAAGCAGAAGAGTGTCAAACACTTCTGGAACCACTAATGAAGGCAGACAGGATGTTTCCTAGGCAATGATGCAAGGCTAATTAAAATGTCAGATAACACAAGTTGTAGTGTTTGAAAGAGATCTTCATGCAAGAGCATCCCTTTATTTATTAGCTATGAACTTAGCTTCTCTCTAAATAAAATCCTTAACATTTTAAGATCTTAGCTGACCTGACCTCAGCTCCCTTCCCACCTAGACTGACAAATCAAAATTTATACTACATATTAAATGCTCCCAAACAAACACACATTCTGATGCATTGAGCTAAGCGATTAGTAAGGGACTGTCTCCTACCTGAGGGCAAATGTGCCTGGAAAGTTTAACTGGTATAAAAATATGGAATATTTCAGTGATTAATAGTATGTTCTTTTAGAATTTCCTGGAAATAAAACTGGGGATAGAAATATAGGTCAAGACATTGCTTAGAACTCCTATGTTTCAGACACTCATCTGTGTCGCTTATTGGCATGAAGAGAGCATATGCATAATATAAAACTCTTGAAAATATCCTTTAATGATCCTATAATAAAAAATACCCATGTTTGTTGACTCTTGACTGTTTTCCCTTCCTTCCTTGATCCTCATCCTCCAAAGAGCCCTGCATGGACAGCCCCAGTGTCTGCCCAGCAGGGCTGTCCTTAGGATTTATGGTGCCCTAGGCGAGATTATTAAACTGGTGCCCCTGTGCCTGATCTGCTCTTAGCAACACAAATATAAGCATACAGTACTGGAAAATTTGCTACATTCACATTTATTAAACCAAGTTTAATCTTAATTAGCACACTTGTTTAATGCCTCGACTGGACTAGCACTAAGAAGTAGCATATAGAAAAAATTCTGATGACAGAAATGATGCAAATCAATTGACAACAATTAAAAATTATATATGATTATTGGAACATTATATGAAGAGGGTATTGAAACAAGAGTTGTTTTTAATTAACAAGAAGAATCTTTCTGGCTTTTGGCCGGCAAAATCTAGTAATAACATTCATCGTTATGACAAGGACAAGTCGTATTTCTTTTCAGATTGACAGAATAGCAAGCCAGGTTAAAGCGATTCTTGACTCATTTAAGGAGATAGTTTTAAATGAGCTTAGTTGAGAACTCCATTCCCTGATGCTACTTTACGGAACTGTATAGGAAGAGTGCAATGTACACTCAGTAGAATTGTACTCTTGTAGAATGTTCCAATAGAATATAGAGAGTTGAATAGAAATACACTCAAGTAGAATACGGTCGGCAAAGTCCTGGCCCACCGCAGTTCTGCCTCCGGCAACTGCCAGACTGACCCCATAATAATTCTTCTGCCTGTTGCCCCTCCCAACAGCATGAGCCGCCTCTGCCCTTCCCTCCAATCTTGTCCCTTCCTGAGTCTATTCCCTCACACCCGACCTCCTCAACTCACTGCCCTCCCTTAGCGTCCACTTTCACACCTCCGTCCTATTTCATCCATTTCAATTGCTCCCTTATGCTCTTCATCAAGCCAAGAAAGGCAATGTAATGCACTACCTACAAGGGATTATCATGAGCCAAATTTAAGTCAGCAGAGCCCCTTGGGTACAGCGAACTGCACCGGACCATGGCTCGCATGGCCAAAGTGACAGATGTCATACGGTTTGACTTCTGCACCCACCCCTGTGGAAGCCCTTGGCCCATAATAGTCACCAAAACTGATCCCAGCAATTTGTCACAATTCCGCAAAAATTTAATACAAGGATAAAGAAAGTAAACCTCCCAAGACCTCACCGTGCTAGCAGCATGGGGTGAGAGTAGTGAATTGGTCCTGTGCTGTACAATGTCTATGGAGAGTGACGTGTGACCCTAGACAAGGGGATTCCCCAGCAGCACTTACTCACCATTAATGCTGCTGGTCTGGGGTTCTGCTATCAAACTAACACTACCAGCCGGATGCTGCATAGAAATTAACACGGAGGGCAATCTTACCCCTCATAGGTGATTAAGAACCCGACTACGACAGTCCTCCGCATAAGTGAGGTATTCTTAATCTGGCAGGAGAGAGTGAGGCTGGAGGCTGGGCTCCTGACTGGCAAGGGCCGGCAGCTGAACCCTGGAAGTTAGCAGTTAGGCTGAGTGCTGCTGGCATCCCAGACTGGCAGCAGACTGATCCACTTAACCCCCCACCGGCCTGCTCAGCCCACCACCAGCCCACTCAGCCTGCTGCCGCTGAGTGATGGACCCAGACTGACGGCAGGTTGGAGTGGTTCAGCCGGCCTGCTCAGCCCGCTGCCCGCCTGGCGTTCTGGGGGTCCCCAGGCCAGCGCAGGTGATGAGTGGGGCCGGCGGCCAGTATCCGCTGGCAATAGGCAGCGCCGGAACCCCCGACGCAGTGATGCGGCCTGTCCCGCCTCAGACCGCCTGCCACCTGCACTTACCATCAAAAATCGCTCACCTCACCTTTGGCACCCTGTTGACCGTAGGTGCCACCCTGCTGTTCTACACTTGTAAGGAGTATGAGGTACTTACAGTGTTGTAGGGCTCTTATCAGGAGTAATAGGCTATAGGAAAGTCAGCAACATTTTTTGTTTCTTAGATGAAACTGCCCATCTTCCCTGCCTCCCAAACCCAACTGTCCACTAAAATTGTCAACAATCTTTAATTTTCGGTCCAGTTTAATGGTAAGATATTGATTTTTTTTAAAAAAAATATTGAAATTGGAATCAGGATTGTTAGCAAGAATTTGGCAAACAAGTTGTTAATATGACATCTAAATAGCAACACGCTACTGCTTCATGTTGGCTCACACGCCCCTACAACTGCTGTTCCAACAGCTGCGCTACTAGACGCAAAATCACCTCTGGCCGAGTGCAAGAGTGCACCTTGGGCACGCAGCACTCTGAGCTCCAAACTTCAGTCCAATCCATCCCATATGCACCACACCGCCTTACGGACAGCATGGGTGCCAATTTACAAGCCATCTGATCTCAGGACAGGTCACCCATGGAGCCACCAGCAGCTCATCCTGCCCCTGTGCAGCTCCCTCGGGATGAGATGGTCCTGGCAGCTGTCAGCCAGGGAGAGGTGCTCCCCAGCAGCCGGTGACAGTCCAGATGTCTGATTTTATAGAGGCCAGTCCGATGATTTGGGCTTTGTACTTATATAGGCACAATTGCCACCCACATAGAAGTGACCAGACAGAATGTGAAAAATCAGGACGGGGTGGGTGGGTCGGTAAAGAAGCCAATATAAGAAAAAGACCCCAAAATTGGGACTGTCCCTATAAAATAGGGATATCTGCTCACCCTACCCCAATCCCCTATCCTGATTTTTCACACATCTGGCTAACCCCAACCCAGTCCTGTGTTGACATTCCTCAGCAGGCAGGCAGCCAGCCTCCTCCCCCCAGCACCTCACTCAACCCAGCCCTGGTGGAGGGGAGGGAGGAGAGAGAGAGGGATGCTCCTGGGGAGGAGGGAGAAAGGAGGGGGTGCTCCGTGGGGCGGGGGGGAGAAGAATGAATGTTATGGGGGACAACAAAGGATACTGGTTCCAGAGCCACAGAGTCTGCCTCACCTCACCTCAGCCGGGGGGAAAAGAGTCACACTCACAGGTGAGCTCCTTCCCTAACCCCTACCCCCTCCCCTTCCCAGAGACCCCAGCAGCGAATCCCCTCCCTCAGACTGTGCAGAATTCTGCTCTCTCTAGGACCCAGCAGCCCTGCTCCTACATGCTCCATTGCTTCCCGTCTGTCTGGGCTCCCGACAGAGTGGTGCCCCCAGGCAGAGTGGTACCCTACACGGCTGCCTATTCTGCCTGTGGCTAAGGACGGCCCTGCTGCCCAGAGCCGCATTTATTTCAATAAGGCTTCACATGGGTGCAGAAGTCTATTGTAGATCAGTAATTCTCAGCTTGCATAGTGAGAGGAGAGATCAGTTGGTCTTTTGTTGTCCTATTAAAATAAATGCGACAGTACATTGTTAAAAAATGGCCTTTTATTAATGCCAGGCCCCAGCCCACTGAATCATTGCTAATCTCTCTCAGTTGCCAAGCTGTGGAACTCATTTCAGGACCTGGCATCTGGGCCTTTGGCACATCCCTCTGACAGTTGTGGTGTGTTATGTGCAGTTGCCTCTCGGTTGCTAATGGCAACAATGATGATTGGCTGCCTTGTGCTCCTGAATTTATTTATTTTGGAACTTTATTTTATTATTTATTTCCTAAAAATGTGCCTCAGGAGTGTCCAAGGAGACATGCACAATGTCCAACACCACATATACATTAGTCTGTTTGGCCAGAGTGAAAAGCTTGCCTCCTCTTTGGAAAATACCTGAAGGGGGAATTCCCTTAAAGTTATTGGGCCACAGCATGTGTGCTTGCAACTCTATGGAAGTCAAAGGAGTTGTACCTGCTTACACCAAGGCTGAATTTGACTCAGTAGCTTTCATCTTACTACCCAAACCACTGTATTTTTACAGTTCTATAACAGCATAAAGATGCCATTTCCTCTGCAACTCCCTCCATGCAGAGATAGAGTCAATATTGGCCTTTGCTAATACCTTTGTAGCACTGGGTTGTACCTGTGTAACTAAGGAGGATTTGTGGGTTACACTCAAGATGATGTATTCTTTTTCATCAAGTTCTCTCCCTTGCCTACAACATTCACTTCTTCTCTGCACCCTGCGAGGTCTCCACATTTTGCAGGGGGAGAGATTTAGTGGAAGGAAGGGAAATAGCCTCTCACCCTTTCCTTACTGGTTGGAAGATAGGGTGTGGGTGGGATGGGAGAGAGCATTCTCTCTCTCTCCCCCCTCTTCCTGAGAGATATGAAGTCGTTCTTGGAATGGCTCTTGCTTAGAAGTGAGGAGCAGCTAAGGGGTTCCCTTCCCCCTCATCACGGGTTCTATTCCTGCAGTGCTCTCCCCTCTGACTTCCTGAGCACAACAGGACCCACTAGTGATGCAGCCAGTGTAAGGAAGGCTTGGGTTGCCTCTGCATAGAAGTGCCCTGAGCCAAGGAACGTACCTTTCCTGCTTGTATGCCTCTCTCATTACACAGTGGACAAAGCCCCACCATTTTCATGACAGCCACTTGCAGCTTCTGGGCTGGAGCTTGCCTACTCCTGCAGTATGAAAATGTTTAGCATTTTAATCTCTCTTCCCATTTTTAGAAATAATTTATGTATGAACACACACTCTGCTTACTAATCATTTCTGAAATGAATGTGGAATTTTTCTAATATTAAACGATCATTCTTGCCTCTTCACACTTGCCTGTCATATCTTTCTTAATGCAAATCAGTCATTGACTGGAGACACCTACTGTAAGAAGCTATTTTAGCTGTCTCATTGGTAATAAGGTGATTTTAAAAGTGAAGACAGGTTTGGTAGGATAAACTCGGTTGATGGAAAAAGGGGAAAAAAGTGAAAAAAGGAAGCTCTCTGTTTGAACATCAAAATGAATGCCTACTGCCTCCCAAAGCCAGAAATAACTGTCCCATCTCCTTGTCCCCCCCTGCACTAACCATTAGATCCCACTCCTTTCTCAGTGCATATTACAACTCAGGAGTTCTGATTCCCTGTATTCTGCTGCTTTCTAGCAAACACCTGTTACCACTAGCCAAATGGGTCATGCCCCCTTCCAGTCCAAATAAAGGATAAAGAGTAATTCCAGTAACTGGAGCAGTATTCTGTGGGGAGGAGATGAAGACCCACTTTTCACACTCTGGTGAGGACCTAGGTGTGTATATGAAGGGTAAAGGAGGCTTGGAGGGTCACAGGACAGAGTTCCCATTTTCTAAAAACAACCCTGCCCCCACAAAACAAATTAGTTTGTTTAGTCACATGGTAAGAAAATATCCTTTAAAAAGGGGGTTTATTGTGATAAAAGATTCTAATCTGTCAATTATGGCATGATGCTCAACAAAGCACAGATGGTCTAGTCTTTTGTCATGGGTTACACATTTCAATTGCTTCTGTCACACACACTGTTTGAAGGTTGAGAGGTATGATAGCTTCCACTGCACTGAAGTCAGTGCCTTGAGAGGAGCCTCTGTGTGACACTCTGTACTTTGGGGGAACACCCTACACTCCCATGTTCATCCTTGTAAAATGATTATGTGGTATCCAATGCAAATTTTGTTATGTCAGGTGTCTTTGGAAAGCTCATGATGCACTGAGCATTGTTGTCACATGAAATTATAACCTATAACCTTAGTGTACGTAGTTATGACGCTGAAAATTGATCCTCATGGATCTAAAGAAGCCCAGGCAAAAGCTCTCCAAGAGCAGAGAGGCAGTTCACACCTCATCAGGGCAGGTATGGGACAAACTCAGCCCAGCCTCACAGGAACAAAGGACGCTGGCCTAGGCAGCAACAAAACAATCTATTAGATTCTCGAGTGAGTCACCCCTCTTCCTTTGGTCAGTTTGGGACTATGATGAGATAATGCTCACCTGACTCTGAAGGTGGAGTGGGGCAAAGCCAAGAGGGAAAAAAGAACATGATAAAAGGGAGAGACATTTGCCATGCTCTCTCTCTCTCCCCCGCCTACATCTACACACACCACACCAAGCTACTGAAACATTGATCAAAGGGGAGCCTGGCTGAGAAGCAACCAGCCAGTCTGCGATGAGACACATCTAAGTTTGTAAGGGACTGAAGGTGTTAAGATCAGCTTAGAATGCATTTTGCTTTTATTTCATTTGATCAAATCTGACTTGTTATGCTTTGACTTATAAACACTTAAAATCTATCTTTATAGTTAATAAATGTGTTTGTTTATTCTACCTGAAGCAGTGCATTTGGTTTGAAGTCTGTCAGAGACTCTCATTGGGAGAACAAGCCTGGTGCATATCAATTTCTTTGTTAAATTGATGAGCTCATATAAGCTTGCAGCTTTCAGCAGGAATAACTGGACACTGCAAGACGGAGGATCCCAGGGTTGTGCCTGGGATCCAAGTTATTGGCTAGTGTCTCATTTAGTTGCAAGTAGCTGGGAGCAGCTTACTTGCCAGAGGCTGTGCGTGAACAGCCCAGGAATGGAGGTTCTCACAGCAGAGCAGGGTAAGGGTGGCTCCTAGAGTCAAGGATTAGAGTGATCTAGCAGATCACCAGTCCAGATAACACGAGAGGGGAATGTTACAGCGTAACATCAGTCTCTTTGGTGCAATGTCCATGGGTACCCCCAACCAGTTAAGTAGTGGAGATCTTTACTGAGGGCGTGAGCAGTTTCAATCCCATTGGGCAGCTTCAGTTTCTTTGCAAGTTTGGGAAATAGTGGCCATTCAGAGTAAGGAAAAACTGTACCTATAACAGGGAACAGGGCCTGCTCCAGGTATTCTGCTGCCCCAAGTGGCGGAAAAAAAAAAGTGCCAATCGGGGTCACTTCCGTGGCAGCTCAATCGTGCCGCTGCATTCTTCGGCGGCAGGTCCTTTGCTCCCTCTCTTCCTCTTCAGTGGCACTTCAGCGGCAGCTCAAAAAGAGAGAGGGACTGAGGGACCCATTGCCAAATTCCCACCGAAGACCTGGAGGGGCCGCCTCAACAGCGGACAGAGTGCCGCCCCTTTGTACTGGCTGCCCCAAGCACCTGCTTCCTTAGCTAGTGCCTGGAGCAGGCCCTGATGGGGAGGCTAGGAAAAAGTATTGGTTATAACTAAGCAAAGTTATTAACAAATTGCTTCAAATATTGGCTCAAATTCACCACAGTGCATGTTAACCATATGAAAAGTTTGAAGGACAACAAAAATCCATTTGTTAGTCAAAGGGGTCTGAAAAAGCTAAGATGCTGAAAATGTCTTGAAGGTCCTATTTTAAAATTAATTTTCATTTTCACAATCATAATGCATAACACCACCTCCCCAAGCAGCATCAAGCTATTGTTGATGTACAGTAGAACCTCAAAAGATATGAATACCCGAGTTATGGACTTATTGGTCAACCGGACACCCTGTGGAAACAGAAGTCATCAAACAGGCAGTAGCGCAGACAAAAAACAAAAAAATCAAATACTGTACTGCCTTCTGGCTTCAGCCACAGGGGAGTTGGGGCTGCGGCCGCCAGGGGGCTGGGGAAGGGGATAAGAGGGGAGCAGTCAGGCTTCTGCCCTGCAGGAGCACCAGGGTTTAGGGCTTTAGACCTCAGGGGAGTGCTGGGGCTTGGGGCTTCAGCCCTGCAGTGGGGGGAAAAAATAGCATGGGGAAATAGGTTTTACTTTGTGTAATAACCCATCCACTCCCAGTCTTTATTCAAGCCTAATTTAATAGTGTCCAGTTTGCAAATTAATTCCAATTCTGCAGTTTCTTGTTGGAGTCTGTTTTTGAAGTTTTTTTTGTTGGAGTATTGCGACTTTGAGGTCTGTAATTCGAATTATAACATTCAAAAACCAGTTGGAGAACACTTCACCCTCCTGCCTCACTCAATTACAGACCTCAAAGTCATAACACTTCAACCAAAAAAAACTTCAAAAACAGACTCCAACCTATTTCCCCATGCTAATTTCCCCCCTACTGTTACTCACACCTTCTTGTCAACTGTTGGAAATGGGCCATCCTTATTATCACTACAGAAGTTTTTTTCCCCTCCTGCTGGTAATAGCCCACTTCAATTGATTACTCTTATTATAGTTAGTATGGCAATACCCATTTTGTCATATCCTCTGTGTACATATATGTCTTCCTACTGTATTTTCCACTGCATGCATCCAATGAAGTGGGTTTTAGCCCACGAAAGCTTATGCTCAAATAAATTTGTTAGTCTCTAAGGTGCCACAAGTACTTCTGTTCTTTTTGCAGATCCAGGAAAGGTCTGCAGCCACTGCTCATCATCCCAAACCTGCATTATGACCAGTGGTGCAGGAACAGGAGGTGAAGCAGCACCATTGGCCTGAAGTTGTTTCCCTCATACACAGGGCTTACAGTTTTATTCGATGGCTCTCAGCACCCCCACTATAAAAATTGTTCCGATGCCACTGATTATGATGCAATCCCACCAGTCAGTCAGTGTTCTTTCCTTGGGCCCAGAAGCATCCCACCATCTGCAGTTGCTCCATGAACACTACTACCACCGAATTGGTGCTCGCTATGTCTCACTGCAATCTAGCCAAGAAATCGTCATATTCCATGCTGATTTGGTGGTTCTTGTGGTGCCGCAAATACCCAAGGATTGTGCGTCCTGTGCTTGCAATGCTCATAACAATAGCGCATGAGTCATGCTTCTGTCAGAGATTGCAGACAGCAAGAAGTGCTGTGCAGGCTAATGGGATTTTTTTTTTTAAAGGCACTAAAATTATGGGATATAGATGATATTATGGGATGGTAAAGGTTACATACTGGGAAACAATGGAGGTGTGGAAGCTTGTCAAAGGTAAGGTTGCAAGGATCCTTTGTAATGGGAAGTATTAGGGTACCTAGCTGCAGGGGTCCCTTCCAGCTGTCCCTGTAACACACTCACACTATGCACCAACATTGGATGCCAATGAGCATGTAAAAGGAAGATTTTTGTTCTCAGGTGGAAACTTTTATTGGAGACCCCTACAGAAGACAAGATCATCCTCCTAGGGGATTTCAATGCATGTGTTGGACAAGACTCAGACTTATGGAAAGGAACAATCGGGAAAGAAGGAGCTGGTAAAAGCAATTCAAATGAAATTCTTCTCCTGACCAAGTGTTCTGAACATGAACTTATTACGAACATTCTTTCCAACAAAAAAAAAAAAAGTTCAAAACATCTTGGAGACACCCATAGTCAAAGCACTGGCATCTCCTCAGCTACGTCATAGTCCATGCCTGAGATCGTAGTGATGTACTTCTCACAAAAGCAATGACAAGTGCTGATGACTGTTGGACTGATCATCGCCTTATTCGATCCACAATGAAAATTAAGATTGCTCCCAAATGGAGGCTGCAAAAGAAGCAGGTCAGGCGCAACTTGAAGGTTCAAGATTTGAAGGACCCCATTAAGCATGACCACTTCCAAGCAGTTTTAGAAGAAAAGCTCCCATCAGAGTTTCCGGAAGAAATTGAGGAACATTGGAGCCAGTTGAAAGCAGTAATCATCAATGCCTGTGAGGAACCCATAGGCTACTAAACCAGAAAACATCTGGACTGGTTTGATGAGAATGATGCTGAAATTGAGCAACTCGTCACTGAGAAGAGACTGGCATTTCGTGCTTGGCAGAACGACATACATTATAATATAAAGAGAGAAGCCCATGCCAAGGCGAGGATGAAAGTACATCGTAAAACCAGAGAACTTAAGAACAAATGGTGGACTGAGAAAGTGCAAGAACTCCAATATCTTGGACATCTACAATACATGTGATTTCTTTAGTGCCACCACGGCTGTTTATCAGCCAATTTGTCATGATATGAATCCTCTTCCCTCTAAGGATGGAACCACACTTCTGAAGGAGAACACCACCATCAATTCTCAATGGAAAGAACATTTTGAAGATCTCCTTAACCGTAATTCTATGGTTGCAGATGAAGTTCTTGAGCAAATCCCTCCCAAATTGTATGAGATACACAATGCCACCAAGCAGAACAACAACAACAACAACAATGTAGCAGGTCTAGATGGGATCCTCACTGAAATCTTTAAAGACGGTGGACCAGAGCTAATTTGGCAGCTTTACCTGCTTATCCTTAAAATCCAGAGAAAGGAGGAAATACCCAGTGAAATGAGGGATGCCCTGACTGTCACCCTCTTCAAGAAAGGTGATAAAATGGGCTGTGGAAGTTATTGTGATATCTCCCTCCTAGCCACTGCAGGCAAAATTCTGGTGTTAATCCTTGCAACCCGCCTTCCGCCCCTGTCAGAAGAAATTTTACTGGAGTCACAGAGTGGTTTCCGACCATGTCATGGAACTGTGGATATGATCTTCACAGCACAACAGTTGCAAGAAAAGTGTTGGGAGCAAAACTGACCACTTACATGGCTTTTATTGATCTAACTAAAGCCTTTGATTCAGTGAATTGCTGTGCCCTCTGGACTGAACTTTCTAAGATTGATGGATGTCCTGATAAATACAATGTCCTAAAATTGCTTCATGATAAACATGAAAACAACTGTTCCAAGCAGCACTGGCTCCCAGAGTGAACCTTTCGAAGTACAAGCAAGAGTCAAACAGGGCTGTCTCATTGCTCCAACCATGTTTGTGGTTTTTATTGCCATCATTCTTTACCTAATTGCTGGGAAGTTTACAGCTGGCATTGAAATCATTTACAGAATGGATGGAAAGCTGTTCAGGCTTAGCAGAATGAAAGCCAAGAGTAAGATTTCCACAACTATTGTGGAACCTCAGTATGCTAATGACAACACAATCTTTGCCCACTCTGAGAAAGATCTTCAAACTATATTGAATGTGTTTGCCGATGCTTATGCATGTCTTGGTAAAGTACTTGATCAGCCCTCTCCAAATGAGGTATTACATGCCCCATCTATCAAAATCAATGGAGTGGCACTGAAGAATGTTGATCACTTCCTCTACATTGGAAGTCATCTTTTATCCAAGGCAGATATTGATGCAGAAATTCAATATCTCCTGTAACTTTTTCTTGTTTATGGCACAAGGTTTTTGAAGATCATGAAATTCGAACAGAAAGCAAGTTTCTCGTTTATCAAGCCATTATTCTCCCAATACTGTTGTATGGGTCCAAAACTTGGACAACTTATAGACTCCACTTGAAAGTCCTTGAGAGGCACCATCAACGTTGCCTTCGTAAGATTCTGAAGATCAAACAGGAAGACAGGTGCATCAATATTAGTGTTCTGGAAGAGGGAAAGACCATCAGTATCGAGGCAATGATCATTCATCAGCAATTCTGCTGGACTGGTCATGTCCGGATGCCAGACCATCGCCTCCCAAAACAGGTCCTTTTCTCTCCGCTGAAAGAAGGGTACTGTAACGTGGGTGGACAATGGAAGTGTTATAAGGACTTGCTGAAGGAGAACCTAAAAAAGTGCAATATTGACTTTGACACTTGAGAGACACTTGCCCAGGATCGCTTAAAATGGAGTGAAGTCTTATGTAATGGTCCCCTGCATTTTGAACTTGCTTGCCGACAAGCTGAAGAGGACAAGAGGCGCGGGACGAAGGAGAGACTGGCTTGCAGTCATGATCAACAGCCTCCTGTTGAGCCTGAAATCATCTGCCCTCATTGTAATAGAACTTGTGGTTCAAGGATTGGCATTAGCCGCCTCAGGACCCATAACTCCCATGGAAGATGATCATACTCAGTAACATCATCAGAGTGTGACCCTATATCTCAGGCATAACACAATTTGACCCAGTATACATGGTGAGTTGTTATAGGAACCTGGTCAGACCCCCCTCCCACCCTGGAGATAATGGGGCTGATGGAACACCACTTTCCACTCTTAAATTATCTTGATAAAGGCACAGTTTTATAGATGGCAAAGAGAAAAGGGGGCATTATTTCTCATTCTCAAGAAGTTTAGTTACTATATTTTTCTGATGCAAACCCCCTGACAGGAAAAAAAAACCAAAAAACCAACCAACCAACCACAACAACAAAACAAAAAGAAGAGAATCGGTTGTGGTTAGTTTCCGAGAAAAAGCCCACCACAGCAACATTTCCCCCTGCCAAGCTTTGAGTGCTTTACAGAGAGAATACACATTTTCTGGGATAAAATGGCATTGCTCACACAGTAGTGGCCTGCACAAAGGAAGAGTGATGCAAAGAAGATTCACTGGGTGAAAACTTGTAAGATAGGAAATTACACAACAGTTCTCAATAGTCTTTCTTGCACTTTGGCACGTATGACTGTAAATGATTCTGCGGGGTCTTGATCTAAACTTTTAACTTTTGAAGCATGGCGGACATCACCATTCAGATATTGTCAGGCTGTGTGGTCTGTTGAGCTAGGCAAATATTTTAAGATTTGCAATTATTTGCTGATCTTTTTAAATGAATTAACTTCAAACCTGAATACTTGAACCATAGAGTTTTACTGGCACAACAATTCATGGAAAGTGTGACAGTGTACCCCATAAGGCTTTATGGAGGTGTGTGCTTATAAATGTATGTATGATATAACTGGAATAGGGTTTTGCTACATATGCCATGTAACACATCTATGTAAAGCTTATGATCTACTGGTTATGTTCAGACTAATTGTATGCAGGTACCATTTGTGTATTCAAAGTTATGAACATGGGCTGTATTCTTGCTTGATTTCTAAGTAGCCTTAGTTAGAACATTTGGTCACTTCTTGGGAAAGGAATGTGGAAGTTAAGTGCTTCCTGACTGAGCACTTAACAGACAAAAGAGCTGAGGTCGTTCAAAGTAGCATGTGGGTAATGGCTGCTACCTGCAAGTCCTGAGACACGCTTGGGCATGTGACTTGCCCATGGGATTCTGAATCTCCATTTTGTGACTGGATTCTAAAAGGGGGGGGGGGATGTCTATGTAAAAGAGAAAAAGTCTATTTAAACCCTTGGGAGACCCCTCCATTTGGTCTTAAGATGGCTAGAGAGGGAGCCTCTCCACTCCCCAGGATACTTGAAAGAAACTGGAACAAAGGATAGTAACTATAGGGGATGTGAGTGATTGCTGGACCCAGGCTAAAAGGAGATTAGTCTGTAAAAGGGAGCATTCTGGAACTGGAGAGGATCTTATCTGTATTCAGTTTCATTAGACATAGATTTGCACATTTTATTTTATTTTGCTTGGTGACTTACTCTGTTCTGTCTGTTATTACTTGGAACCACTTAAATCTTACTTTCTGTATTTAATAAAATCACTTTTTACTTATTAATTAATTCAGAATATGTATTAATACCTGTGGGAGCAGACGCTGTGCATCTCTCTATCAGTGTTATAGAGGGCGAACAATGTATAAATTTACCTTGCATAAGTTTTCTACAGGGTAAAACGGATTTATTTGTGTTTAGACGCCATTGGGAGTTGGGCATCTGGGTGTTAAAGACAAGGACACTTCTGTGAGCTGCTTTCAGGTAAACCTGCAGTTTTGGGGCAAGTAATTCAGACCCTGGGTCTTTGTCTGGCTCAGCAAGACAGGGTGCTGGAGCCCTGAGCTGGCAGGGAAAACAGGAGCAGAGGTAGTCTTGGCACATCAGTTAGCAGCTCCCAGAGGGGTTTCTGTGATCCAACCTGTCATAAAAAGTGTATGTGAAATCACATGTATGAGTATTTGTAGAAACCAACTCTTCAATTCATCGATGCAAGCAATGACACTACTGAAAGTATTTGCGTGGTCTCCCAGTCCATGGACAGAAATGAAACCATTTTTCTTTTACCAGTCACAACCACTAAGCACAAAAGTTCAATTTCTGATCAGTCCATAAAGCCAAAAATTCTGAATGGAATTAGTCAAATAAATCCAAAGAACAAATACATACAAGGAAGGTGCAATCTGCTTGTCGACAGGGCCGGCGCTTCCATTAGGTGAATTAGGCAATCACCTAGGGCACCAGGATTTTCAGAGGGCGGCATTTTGCTGGGGGAGGGCGGCAGGCAGCTTTGGTGGAGCTGCCGCAGGCATGCCTGCAGACGATCCGCTGGCCCCGCATGGCTCTGGTGGAGCTGCCACAGGCATGGCTGTGGCAGCTCCACCGGAGCCATGGACCAATGGACCCTCCGCAGAAATGGCTGCGGCAGCTTCACCGGAGCCACAAGAGAGGCGCGCGGGGTGGCGAAATGGCTCTGCGCCTAGGGCGCAAAAAACTTCAGCGCCGGTCCTGCTTGTGGATATTCATTGAGCAGGAAAAGAAACCAAAATAATTAAATCAATTATAAAATTCCATATTGTTCACACAGCTCTGATGTCCACAAAGTAATCACAGTTGTTAGTTCAAAGTCTGAGAGTATTTGGACCTATTGTAAGTTAAAAAGAACACGGTCTTGCAATTTCTTAAATATTTACAGGATCTTATCTGCCTCACTTAATTCAAAATCCAGGACTGCTATCATCCTTATCATGACTTGAGTTATGAACAGAGCCCTGAGATCAGATCGAAGTTGCCAAATGAGGATTGCTTATTAAAGAAAGAAAGAAAAAAAAAAGTCAAGAAGTCCCCCCCACCCCCTTTTGTCCAAACAAAAACAAAAACAAACAAACCCACCTCACTCGGCTTTTCCACAAGTGCTCTGAGAGCTCCACACAACAAGCTACATCAGAATGAAAATACAATGCCTTTAGTAAGGCTAGATTTTATAACCTGGAGCTATCACAGCAGGCCACACTGTTAAAGCGAAAGAACTTCCTTTTTCCTTATGAATGCACTTCATGTCAGACATACTGCAATCCTTATGCCATCTATTTGCATCATGGCTTCAATACTACAAAATTCTTTTTTATTAAAAACACCAGACTGCATGCTGAGCTGGAGTAAATTGGTGGAGCTCCATGGACCGCAGAGCTACTTCAGTTTACACGAGCTCAGGATTTGGCTCCTTCATATCAATGATACAGATATAACCAAATTTAATAAAAATTATGCTAATTAGGGTCAACCATTAGGCTCCTGGCAGCAACCCTTGATGTTATAAAGTTTGTGTACCCCCAAAGTAGCAAATCGTAGTCCTAAACAACAAAACAAAACCCATTGCTCTTTTCTGTGCACATGGCTACATTAGAAATTTTAAGGATTTCTGACTCTTTCTGTAAAATTACTCCTATACATGTCTGTTATATGAACTATGCAAATCTCTGTCAGGGTATTGGATACATTATAAACAAACAAACAACCTGTGTATTTTCACCTTACCAAATAATTAGTTTAAGTAATATGGGAACAACTTCTGTGCTCTGCCTTTCCTTCCACAAGAAAGTCTTGAATTTTTAGCTGCTTCTGGATGTGCCCATAACCGTGAGCGGCAGCCAGGGGTGGATTTGAAGATTCACATTTAGCAAGGAAGTTGAAATTTTGATTTATGGATGTGGACCTCCTCACTGCTACCCATGCCTTTGATGCCTCTGAGATTGAGTGGTGCAGATTTGTTTGCTCCAGACCGATGACATTTCTGACTGGTAATTATCAATGGGTAAGTTGTATTGATCATAGCTGCCCTCTTACAAAGTGATGCTTCTGACAGGCAGTACCTTACACCATACACTGCCAAGGCTTCTAATTCATCTCTGGATGCAATTCAAGTTATTGGTTTTAATATACAAAGCCCTTTAGGACTTGTGTCATGCATATATTGGAGACTGAGGGCCTAATTTTCTTCACAGTTGATTTTACACTACTGAAACTCCACTGACTTCACTAGAGTTACTCCTGATTTACTTCATTGTAAATGGGGACTTGCTCCCTGTGATGAGTTCAGCTGGGATGTAAAAGCAAACACTTCCTAGACATAATGAGAGCCTTCCACTCTGGAACTCACTGGTCACCATTATTCCATCCACATTGGGGCCTGAAAGAACCTGAGTTTGTTGCCCTTCAGCAAGCACTCAAAGAGAGAGGTCTTAATCCATGCTTTTTCTGAGGGGTTTCTTTAAAGGGCTTTGATGCTTTTTGATTGATTGAGTTACAGTATTTTGTTTCCTTAACATTTGTTTGGCTGCTGCTGATTTTACTGTTGGTGGTTGTAAATGTACTTGGAGTATGTTTGATAGGTAGGTACACCTGAAATAAATGGAGAGTTTATGTGGTACCTAGTAATAATAATGGTAGTTTAAAATGACAGTTACAGCTAATTTATGCTGTTAGAAATCATTTCCACACGTGGCTATTCAACTAAGGTTAGTTTACATTCAGAATGTATTTTAAAAATATTCAAGATTTGCATCTTATCTTCAACCAGGGAATTATGTTTTGCTTGCACTGATTATTGACCAGCCATATTCCTCCATTTCTAGCCCAGTTAGCAATTGAACTTTCACAGCATCTTAAGTTTATTAAAATTCTTCTGTATTACAGAACCTTGAGGTTAAGCCAATTGAATTGTTACATCCCATCTTCTTGAATGAACATGACATCAAGTAAGAGAACATACAGATATTTCCCTTTATCTAATTTTAGGAAGCAGATGTGAAGATAACACCAAACCAGTTAGCGGTAACTGGTTATTTATTCTACAACAGAGTTATATTGATATGCTGTCTTGGAACACTGAATTAAAGAAGAATTGGAACATTAAGTACTCCTAACTCTCACGCATTGAAAAATCATCTTTAGTTCCAATTAAATAATGTATATAGCTTGACTTATATAATGTCCAAACTGCATATGGATTAATTTAAAACTCTGAGGTAGAAGAATTCACATTTGTTTTCAGTGAACTTGCCACTTTCCCTTGGTAACTAAGGATCTTACATATGAAAAATATGGCCCTGCAAAAGGACTTCGCTTAAATCCAAAAGGTGACTGACCTTGCAAACTTCACTTTTGGGCTCCTAATGGCCTTTAAATTATCAAACTCTTTTTTGATGAGCAATAGCCCTTTCTCTGATATTTAATTACTTGTCTGCATTGTGGTAGTGATAATTTAACAGATTCCTTTCCTACATATGAGGATGGTGTTATATTGCTGAAAAAGAGGAATTAGGAAAAAAACAAACAAACCCTCAAGAACTACCAAGCCCTTTTGCTTGTGCTATTTCAGCATTTCCAAGGCTGTTCAGATACTAGTATGCAAGCACCTCAGGGAAGGGAAGTTTACTTCTTTTATATTTTAATAGGTTATTCACCCCGATGGGACTGTATAATTGAGAAATAATAATTGAGCTAGAATTCATTTGTGTTTGCAGTACAAGTCAGAAAGGGAGTTTTGCAGTGCTGAGAATGACATTCCAGTTTTCTAGGAAATGGATACACAAGGTTTTAAAGGGCAACAAATGTTACTACAGGAGTTTAATATAATCTCATGCCAGGCAAAATATCCTCAGTCAACTTTCGACAAATGTCACAGAGGACCCTACATGTTTCACTTGTAAATCTAAGTGTTGCTGGTTTATCCTGACCAAAAAAACTATTCAACCTATCAATTCAGTTACCAAAAATATAAGTCTGTATATAAATTCTGATACAAAAGAATAGAAGCCTGCTAGTATGCATCCACACATATGTCTAGCATCAAGACAATGTCTTTTTATTGCAAACAGAAGGCATGGTTGTGTGATAGTGATTTTATCATCTCTCATACTGCTGGAAGATAAAGGGATAATGGAACTCTGAAGTTGAAGATGGCAATAAGATTTATGGAAGCTCAGAATGTTGGAACTTCAGCACTGAAAGATGAGCAGTACCTTTTTACTGGACATGTATGTTATAGGATGTCTCTTTTTTTAGAATGAAGTCAAATAAAACTATATCTTAAACTTATTATTGCTTTGCATCCTGCTTTCTTATCATGGCAACATATATCAGTGGCATGGTACATGAGTACCTTTTGTTCTTAAAAGTGGTGTTTGGGTTGATCTTTTTAAAAATTAAAGAAAAATGCTTACAGAACATTCAATAATTGGAAATTTAAAAAAACCTCTACTATACAAGGATTTTGTTTCCTTTTTTTAATTAAAAGAATTTTTGAAATACCTTTTCTAGATGAAGGAAGACATCCACCTGCCTCTCTCTGTCACTGTCCCCCCACATGACCTCATGGGTACTTTTTGAGCAAAGATTGATAGATATGAGTAAGTGGTAGATAAGTATACACATTTTCTAGCTTACTCAAAAAAATTATAACCCAAGCACCTCCAAGAATAGTATTGAGATATGAGTTACATTCTACTAGAAGTTGTCATTAGTACTAGATAAACTAAAACATTGATTGGAGAAATCCACAGAAGAGCATGATTTGGTTTGGTACCGTCGTTGTAGCTCCAGCTCCATAAACAGGTGTAAGAGAGTATGTCCATCTAATGTTTATATTCAAAATGAGACTAAAATTTGTAGGTAAAATTTTCTATCGTCCATCTATAAAGCCTATGTAACTTAGACACTAAGTCTCATTTTCAATGAGGTTTAGACTCCTACGTTCTTAAGTACTTATAAAAATAGGATTTAGGCCTCTAATTCACGTAGATGCTTCTGCAGTTTGACACTGCATCTCAGAGCAATTAATTAAGCTGACCAAGTTTCTTTATGCAGTGGTGCTGAAGTGTCTAAGGCGGACACTTCTGGAAGACTTCAGTGTCAAAGAGGTGATGAGTGTGCAAGATGAGCAACTTAGCCACATCAGTCTCATTCCAGCCCTTGCCAGACCCTGGATAAGACTTAGCCTAAGTGGTTATATATGCAGCTTATCAGATGCAAACCCTCTCCCCCCCCCCCCCCCCACAAAACCGCCCAGAAATTATTTCACACACTTTTATTAGGAAAGTATATCCATTGTTTGTTCCTCAGATTTATGACCATGAGCAAGACCCTTTATGTAATCTTAAGTTGGGCAGCCAAAAATCACTTCTGAAAGTTCTGGCCAAACCATCAAATAGCTGAGCCTAGCAAAACAAAGGCTGAGAGGGGATACTATTGCTCTCTAAAAATATACGAAGAAGCTAGAAGAATTGTATGCTAAAGGACAATGTTGGTACACAAACAAACTGGTATAAACTGGCCATAAATAAGTTTAGTCTGAAAACTGGAAGGTTTCTAACCATCAGAGGAGTGAGATTCTGGAACAGCCATCCAATAGGGGTTGTAGGGGCAAACAACTTCATTAGTTTTAAGTTACATCTTGATAAATTTATGAGTCGGATGACAGGGATGCTTGTGATGGGGAGGGAGGTGGAACAGAGCTCAGCAGCCCTGGGAGTCCCTTCTGTGACATTATTGACATGAACTGTGACTGTATAGATCATTGTTTCAACCAGAGTCCTATGGTTGCACCAGGTCTTGTACAGAGGAGGTCAAGTGGGGTGTCTATGGAAAGGTTGTAGTTTGCTGGTTATGATTATGCTGTCTGTATGTATAATTTTTGTATCTGAAGTTATGAATACTGGCTATGTATCTGCATCTCAATGTGTTTGATTCTAAGTAGCCTCAGTGAAGCATTTGGTCAGCTTCTTGAGAAAGGATTATTCTCAGTAAGTGCTTAGTCAAGAAACACTTAATGGACAATGAACTTTGGAA
Source organism: Chelonoidis abingdonii (assembly GCF_003597395.2). Classification (NCBI taxonomy): domain Eukaryota; kingdom Metazoa; phylum Chordata; order Testudines; family Testudinidae; genus Chelonoidis; species Chelonoidis abingdonii. The sequence goes on along the minus strand of NC_133769.1, from coordinate 213,397,383 downwards.
GACACCATTCCACATCTGAGCTTTCCTGGGAACATTCAAACTAACATCTAAACAATGGCGTTGGCCTGCAAAAAGACAAATCATTCATGGACATGTGACTTGCCCAGGTGGCTACAAACTCCATCTTGTTGCTGTGACTGTTCTTCTGTGCAAAAAGGGGTTTCCACCCACAAAAGAGAATATAAAAGGCCCTGGAAGCCTCTCCCTTTTGTCTTCAGCTGGCACAAGAGATGGCCTCTCAACCCCCAACAGATGCCTGAAAGAAACTAGAACAAAAGACAGTAACTACGGTGGTGTGAGTGATTGCTGGACCCAGACTAGGAAGGAGTCCAGTCTGTGAAAGTAGCTTATTGGAACATCTCTGGGGGTGAGATTTCATCTGTATTCAGTTTCTTAATGTATTAGGCTTAGACTTGCATGTTTTGTTTGATTTTGCTTGGTAACTTGCTTTGTTCTGTCTGTTATTACTTGGAACCACTTAAATCCTACTTTTTATATTTAATAAAATCACTTTTGCTTATTAATTAACCCAGAGTAAGTAATTAATACCTGGGGGAGCAAATAGCTGTGCATCTCTCTCTATCGGTGTTATAGAGGGTGGACAATTTATGAGTTTTACTCTGCATAAAGCATATACAGGGTAAAACAGATTTATTTGGGGTTTGGATCGCACTTGGAGTTCGGTGTCTGGGTGCTGGAGACAGGAGCACTTCTTGAGCTGTATTCAGTTAAGTCTGTAGCTTTGGGGCACGTGGTTCAGATCCTGGGTCTGTGTTGGAGCAGACTGGCATATCTGGCTCAACAAGACAGGGTGCTGGATTCCCAGGCTGGCATGGAAAGCAGGGACAGAGGTAGTCTCAGTACATCAGGTGACAGTTGCAAGGGGGTCTCTGTGACCCAACCTGTCACACCTTCCAGTTCATTTATTGTGTTCCTAAAATCTCATGCCTCAGGACTTTAGGCAGTCACCTGCAGGGATTAGAAAGGGATTCCCCCCACCATGCCAGGTAATTTTTTTTTGTCTCCTACCTCTGAAGCATCAGCTATGGCCATTGCTGAAGATGAGACACTAGATGTGCTCACGGTTTAACTGATCACCATATTCGGAGTTTTCCTCAAGTCAGATTGGCAGCGACCTTATGGGAGTTTTCACCTCTTTCTGAAGCGTGGACCACAGGTCACTTGCTCGGATCATTTGAGTAACTCTCACTAAATCAATTCCTACCATTGCAGGGAACCTGGACCTAGGAAATTGGTGTTATTCACCATTACTTCTGCTACGCCATCTGGTGAAAGATATTAAAAAAAAAAAAAAAAAAAGCTTTCCCACACTTTATCCATGGAGAGAGAACTGATCAGCTAGAATTGTGCTATTATGCCTTAATTCACTGTAACAGGCAAGATTCACAGCTGCTGAACTCGCATTTGAAAGTCAGAAAGCTGTTAAAGAATGACTCAATCTCACAGAAAAAAAGTCACTAGATATCAAGTTTGAAGATATACCGTTAAGACACACAGGGTTTGTAAATTGTTAGTGCCCTTGTATACTGAGAAAAGGACTTGCTGATCAGAAGCACAAGCTGAGAGATTTCTGTAGCACAGTAAAAAAATCAAACATACTTGGCACCAGCCCATATCACTTTTTAGGCAGAACATTAGATGAAATATTCTACCAGCAGTTGTATTTGCTTCAGTTGAGTAACTGATACTTGGATCTGCAAGAGTTTAGCTGATGCTGGTTCCAATAAGCCCCTTCTGTGACCCAAGAACCTATTAATGGCAAGAGGGTTACAGGAACATCCTGATTCTGGTATATGTTGTCTCAAATGAAAGCTAGTGTCACACTAGTCATTAATATTGCTATGAATGCTATCTACAGCTATGTAAGAAATTATGTATACATAAACACAAAATATGTTTTTAAAGTCTCACTGAAGGCATTAGTCAGCAGCAAATGCGAAAAAGGAGAGAGCTTTTTTAACTTCTAGCTAGAAGAAAACCTCTGTTGGAATGCAAATTAACATGTAGGCTAACCAATGAATGTATATTTACATATGAAGACAAATGTTAATGAAGAGATGGGAAGCAGCACACAGGGAAAAAAGAAAAAGCCATGGGTTGATATCCTGTCTAAGAGCAGCAACAATGAACTTTGGGGATATTTCTAGAAGGCAGTCATGCACCGAAGAAGCAAATGGGCCATGTGTTCACATTTATGAAAATGGTATCTCAGCAAACATTGGTTTAAACACAGCAGAGGACTTTGGGTGAGATAAAGCTTCTTTAGACAGGAGGTTAACCAGTTAGTTAAGTTTAGTCTCTAGAAAGTGTGTTATGATTTAGGTTTTATATGTAACCATTTGTTTCTTATATCGATATTCACTATATTCTGAATCTCTAGTCTTTGATATTTGCAAGTTTATGCAGCCACTTATTCTCTCTACATGATACACAGACATGAACATGATCTATAAAACGAGGTGGTCACAGAGCAAGCACGAGGTGGACTGGCCTGCCTGATAGATCTTTGCCACCTGTTATGGATGTGATGGCCCCACAAAGGTACTTAGGCTTGTTACACCCAACCCCTAGGCACTGTGCCACCTAGGGGAATCCTCATCTCAAGTTAGGTGCTCAGGATTACCATACAATGCACAGGTAAAATTAGACACCTAAGGAAAGGGTCCTTAACAGTCAGGAAACTGAGCAGGGAGCCACCTAAACTAGCCAGGTGTAAAGTCCAGGGGAATGAAGTGGTGTTTTGGCCGCACCCTTGAGGTTACTTAGGCACCTAATTCCTATTTATTTAGGCCTCTAGGCACCTGACTGATGGGTCAGAGGGATACACCTCACCCTGTTCAGGATTCCTAGTGGTGAGGACTTGAACCCTGCTCTTCTCACCTGGGTGAGGGCCTAACCACCATGTTATTGGGTATCTGATGGGGGTCCTTCATAAGCATTCCTGTTGGAACTGCTTCATGTTGAACAAACATACATTTATTGGTGCAAGGACTTGCATGTGGGCCTCCCGCATGCCAGGTAAGTGCCCTAACTACTGGGCTGTGTAGCTAGTCTGACTTGGCCAATGAATATTTAAATACAATGAAACAGCTTCATCAGGAGAGATTGAGAGCGATCTACCCCACAGGGTTAGGGAATTCACCTAATATGTAGGAAAGCTGGGTTGAAGCCCCTGCTCCAAGTCAGGCAGAGCAGCGATTCAAACCTGGGCCTCCTACACCCCAGATGAGTGCTCTAACCACTAGGTACATACAAAAAATTCCTGCTTTGTTTGCACCTGGCTATCTTCTGTAACAGCTATTAGACATGCTCCAAGAGCTCCTACAGGATCAGCCCAACAGGTGAAATAGGCCAGTACTTAAAGTGGTCTGGGAAGGAAAAAAAAAAAAAAGTTGCGTGTGTTTGTGGTGGTGGGGCAGATCCATGGAAGTATTTAGGTTGAAGCAGCAGTTTTAGTAAGACAGTGCTTAAAACAGACTCCTCAGTCAGTCTACTTGATTTTTATTGAATTATTATTTTTGCCAATCTGCAGCCCCTTGTGAAAGCCCCTTCTTTCTTTAAGTCCTGAGATAGGAGGGGAAAGTCTAGTTTGAGAAATCTGCTTTGGGGCTGCAGCGAGGGCTCAAAGCAGCTTATTAGCTGTGGGGTGGCAGCAGTTCTTAGGTGGCTTTACACCTCTTGGTCAACAGAAACTATGGTGCATAGGGGACTTGGAACCTGTCAGGTTGAGTGGCAGCTGAGTGGTGGTTTTGAGAATATCAGTGACACTTAAATGGTGGACCCATGTGCCTAAAGAGGCAGGTAAGCACCTAAATACCTTTATGGATCTGTCCTTAACTTCTCTGCGAAGCAGGGCCAGCTCCAGCTTTTTTGCCATTCCAAGCGGCAAAGTGAACAACAACAACAAAAAAGTTGCGATCGGCGGCACTTCAGCAGCAGCCCTACCAAGCCACTTCAATTCTTTGGTGGCAATTCGGCGGCGGGTCCTTTGCTTCGAGAGGGATTGAGGTACCCACCGCCGAATTGCCGCCCAAGACCTGAACGTGCTGCCCCTTTCCATTGGCCACCCCAAGCACCTGTTTCCTCTGCTGGTGCCTGGAGCCAGCCCTGCTGTGAAGGCTCGTATAGATCAAATGCTCATCGTGGAGCGGTAGGGCCAACATACCACAGTAGACATGCCTGGAGTAAAGATTAGTATCTGGCATCTTTGTTCTGATACCTTTAAAGGGAGTCAATGCTTGCCAGAAAAACTACTAATATGTTAAGGAAAAAGGAAGCAAGTAATAAAACATATTTTGGATCAAACACTGACATTCTGTTGCACACATTTGAAACATCGGAAAGAACACAGTGCTGCTTTAAAAGAAAGAAGACCAAAATGAGCCACCATATTAGCTCAATATTTGTCTAAAAAAATATAAACCCACAAGACACAGACAGCTACACTCAGCCCATAATGTTCTGGGAAAGAATATGGTAATTTGGTGTGTCTATCTTCGTGAGGGCAGCAGTCAGGGAGCCTTTGGTGGCGTTTCTGCGGGTGATCTGCTGGTCCCACGGCTTCGGAGGCAATACAGCAGCAGGTACGTCGAAGACGCGGGACTGACAGATCACACGCAGAAACGCCGCTGAATCCATGTGACCAGCAGACCTCCCGCAGAAATGCCTGACTGCTGTGCTTGGGACAGCAAAAAACATAGAGCTGCCCCTGCTTGGCAATTTTAGAGTGTGGTTGGATTCACCTTATAGCTATGGAAAGTGGATCTACTACATATTACCCTATACTGGAGGTGATAAAGAGCTCAATGAATTTGCAATGGGAGGTTATATATGGGGAGAGAAGGAAATCAAGTGAAGTGACAGAGGGGGAAGAGAAATAAATACATAAGTACATCCCCTATTATGTATATATCAACAGAAAATAAAATATAATCAAATGCATTTGAAGATTTAATATCGGTTTTAAAAATAATCTCTATTTAGAGACTGGCATTGAGTAATCAACCATCCACTGAGGAGTCAGCAACTACAGTAGTCATTCAACAGGTTGAGTTTATGATGGTACCATACTGGATTGCACCCTCTCATCCCCTTGGCCTGCAAGTTTAGTTTGTAACAATTCTTCAGGGAGAAAATCCTGGTCTTGTGACAGTTGGTCCCATAGAAGTCAATGGTAAAATTCACACTAGGAGGTAGCCCATTGAAGTCCATGGGAGTCTTTCCATGGTCTTCAACGACCCTTGGATCTAGCTCCTAGTGCCTAGAGCCATGCGTCCCAAAGGAGCTAGGTAAGTGCTAATGGTAACCTTTCAAAAATATATTTTTACTACGTAAATACATTGTGCATGGATGCTAGGTGCATACTATAACTGAAATTGAGTTAAGTACACAGGTAGGTGCTGAGTGTTTGCATCAATCATGCTGAGCACAGAAGTATGTTTTAAAAATGTATTTTCTTCTCCAAAATTCACTCAGACTATTCCAGAATGCATCTGTCTCTGACATCACTAATGGAGGAGGGCACCATGGATGCCAAGGAGATTCTAGTACTGGAAAGCTTCCTCATTTCACTAATTTGTAGTTACCATGGATACATAGGGACCATTAATTGCTTCAAACTTATTAGAAAAGTCTGGTATAAAAATCATTTTTTGTTTATGTATTCCTTTAATTTCACATTAAGATAAAGTGCAGCTCAGCTTGCAACATCTGTGAAAACTGAATCACATGTCAAGTTATAGTTCCCTACAGCAGGGTTTGGCCTGAGGGCGAAAAAAAAAAAAAAGTGGTGGTGCTCACCTACGCTCTGCCTATTCACAATACCAGAATGAAATTCCACTTCATGGAGACTGTGCAGGTATTCCTAACATGATCATACTTGCTGTGCTTTGGTCAACAGTAATAGAATATTAATATTTAAATGATCATATTTAGGTTTCAGGGTTAACAGCCCATTCAGATAAATTAGAGTAGCTCACACCTCGGGACCAGCTATGTTGTCTGCAGACTCAGGCAAATACCACTGCATTGGCTTACATTAATTTTGCCATTTGAAAGTCACCTTTGGAAGCATGGGACTAAATACTTCATTTTTTTAAAAAGAAGTCGTGGATCATAAGATGGCAGCTGCAGTAGTAAAATACCAGATCAATTAGGCCTCTGCCCTCGGTGATGTCACACGTTCCATTACTCTGGAATGTTGTGAGATAATAGAATAGTTGTTTATTATAGAGGGCAAACTGCTACGTGAATACATGGCTGGCCAGATTTTTAGAAGGTGTTTAGGCATTGCTCCTCTCTGCATTGCAAGACCTAAGAACCATTTTCAGAAGTGACTTTGGCACTGAGGAGCCTAAATCCAATTGACTTTCATTGAAACTTGGGCTCCTAGAGGCTAACCTCACAAAGGAACTTGCATTACAACATCTAACGTTTAGGTGTTCTGCCACCCAGTGTAATCTACAGCCTTGAGTTGAGTGCCCAGGCTCCCTATACAATCCATGGGGAGAGTTAGTCACCTAAGAAAGGGATTTACAGAATCAGCAAGCTGAGTGGGAAACTGCCTAAACTAGCCAAAGGGGGGAATGCCAGGGACAGGGCTTAAGTCCAGCCCCTTAGAAAGGTAGTTAGGTACCTAACTCTGGGTCATAGGGAGATGCCTATCTTCACTCAGGGTTCACAGCAATGAATAATTTCCTAGAGTTAAGTGCCTAAGGGTCTAGGCATTATGTAACTGGCTTTAGCCCTATGTAACTTTTGAAAATGGAATTGAGGCCTTGGAATGTTGAATGGAGCAAGTCTTAAATACCTCTAAAAATCTAGGCCTCAAAGCCTAATCCAAGCCTGTCAAAGTCCAGTTTTGGATCAGTCCCTTAGATTCCGGAATCTCAGAAAATAGCTCAAGTTTCAAATAACCTAACTTCTCAGAACAATATTTCTGGATGCATTGATCATCTTTCAAAGCATTACTTTGTGGTCTGAGTGAGGACTAATTTAAACTGTATGCTTTAAAAAAATTAAGTTCTACTCCTTTCTTTGCTCAGCACAGTTTGTGAGATTAGAGACCTTACCTTAACTTTCGGTGACTGGTATCTGAACCACATATGGTGCCTATGGAAGGTGGATGTGGCATGCATTTCTATTTTAAGTGTTCAAGTGAAGTGTTGGTGAAGAGTGTGAACTCCTAAAATCCTGCTTCCCATGCTGACTAAAATCAGGATGAGATAGACAGGTGACAGACTACATATCTGTGGAAGAGACTGCCAACCACATGGTCCTTACAGCACTCCTGCCAATAGAGCTACTTGCCAGTAGCTTTAGGAGACGGTGTGAAACTCTTCCACGCAGGGAGGGGAACTCTGCCACAACAGCAATCTGCTAATATGTCTAAGTGTGGGGGAGGGCAGTAGAGGGACGGGGAGGGCAGTAGAGGGACATGGAGGAAAAATCGTCTCCAACATTTTAGCTGTGGGATGAAGGCATAAAAATGTGTCTGCTCTTCAATGATTGAGCTTGGCAGCAATAATCAAAACACTAAAATAAAGCATTTGTGACTGTTTCGTGGTGCTCTGTACCTATCCATTTGCCTTTATATGAATGCTTCCAGCATTATTTCTTCTTGTATTCTTTTCTGTTTGCCACTATACATTTCACACTTTTTATTGTGTGTAAATGTACATACACTGACATTTCCAAAAGTTGCTAGTGATCTTGGGTGCCCAACATGAAAGACTTAAGCAGGGCTGAGTTTGCACAGCACTGGTGATAATCAGACCACTTTAAAGGGTGGCAAGTTAGTCACACAAAAATGGACGCACCCCAAATCAGTCATTTGTAAATAGGCAGATCATAATCTCTATCGGGTGTCTCCTTGCAAAAATCTCTTCAGTAACAAACCTCCTGACTTGGCAAGAGTTCTTTCTGCCCAAGTCCTGCAGTCCTGAAAAATGCACACTGCAGGGTTAAATTGAGCTTTATATAAGATGCTCTGATGGGATTTTGGAATTAATCTGCGGATTTTAGTCAAATAAAAATAGATTTTTCTTAATTAATGGGTAGTCAACTATTTGTTTCATGTTTCCCAGAGCACTGCTGTCCTTCTTATTGGTATTACAACTGCAGCTAGGTGTCCAGCCAACATCCAGGCCTCACTGTGCCAGTCACCGTACAGCTGTACACATAAGTGTCCATGTGCTACCATTTTAGACAATTTCCCTCATTTTGGCAATTACTGTCATAATAATAAAAAAAAAAAATCACACCTAAAATTGCATGAAGGTGTTGGTTAAACTTAAATGACAACAGAAAAAGCAGTCAGCAGCAAAACAGACAGTTCTGTAGATGTGTTTAAATTGTAAACTCTTGGATTCAGGGACTGTCTGCTACTTTGGGTTTGCCTAGCACTCTGGGTCCCATTCTTATTTGGTCCTCAGGCACTACTGTAACAAACATGATTAATAATAATAAATAAAAGTTAACGTGCATTAGCTTTTTGATATACATGGACTGCTGCGTAAAAAATATGGTAGTTACAGTAGCAAGCCCCAAGTCAAGAGAAATTGATAGGACCCAATTCTAGAGGAAAGCATTAATGCTTTTCTTAGAGATCCTCTATCTTTTCTGCCATTTCAGCTGAACTCTTCTTATACTAGGATCTTTTGGATTGACATTTCACATTCCACAGAGTGGCATGGACCACGTAGGTTAGAGATGACACATAGAAAGAAAGATCTTATGTTTACATGCCACAAACTCATGGGAGGTACATGAGGATTTTTTTTCTTGCTATTATGAGTCAAGTTTTAAGCTCTGTCTGTTCTGGCACAAAACAGCCATATTAAAGATAAACATCATCACAGAGGGGAAAAACTAGAATACAGTAAGAGAGGACCCCTGTAGTACAAAGCCCATATAAACTGGGTTTTAGGGTGGAAATTCTGTGGGCAGGAGCGCCGCCAGCTTTTTTGCCGCCCTAGGCGGCAGAAGGTCCCGTCCCCAAAATGCCGCCCCCAACTGGGGTGGCCGAAGATCCGCCCCCCCCCGCCCCCAAATGTTAGCACCCTAGGTGACCACTTAGTCCCCTAATGGGTTGAGCCGGCCCTGTCTGTGGGGCCTAGGGTGAAGGAAGTTACTCTTCCATCTATAGGCAGGCCACAGAGCTATGATGCAGTCCTCCCCATCTGTGGCCTTGGCTACACTGGAGAGTTGCAGCGCTGGTAGTGGCTTTACAGCACTGCAACTTACTCCCCGTCCACGCTGGCAAGGCACATACAGCGCTGTATCTCCCTGGTTACAGTGCTAGTTGTACTCCACATGGACGAGAGGAATAAAGAGAACAGCACTGGTGCTGCAGTGCTGGAGTGCCAGTGTAAACAGTGATTAATCTTACTACGCAGTAACTGACCTCCAGAATTTTCCCATAATGCTTTTAACTAAAGAACTCTCTTTGTTTTGTTGTGAACTCGGGGCTCCCGGAGCTGCTTATCTAAAAAACAAACACAGCAATTGTTTGCTTGAGCAGAGGCAGGCAAGGAATGTCCACAGCTAGTGTTTGCTTGAGGAGAGAAACAGCACGGCGGTGGGGGAGGGAGGAAGTCCCTCGGAGCAGCTGCTTATCTGGTCTGAAGGCTATTTGCATTTAAGAGTGAATGAGAGAGGGGTGGAGTAAGTGGTCGGAATTTGCAAGGCAGGGAGCTAACACACAGTGTCTGCTCCAAAAATCCACTCTCTCTCTCCCCCCCACGCTCCCTGTCACACTCCACCCCACTCCCCTCTTTTGAAAAGCATGTTGCAGCCAATTGAATGCTGGGATAGCTGCCCATAATGCACCACTCCCAACACCGATTCAAATGCTGCAAATGTGGCCACACTGCAGCGCTGGTAGCTGTCAGTGTGGCCACACTGCAGAGCTTTCCCTACACAGCTGTACAAAGACAGCTTTAACTCCCAGCGCTATACAGCTGCAAGTGTAGCCAAACCCTCAGTCCCTGGCTACTCTCATCTTCTGGTCAGGAATACCAGCTGCTGCCCTGCTGTGCCTGTGACATTATGCATGTCCAATGGCCAGAAAAATAATCAGGCCCAGCTCCTCTGCTCTGGCCTACTTAAGACTTAGCAAAAGGTGTTTTAAAGCTTTTTTGGACTTACAAAAAAAAAAAAAACAAGTTAAAATGAAAAGCAGGAATGCAAAGTCATAGCTGAAATGCTGACTCTTCTCCAGGCACAGCAGAGTGAGTAGGATACAAACAGGGGTGAAAGTAACTTACAGGACTTACTGGTACTGCTGGAGTCCTGAGGGGGGCGTGGCCTCATCTGGAAGAGGCATGGCCTCAAGATTTAAAGGCCCTGGGGAACCAGCTGTGGCTGGGAGACCCAGGGCCTTTAAATCAACCAGGGGTTCCCAGCTGCAGAGGTGGCTGGAAGAGCCCCGGGGCTCAGGGGCAAATTAAAGGGCCCAGGGCTCTGGCTACCAGGGGGAACTCCAAGATTTGCAGGGCTGGGGCAGGGATTTAAAGGGCCCAGAGCTCCTGCTGCTGAGGGAAGCCCGGAGCCCTTTAAATCCTGGCCCCTGCCCGGCCACCGGAGCCGTGGTCAGAATTCAAAGGGCTCTGGGCTGCCCGCAGCCATGGGGAGCTTTGAGCCCTTTAAATCCCTGCCCCAGCCCAGCTGCTGGAGCCCTTTCAATCCCCACCATGGAAGTCGATGAGGTCCATCACGGCATACTGGCTCTTGCCGGTACGCCGGACCAGACCAGACCGGCTTACTTTCCCCTCTGGCTGTATGTATATGTGTATGTGTATGAATGTGTCACAAACAATGCAGCTGCAGCCTGCCACCGACCAGCAGCGACCCCAGCAACCGGCCCCTGTGGGCTGCTGCCTGCAGAGAGCCAGCAGGTGCCACTGGGCTGGGTCTGCCAAGAAGTAAGTAACCAAGGCAAAAACCACAGCCAGCCAGCCAAGGAGGGAGCCAGGGGGGAGGGGAAGTCAGGGGTGAATGAAGGACAACTGGAATAGCCTTCATGAAATATACAAGATATTTAGAGAAAGTTTTGTCAATTTCAGGCTCTGCACTCTGCTGGCAAGACAAAACAAAAAGATCTGAGATTGCGCCCGATGTCCTAAGACATTTCAGGTGTTTAAATCAATATAGAAAGAGGGTGGATTGGAATGAAAACTACTATTTCTTTCAAAGGAGGCACAATAATTTCCCTGAATATTCAGTTTTCCCCTCCAATCACTTTGTGGTTTTGTCTATGAGGGCTATTTGCTTTCCCTGTAAATCTTTAGTTGCTTTAGCAAAATTGCTTTACCCAAAATAAACCCTAATCATCATGACACATCTTTCCATCATGTTCTCCATGTTTTTTGTGTTGTTTTTTTTTAAACAGTAACATTTCAAAGAGGATCTGCAAGCAGTTTGGACATCACAACCATGATCCTCTGCTGGGGAGGGAATGGGATAGATTTGAACTTGGAAATGGTTCCTGTTTTGATTGTGTTTAGGAGATCCCCTCATCCTGGGGGCAGAAAAGAACTGCCCCTGCCATAGTCACACACACCCAACAACAGCTGGGAGTGAAATTAACAGGGATGCCAGAAAGGGCTCCTAACTCTGAGCACAGAACTGCACAGGGAACAGCTGAATTTAAACTATTCTTTTGAAGGCAGCAGCAGCAGGCATCTCAGCCAGTGTCCCGACTGCAAGCTAGACAGAGCCTAGAGGAGAACTCCTGCTGGCGGTGGGGACGGAGGGGGGAGTGGAATGCAGAGCCCTATCTGCAGCCTGGCTGGAAGAGGGGGAGGGAGGAGCCGAGAAACCAATGTGACAGTGAGTTTTCCCCTTCCACCTGCTTTTATTAGCTCTGGATTTAAGATGTGCAGCCAAATGATTGTATATGTTGTGTATATTAGTATTGGAGATAAGATCTCCTCATCCCAGGGGCAGGAAAGGACTGCCCCTGCCATGGTCAAATACTCCCTCCCCACGACCCCCTTCCCCCAACTACTGTGAGTGAAATTAACAAGAATGCCAGAAACCTAGCCCTGGGGGCTGAACCATCAGGTAACAGCTGAGTTTAAACTATTCTTATGCAGGGAGCAGGCTTCTCTCTCCCTCCCTCAGTCAATCTCCTTTTCTTACCGGTCTTCCGTACCGGCCCGTACCAGCTTACTTTCACCTCTGGATACAAATAATTGTTAAGAGCTTTAGAAGAGCAGGATTCTCAGAGCACATACTGTTGAGCAGCTATAGAAAGCCTACAGTTGTTGCCATAAGAGAGTCAACTTTTACCAACAGTTACTAATTTTTAAATTTAATCTAGGAAACAGCTGATAGATCCAACTCCCTCCAAGCCTCCATGTTTGACATGCAACTGTCATTCTTTTGCCTGAGGAAGGCTGGATGTAGCTGCCTCTGGTCTCCCCATTTCCATTGAACTGGAAGGAAAAGTTGCTATAGAATAGTCTGAAATGCTCTCTTCCCTCAGGGTGGGTTGATTTACCAGCACAGAGCTCCTAGCCCAGCCGTACCCGCTTGAAATCAAAAGGCGCTAGTGTCAAGCTCAGTTCTGCACACAGTGGCAAATTGTTACTGCTAGACCACTCCTAAAGCCTGCCTCTCTCAATGTACTTTTACAGAAAGCTTCACTTTCTTCTTCCATTAGTTAAATGTGAACATTGGAAGTGACCAGATGTCCCGATTTTATCGGGACAGTCCCGATATTTGCTTGTTTGTCCTGTGTCCCAACCGATGCTCGACTGGGACACTGGACAAACAAGCAATTTTGCCCCACCTCCCCCAGCCCCGCCCCTCATTCCCCCATTGGATCCCTCCCCAAATCCCCGCCCGCTGACTGCCTCGTTGGATCCCTCCCCAAATCCTTGCCCTGGCCCTGCCTCTTCCCCAAGCACGCCGGATTCCTCCTCCCTCCCAAGCTTGCGCTGATCAGCTGTGTGGTGGCTTATGCCTGGAGGGAGGGGGTGACCCCCAGCACTTACCCTGCAAACTGCTTTAGTGCAGCTTCTGACGGCGGTGGCAGGGGCACTCCAGCACTTATTTACTTTTCTGCTGCTGGCATTTTTTTTCCCCCTCTGCCGCCCCCCGCATCCCAATATTTCATTCTTGTCATCCGGTCATCCTAATTGGAAGCACTCAGACAGCCAAAGAATCTCTCTGCGATGGAAGTTTAGCAGTATTTCATGATTCAACATTCTAATGAAAATAAGTAACAAATGAATGAAAACTAGAACAACAAAACTATTCTGAATCATCAGAGTAGTTCATGAGTATGTTAGAACCTTCTCCTGGCCTCTGCTGTTACCATCTGAAGCAAAAGGAATAGTTAGAGCTGGCTGAAAAATGGGGGGCAGGGGAAGTCTCGTGAAACAATGCAAAACTCTGATATTGTGTTTTGCAAGCTTTGAAATGGAACAATTTTTGAAAACAAAGTTTTGTGAAATAGTCTCAATTTTTCTAGAAAAAATATAGACTTTGGTAAATTAGAATTTGAACTTCTAATATTCATTTTTGCCCCTTTTTACCTCTCCCCTCTGTTTTTGGCTTCTGAGTGCAATAAAATGAATGTTAAACAGGGGTTCCCCCACCCCCCATTTTCTCTCATTTTTTCAGTTTCCTTTTTCTCTTTGCTCCTCTGTAAAATTTCAAGATCTTTCGAACCTTTTCAAAAGTTACAGAACAGTGGAGATACTTGGCTTCATTTTTAATTTTAAACAGTCTAATCTTCAGAGAGTTTAGGAAGTTTTGAAAAGTTACAGTGGCAAAAGGAAAAAGGGGTTAACCCACAAACCCTCCCCCGCCTCATTCAGTGGGAAAAGGAAGAGTCAAGAAAAAGGATTTTTTTTTTTATTTTTTAGTTTAGATAAATACTGGACATTTTAAAAGCTTTTTGAGAAAGTTTTTGGTTTGGGAAAAAAAGCATTTTTTCCTCTGAAAATTTTTTTTAAAGAACAATTTTAAAACATCTCTATGAATATACCTAGTGAGGTCTGAGCATAAGGAATCTTTCCCAGGTTTGATTTCACATTTCTCCTGTTGTCGGAAAAGCCTTTGGTCATATATTTTGGTTGGCTCTTTTAAGATTGAAATCTGTGTAGAATAAATTATTTTTCTTCAGTTTGTTACTGATCAGTGCTCTGTATTTATTTTCACAAGCTAAGGCCTTGACCCTGCAAAGATTTAAACAGCAGTTAACTTTGTACACTGTCAATGGTCCCATTGACATTCACAGTGAGTAAAATTAAGCATGTGCATAAGTGTTTGCAGAACAGGGGCATACTTTCCCCCAAATATGGTAATCTGATATATGGCTGAAAACAAGTATCCAACAGCAGTGTAATAATTTTTACAGCATTTTCCTTCTAAACAGTTGTTCTTGGCAGAGAGCCAATTTATATAGTATATAAATTCTGTATTTTCAGCAGGCCTGGGATCTTCCTCACCAAACTCATAAGAGATGTCTCCTGCTCCTTCCTGGGCCGTTCACGATACTGCTGTGATGACAGCATAGAAAATCCATTACTCAGAGGGATTGTGGAAAAAAGCAGGGTACATGTCAGTGCTGCAAGGCACAGGAAATTAAAAGCAAACAACAAAGCAGGTGGAATGGAGCTGACACGGTGAAAAACCACAACTGGTGTCTTTGTGACATCATTTACCTTCTGCACATCCTTGTTTGGGAACGAACTATTGTTAAGCAACAGTTTTATGGAATTCAGTCGCAGTTCCAAAGCCTGTCCTGGTATATTCAAAAGGGATTTGAGAAATGATTATTTTAGGACATGTATGGAATTGAACATGAAGTTAAAATTTTCAAAGAAAGTTACAGTATAGATCAAGAAAATAGAGATAATGAATTTTAAAAATGCTATGGAATGAGAATCAGAAAGTGACTTAATAATTTACTTTGTAAACTGGAGTGATTCAGAGGCCATCTCTTTCATTTTCGCCACCCCAGAATCATATGCCCTCTGTTTATGGTGGGCAATTGAGACTTCAGATCATTCAAAACAAACATAACTACACATGCCTAAGAGCTGGATTTTAAAAAGCTATTTAGTAGGGGTAATTGGAAAACTTTTGATGTACTTTTGCTGGAATATGCCATTCTATTGAAGTCAAAATGTTTAATGAAATAGTGTCAATTTCACTGACATTTAATTTGGAGAATAAAAGAGGGGAGAAAAATAAAAAGAGTTCCAACAATGCTGAATGTTCTATTTCAGTTCCTTTCAAAATGATGGTTCATTTCATTTTTTTTTTAAATTGTGTTATAATCCATGCAAAAATAAAAAGGCCATTGCCAAAATGAAATGTCTCACTGAAAGTCAGTGGCATTAAAGTGACCAAATCACTTCTGAAAATAAGATTTAGGCTTGTAAATTACATAGAGAAACACTTAAATACCTTTAGAAATCCGGGCCTGAGTGACTGGAGCTTGTGCAAGCCATAATTTCACTATAGCATAGATCCTACTCCTGCTCTCCCTCCTTTGCCTTAAACCTGCACTATGTAGTCCGCTAAGGGTTCATCCAGCATAAAGGAAATGCCCTCCCTTGCCTCCCTGGCTTAGAGGGGTATGCTAGGGAGCATGGCCGAGTACATCCACCAATTCTTTGGGCATGTTCTAAATCAGTTATACTCAGCCTGAGGCTTGGAGCTGCAAATGGCTCTTTAATGTGTATCCAGCACAGGATATTAAAACACTGATTATTAACCAATCAGGATGCTTTTACTATGTTATTAACCAATTGTAGTTGATAAAATAATAATACTGGATCATTTTGTTGCAGGAATAATAGTAAATGAAACAATGTCTTCACACTACTGTAGCTCTTTTGAGTAACGTTGATCACTAATTTGGCTCACGAACCACCGAGGTCCGAGTATCATTGGTCTAAATCGTCAGCAAATCTGAATCTTGCCATAGCAGATTTTAACAGTGGGAAATTCATGGGTGATCCAGATGGACATAAATAGGCAACAGCTTACACTGGACTAAAATAATCCTGTACACAGAACAGGTATAAAATGTAACTATACAAATTGCACTACGGTGGGGGAAAGAATACATTGGGTCAGTCAGCAACAACAGAACAGAGCCTGGACAGGGTGTGATCTTGTAGCAGCTTTTCCTGAAAGCAACCCCCTAGTTAGTTGACTTGGGCTGAACGTTGCATGGTCTCTAAAAGTCTCACACAATAGAATCCCCTGTGAGACCTTCTATTTTTACCTTGTCTTCTCCACTGTATTCAAATAAGCAAAGCTATCTGTATTATATATTTCTCATTAGGCCTGTGAGGTTAGATTAAATGATTAGGTATATTAAACAGCTATAGTATTGTACTGTAGGTAATTCAGGGAATAATTTCGATACTCCAATGTAAAACCAGCATAGAGTTCTGCTATATTTATTCAACACCATGTGAGCTTTTGTTTTGCTATCACCAGATTGTAAATTATTTCTCCCAGGTTTTAAGATTTGGATTATATACATTTTATAGTAGCCCAAGGGGTGATAGATGCTGTACAAACATATTAAAATTTATCTTTGCTTTCAAGTTCTTACAGTTTAAGGCTCCTCTGAACAGACCAGCCACCCTCTTGTGGCCTGAGGTCACTCTTCAGCAGTGCTGCCTCAGTTTCCCCATTTTCAGGGCATTCAAACTACCAAAACAAACTATTTTCTGGTCCAGCAACATCCTTCCTTGGGGCTGGATTTATTAAAATGACAAAAATCATTCCCAAAACAAGCTTCTTAATTCTCCATCAAGTCCATGCTCCCATCTTTCTCTCTAGGGTGTGTGTGTCTCCCAGGACCTCCCTACCAGGAGCCTTTTCAGGAAGACTCAGGGTCCCCTGCTAGCACCTACTTGCTCCCAGCAATTTCTCAATTTCCATCTGATACCTCAGGGTTCTGTGGTAGTCTGCTCACTCCAGAAGCCATTCTCTTCTTAGCAATCCCCTGCTGACATTTCTCATTCCAGCTTCACATCACATGGTTGGTTGGTTGGTTGGTTCATTGCTGTTGATGAGTTTTTCTCCCCCTGTCTTTTCCCCTAGCTTCCTGCTGCTCTTTGCATCAGAATCAGCTCCTCCATATCCAGCTGCTTCTACTAATTAAGCCCCACACCAATGCCAGGTGTGGTGGGCAGGACTAATTGGACAGGGCTGACCAGCTTCAGGCCTATGGCCCTTAGAGGGGAAAGCCACCCTTTCACCACCCTGAACTGATTGATCTCATCCAATCAGGGAGAACCCTGCCCCCATGTGTAGCACATCCAGAATCAATGGGCTCAGAGGTCTGGATTTGCACAGTATCCAATTTACAATGGCACTGGCCCACACATAGGAAGGGGTCCATAGTACATCCCCTTACTACTAGTGGCTATCCCTTGGGTTGGGGGGTATGAGGGGAAGGTCAGGTCAGATGTATGATGAGGGCAGCAGGAGACAGACTGTATGTCTGTCCCTCAGCTGAAGGCAGAGCGTGTCAGTGCCTTGTGCCAGCTGAATGGCTCAGGCGAGCACAGTGGCCCTACCATGCCAGGTCTGAGCTGAGCAGAGACAGCAAGCAGGAGGCAGTGCTGTGTGTCCGGCCTCCCTGTCCTCCAGCTGCTAGTACCACTTGGTGGAGCGGGAGGCCCCAGTTTGGGTTTTCTGGCTGCTGCACAGATGGCTGGGCTCCCCCGTGGCACCCGAGCGCAGATTGTACAGCCCCTGCCTTGTCCTTGGGGTCTTGGGCCCTGGCCTGGCCTGGGGCAGTGTTGGCTGGAGGGCACTGCGCATGCAGCTCCCCCACCCTGTGCACTCACCCTGGCCCTGCTGTTATTTGAATGCAGAGGCCAAACCGCAGTCATGGGAGTCTTGGACCATGCTGGGCAGGAGGCGGTCCCCAGTGGAGGTGCACCCCAACCAGTGGGTGCTTGTTGCACCAGGTGACCCCCTCCGGCCTAGGCCCCACAGAGCAGCTGGAGCCCCAAGCGCCCCATCCCCCCACCAGCACCCTTGGGGGATACTTGAGCCCTCCCACCCCCAAGCTTCCCTGGCCCACCTGTGCTCTGGGCCCAGTGTGGAGCTGCATCCAGCCAAACTGCAGTGAGGTGAGACCTGGCCTGGTTCAGTTCAGTTTGGAAGAGAATGGGTGGATTGACAGCAGGGGGTGGCTCTGGAGTGGGGTACCTGAGAGCCGTCTGGCTGCGGATTCCGGGGGGTCCCGTTTGGGAATATAGGTTCAGGAGGAGCCCTGTTCTGGTAGGCTGAGGGGAGGTTTTGGGCTATGAGTGGAGTCAGTTCATAGAGGGGTCTGATGTGGTTCAGGCTAGAAGGGGGTCTGCTCCAGTTTGGGGGCTTTGGACTGGAGAGGGATGCAGAGCTGATCCAGTCCCAGAGAGGTCGTTCTGGGGAGGGATGTGTATCTCGTCTGATTTGGAGGGTTGGCCCAGTCTTTTGGGGACACAATCTGGTCTTAATCGGAGTCTCTCTGACTGACTAGTATGAATAATGATGGTGTAAATAGAATGTATTAAAGTTTTTTTTATATTTTTTATTTTTAAAATGTTTTAAACAGTTTTAAATTTGCCCTAATTTCATACAAAAGTTGAATTCAAGCCCTGGTAGTTCACATGAGAAATGTGAAAGGTGAGATAGTGTGATGGTTCCCTTTTAGTGGGAGCAGAACATGGCTGGTGTTTTGGCCAGCTTTGTTAGCTGTTTTTACCCATTGCGTTTTATTTTGTATTTTTCTTTTATAATTCATTTTATGAATACGTGTATGTATTCTTTTTGCTGTATACCATTGCTGGTACTGTAGGGGCAGCCAACTCCATCTGCCACTTAAACTTGTAAATCAAACCTGTGCAGCTGCCTGCTGTGTCAAAGACAACTTCTGTGTCAATCTCCTGTCTTTGACAATTGTTCCTCTGGGGGGGGAGGGGGGCAAAATGAAATTAAATAAAAGAGAAACTTGTGCAGATCCTTGACACATTTCCCTCCGAAACCGTTTTCAAACACATGCATTAGGTTGTGAAACGGTAATTAAATCTTCATGCCCTCTTAATCCTTGGCATCCATTAAGATGGCTAAAGGTGCCAGTTGTGATACCAGCTTTGTGCTGGAGCATCTCACCCACTTGGAATGTGAATGAAACCACCATTTTCATATAGGCTGCTGCCATCAGATAAATAATGGTGCTACTTTTATTTTGTAAAGTGCTTTGAGATCTACATAAAAATGCTATGTAAGTGCTAATGATTACTTTCCAGCTTTGTCGTACGTGTGTAAATAAAGAGCCTTGGTTCAATGTCATTCTTGAATCTGTAAAAGTCATGGAAAGTTGGCAGTCCCTCTTTTGGAAAATTACAGTCATCTGGATACATGGCTGGCTGTTTGGCATGAAAATAAATTGAGACCAATTTTGCTTCTCTCAATGAGTGGAAGAAATTGCCCTTAATACAACTCACAGCTGTCCCAAGTCACCTTCTTCCAACATATATTTATAGATACTATCCACTAGACATGCAGACTTCAAAAGTAATCCATCCTAAAAAGAACTCAATATTGCCAGTGAGGACATGTGCACTGTTTTTTATGTCTATCCTAGGAAGCTAGTTGGAAAGGGTTGTAGAAATTCTTGGCAGAAGTTCTACCATGAAGCAGTGAGACAGACCCAGAGTAGCTTGAGAGAGAATACTTTTTTCTTCTTTCTAATAAAGTCCCTTGCTCCGTGTTAGAAAAAAAGTGGTTATTTCTGTGATTCTTTACCATTGTCACATTAAATTGCCCCTAACTTCACTTCTGGAGAATTCACATTTCTTATCTTTTCGGGTCCTGGTGGGTAAAATAAATCTCCTGACAAAACAGCATCAACAAGCTCAAACATAATTATTTGTTGTCAAGCATGGTTTTATTTCACTGAAATCTTCTAAAACCTTTTCATTTAATTGATATCTCAATGTTTGGCAACCAAAAGATCAAACATATCTTTTGGGACCATGGCTTTGATGATATATTGGAACTTGTTCCTTGACCCCTATGGATATAGCTTTCTCTCCCTAAATATGCTTATTTCCTGTAACCTAATTTCCACCAGTAACTAAAGGATGAGAGTTGGAGGGAATCCTGGTTTTACACACAGTTCTGGAAGAGCTCCCATGGCTGGGACACATGGCTGGGCACTCACCAGGCTTCTGCATCTGGACCTCTCACATGGGTCCTCTGTGCTCTATAGTTTCCTTTGGTCTGAATAGGCTGCAGCATAGCACTGTCTTTCCTCTGAGCCTTTCAAGCCCATTTCCTGGGAAAAGACTTCATTTGTTATCCTTTTATGGAAATGTGGCCTCATTGTCCAGCTGCTTTTGGCCCTCGGGACCCAGCGCTGTCCCCCCAGATTCCCCAGTATCTTAAGCATACCCTTTCACAGAGCTCCAACTTTGTGGGCACCCTAGTTTTACATGTATCAGAGGGGTAGCCATGTTAGTCTGGGTCTGTAAAAGCAGCAAAGAGTCCTGTGGCACCTTAAAGACTAACAGATGTATTGGAGCATGAGATTTCGTGGATGAATACTCACTTCATACCTACGAAAGCTTATTCTCCAATACATCTGTTAGTCTCTAGTTTTACAGTTACAGTTTCTGGGACACATGATAGTGAAAGCAAACAGATGCACTGACTTTGTAAGGGTTGCAAAAGAATCACTCTTTCCTTTAGCTAGTACAAGAAATATACAGATCTCGACAAAATAAATAAACACATCTATATGCATTTCCCTGCCTCTGTTTCCTCACTATTGCAGAATGTTCTTCAGGCATAGGTCAGAGTTCCCTAAGGATTACAGGATCCTTCTTCTCCGCTGACCATCTTGCACATATCTTTTCTTCTAGAACAGTCGTCCCCAACATTTTTCGTCTGGCAGGTGCCAGGCGAAGGATTGTGGCGGTGGTCGAGCATCTACCAAAATGCTGCTGAAATTCGGAGGTATTTCGGTGGCGATGCCTCTGGATGCTGCTGCTTGTCAGCGCCAAGCAGCGTCATCTAGAGGTGTTGCTACTGAATTTTGGCAGCCTTTCAGCGGATGGTTTTCCACTGGCCAGGATGCAGGCGCATGGCGCCCGCGGGCGTTGCTTTGGGGACCCCTGTTCTAGAACATGGGCTCTCTCTGTTCTCTTCTCCCTCTCTCTAAAGTGGCTGCTACAAGACCTTTTCTTTTATAACTTCCAGCCCCCTTTTTTAGGTGACTCACTGATCAACCTCATTAGATGGTTCAAAATCCATTAACAAGTTATTCAGTGATTAGTTACCACCCCGTAGAGTTCAAGCTTGAAAAACTGGCTTACCCTGGGTGACAGCCATTTTTTTGTCTATTTAAATGGATGATCATCAAAGCTTAACAACTTTTCATTGTTAGACCTGTGTCACCAGCTCTTGGCCTTTTAGTCCAAGATGGAAATAAAGGACAACAGGAAAGCAAAGACCAGCCTTACAATCAAATTGGAGTTTGTTTTTTGGTAAAAATGTATAGAGAGAGTTCATAATCTCAGACAGAAGTAATAAATTGTGTGTAACCAGCACCCCCCCAAATTGTCACACCTGGATAGAGTCTAATGTGAATATTTTAGATGTTCTGGTGCTACCTTAGGGGAATCTGTTTTCCATGTCTCCATTTACACCACAGTGCATGGCGTACAATTTAGCATTATATAACAATCACAATTCACACTAGTATTTCTTCAGAGTAGGAAGCTTTGGAAAGGGCCACAGTACCTGAGCAGAAGTAGGGGAAAAGGTTCTAATGGTCACAGATTGAAATCATCAATGGTACAAACTTTTTGGCAATAAATCTACCACTACATTGTCCTCAGCTTTGAATTGTTTCATCTCAGTGGAGCTTATACTCCTTGGCTGCAGAGCAGAAAGCTGTATCATCAGTACCTTGCACGTTGTGTACAGTTTGTGACCAGAGGTTCTGTACTGCTTATAGTTGGACAAAAGGAGGGGCCACTGAAGTTTGACAAAAGATTTCCATGGAGCCACAGCTCTGTGAAATAGCACATACAGCACTGCAAAGGAACCCAAGAAGCAAAGGCAACTCAGATATGCTCTATTTTATTATGCATACAATTTTGATTGTATCAGTGTTTGAGTTTCCTGATAGAAGACTGAATTAGATAGTTTTTAGTCTACTTTTCTGTTCCCTTGGTTGGTATCTGATTCATTGGTTTCTGATTATCACATTGTATTGGTATCCCATTCATTGGTATCTGATTATCACATTGTATACCTGACTTGTATTTATACTGATTTCCTATATTGAATAAGCTCTCATTTATATTGCATTTTGGAACATTTTAAGGAAAAATATTGGGGCAAAAAAGTATCAGTATTAAAGCTCTCTATTCAGTGTGTCAGTGGCCTATAGTTAGCATCTAGATTTTCATTTGTAAAAGAATTTCAGATTTAAATCTTTTATTACTGCAAATTTGTCCTATCATATTTATTTTTCTTCTGCTTCATCTCACCTTATTCCTCTATTTTCTTGTGTTCTTTCAACTGTTCTGCTTATGTAACATTTCTGTTTGAATTTATTCCACTAGAATAAGAGCTGCTCAAGCTCAGTTTTGTCCTAACCCCATACTATGTATTTTGTGAAAGATATGAATTGGTGGCTGAGTGAATTAGTCACTATCTTTTGCCAGCTGGAATTGCTATTTGAATCCAATTGTTATTAAAATCACAGAAGACAAAGTTTTTTGTGGTCAAACTAAATATTTTTGAATTGCTTCCTGTAGCATAAGGCACATTCAGGCTCTCTTCATATTATCTAGAGTTTGTGGATTTTATCTGATTTATTTCCAAATTTTTAATAAAGGAAGGGACTCTGGTTAGATGTTGAGTGTTACATGGCAGTGATCTGTTTGTCATTATGTTTGAGAGGATGTTATATCTGTACTTCAAAAGCTAAGAATGAATAGGGGTTCTGCAGGTTTTGCTATCTTTGGCCCTCAGGATCATATTCAGACAGCTCAGCATCAGAAAGAGGAAGACAGAAGCAGATCAGCCATTTTGTTTTATCAGTCCGTTTAACATACAGTATTTTAACTGACATCCCAGCCATCCATTACATTACTATTCTTCCATATCCTCTTCCTCTCCTTACCCATATGTTTCTAGTAGCCTAGCTACAGGAAATAGAAACACCAGCAGGGCTGATCTCAAGCACTACCATAAACGGTTGTATTGAGGAGATAATAATTGGAAGTAAGTACTGTAAGCCTCTGGCAAACAAACCCACAGTCCAGGTCAGAAATAGGTTAATTAAAAGGAGATAAGCAAAGCTGTTGCGTTTTGAAATAGATAACATTAGTTCTGATTAACTTAGCTTTGAAATGTACTTGGGAGTTTTTCTTCTCATACAATCTATCTTCCCTCAATCTTAGTCTTTCACATTCATTCTGAAAAAATATCATAATTAAGTGGTATTTAATTTACATTATTTTTCCTTTTTGACTATGAGCCGGCTACAGCTTTTACTGAAGTCAGTGAGAGTTTTGCGCTTGACTTCAATGGGAGCACAATCTGGCCTTATGCCTTTTTTAATGCAGTGTAGTAAGTAGACTTACCAAAAAATGTATAGCGTACAGTTTAAGAGTTGTGATGACTTTGGATGCAGCAAACTCACATTTATCATGGATAAAAGATTGTAGGTCCATAGGCCACAGGTACACTGAGGGCTCAATTAAAGCTCCTACAGCCAGTCATGTTAGGGAGGGGGAAGTAGTGCCTGAGTGATAGTAGTAGGACACCTTTTACCTGAGGAGGGAAGGAACAGGCACACAGCCTCTAGCAGCCCTTGCTATACAAACTGCACAGAGAAAACCTCGCATATGTTGACTAATAACAAAATGATTCATATAGATTGGGGGTAACTGCGCAAGTGGTTACCTCTTTGCATATGCATACATCCCCTTTGTGCATGCAAATGTGGGCTCTTGCTCACCTAATGCACATGTGCACATTTTACTGGACACATCTGTTATGCAGAAGGAGACCTATAAAAAGGTAGCCCATGCTTTCCTAGTGCTATTATATAATAAATGTTACATGGAGTCAAGCGCCGTGGAGAGTAATGATGAGTTTATCTATCTAGGCTGCAAGAAGAGTTCAACGATCACATTCAATGAATAGATCTCACTGCGTTCGGCATGAAGTCCAGATCTCACTTTTGGATGCAAAAAAGGTCTTTGCAGTGAGACAAAGTTCAGGATCTATCAAATCACTGTACACCTTGTATTGCTATAGGGGTCAGAAACCTGGGCCCTCTGACAGGCAGACTTGGAGCGGCTAGAGGCATTCCATGTGCACTGTCAGGGCCAGATCCCGAACATAGAGTGGTTTGGTTGTG
This sequence comes from Chelonoidis abingdonii, assembly GCF_003597395.2. NCBI lineage: Eukaryota > Metazoa > Chordata > Testudines > Testudinidae > Chelonoidis > Chelonoidis abingdonii. Next base: position 213,372,947 of record NC_133769.1, on the reverse strand, counting down.
TGCAAAATGCCACGATATTGCAAAGATCTGGCCTCCCTTCACTTGCTCACCATATTCTAAAGCAGCATTGCATGCTTTTTGGCCATGTTGCCAGGATGGATAAAAACACTCCAGCACACCATCCACTCAAATGCTCCATCAACTGGGCACAGGGATGCAAGCCCTCATCTGAGCTGGGGCTGCCCCAGAGATTTGTGGAGTTGTAGGACTGAAACAGATCGGGGACCTTCATTACATGATTCCTACTGAAAAGCCATCAGCCATGATCAATCTGACTGGCACAACAGCCTCTAGTGATGGTTATGTTCATGGCATTCACACAGAGAAATTAGATAAAAACATAAATAGTCTTGTTGGAAGGTTGCAACGTAACACTACTTTATTTCTTAGAATTCAAAATAACAACACATAAAACCCCCAAAACAGATACACACAAAACACCCTACTCCCTAGAACTGCAAGGCACAACTCAACCCACCTTACTCTGCTGGCTGACTCTGATGGCACACATTCCTACAGATCCCTCTAACCTACAAGCAGGATCAGGAAGCCTCTTATACGTGTAAGTGACAACCTAAAATTCCAACACAGTTTTCAAGTACACCACAGTAAAGATTGTCTAACCATATAAATTCAGCTTATTCTATTGGTGGTCTATATCAATCCACTGGTAAAGTGAATATTTTACTGTCTGCCACCAACTACCTGCAGATAAATGGTTGGGTGATTTGCTCTGCCTACGAGCTAGCTCTGGAGGAATTCTACATATATCAGTAATAAAAATAATTGATATCTTACATTTATATATCACCTTTCCAGTCAAGAAATCCAGAGACATTTTACAAACACCACTGTAACACAGCCGCTTAACGGTGTGGAGGGATGTAACCAACCATACAATCTAAAACAGTCAGAACAGGACAAAGTTTGGCAACAACACCAGAGCAAACTCATATTCTTAATAAATAAATAAAAGCACCCTAGGAACTTTAAAGTCCACTCTGGAGCCCCCAGTTTTTAAATCCTATCCCAAAGACCTACACACTCAAGCTGCACCAAGCTCAGCTTAGCTGCCTGAGAAAATAAAGAGATGTATTTCCCGTACTGAGATTTGAACCTGTGCTTCCAGGAAGTCTAGGTATCACACATGTGAAGTTTGGATCCCAAAACTCTATCTCCCCCAGCCAAATTAAGCTGAAATAAAGACTTTTTCTTCCCTCAGAAGCAAGCTCCTCTGTGAGGTGAACTTTCTATGACTTTTTGGCATTCATAGTGTGTTTCTGGCTGATTCATATTATCTGCATATTAGCTGTGTTTTTCATGAAATGCATTACAAATGTATGAAACATGAAATTGGTCAGTTTTCACTATTTTTAGAATATATGATACATTTTAAAACATATATTTGTAGGTTTTTCTTCAGCATTTATCAGCATAGTATCTGAGCCACTTACAAATATTGATTGATTTATCCTCATAACTCCTCTGTGAGGTAGGGAAGTATTATTATCCCCAATTCAATAAAACACTCAAGTGCTTGTCCTATTAGTGTATACCTACACTGCATCTGGGAACACGTCTCTTCGTCTGGATAGACAGATATGGGGTAACGGTGCTCGAGTTAGCATGCTAAAAATAGCAGTGTGGCTGTTGTGTCATGGGCAGCGGGCATGGGCTAGCTAACTCAATACAAGCCCACACAACCCCTTGGGTCCAAACTTGTGGGGCTAATCCATGCTGCCACCCTGTGTAACATCCATACTGCTACCCCTCTACCTCGAAATAACGTGACCCGATATAACATGAATTTGGATATAACGTAGTAAAGCAGTGCTCCAGGGAGGCGGGGCTGTTTGATATAACACGGTTTCACCTATAATGCGGTAAGATATTTTGGCTCCTGAGGACAGTGTTACATCGAGGTAGAGGTGTATTTCTAGTGTGTGTCTGTCTACCCAGGCTAAGAGGCATGCTGCCAGCTGCAGTGTAGCCATACCCTTAAAGTTAGTGCCGAATGTCACACTAAATGACTTGCCCAATGTCACACTGGAAGCCTGCAGTAGATCTGGGAGTAGAAGCTAGATCCTGAGATGTAGTCCTATTAGGTTTCCTCTCGGATAATAACCTGTATTTGTAGTCTCAAGCTATCATATGTTTCATAGATTCCAAGGCCAGGATGGATCATTGTGATCCTCTAGTCTGACCTCCTGTATAACACAAGCCATAGAACTTCCTCAAAATAATCCCTAGAGCAGATCTTTTTTAAAAAATCCATTCTTAATTTTAAAATTGCCAGTGGTGGAGAATTCCTTGCTAAATTACTCCAATGGGCTAATTACTCTCACTATTAACAACGTATGCCATATTTCCAGTTTGAATTTGTCTAGCTCCAACTTCCAGCCACTGGATCATGTTATACCTTTCCCTGCTAGACAGAAGAGCCCATTATTAAATATTTGTTACAGACTGTAATGAAATCACACCTTAACCTTCTGTTTGATTAGCTTGATAGATTGAGGTCCTTGAGTCTATCTCTATAACGCATGTTTTCTAATCCTTTAATCATTCTCCTGAATCTTCTCTGAACTGAAGGATCAAAAATGGACACCATGTAGAGTCAAGCTCAGGAGTTTATTACACATAGCACAGGCGGAGTGTCACTTTGTTTATTAGGCTCAGAGACAGTGCAAAACAATTAGTTACAATAGATTATATAGGGTGCTCATTGGGCGGAGAGAAGCGATGGGGATGGGTTTTCCCAAGCCCTTGGATAGGTTCTAGCAGCAAGACAAGATAAGCACAATAAGCCAATGGTCTAAAAGATTACATAATGGCTCCGCCCAATGCTCAAATTAACATATTGCTGACACACAGGTAATTACCCACAAACTATGTCTATTAAAATATATAGGTTAAATCCTAATTTTGGGGTCCAGGGGAATGAGGTAGCAGTTTTTCTGGTTGACTAACAAGTACATTTCTGGAGATTTAAAGCAAAACAAAGCAGTAATTCGTATTTAACACTAACAATTGTTATAATTGTATAAATTGTAATTTATAAGTTTACCCTTGCATTTCTCTGGGATAGGATTGGCATACAACTGTGAAGGGAGGGTGTCATAACTCATGTCAGCTATATTGGGCCTCTCCCTGAACTCTGTCTGGGATCTGAGGGGTATTGTACCACTATTTCCTCCCTGCATTAGGGAGTAACCGTCAGGCCTTTCTCAGTGCTTCATATGTCTATAACTCACGATAAGGATGCCCAATTACATTTGGAGTTATGCTGACTTTGCTCATTGACTTGAAACACACAAGGTTATCTGTTTACCCCAGCTTTCTCTTAGCCATGTATTGTTCTCTGTTAGCCAGCCACCATGGCCAAGGCCAAGCTATGGACTCTGGGCCTATATTAAAAGTTCTTAGCAAAAATTGCAGCTAAGATCTTACATCCACAGCAAATGGATTTTGGCCCTTCAGAACCCTCTCCCATTTATCAGTATCCATCTTGCATTGCGGGCACCAGAACTGGACACAGTATCCCAGCAGTGGTTGCACCCATGCCAAATACAGAGAAAAACTAATCTCTCTACTCCTACTCAAGAGTTCTCTGTTTATGCATCCCAGGGTCTCATTAGCTCTTTTAGCCTCAGAGTTACCCTGGGAGCTCATATTCAGCTGATTATCCACCACGACCTTCAAGCCTTTTTCAGAGTCACTGCTTCCCAGGATAGCGTCCCCCCATTCTATAAATATGACCTACCGTCTTTGTTCCTAGATGTATATATTTAGCTGTATTAAAAGGTATATTGTTTGCCTGTACTCAGTTTACAAAGTGATCAAGATCACTCTGAATCAGTGACCCGTCCTCTTCATTATTTACCACTCCCCCAATTTTTGTGTTATCTGCAAACTTTATCAGTGATCATTTTATATTTTCTTCCAGGTCATTGATAAAAATGTTGAATGGAACAGGGCCAAGAACCAGTTCTTGCAGGAACCTCCGGAAACAGACCCTCTTGATGTTGATTCCCCATTTACAGTTAAATTTTGAGACCTATCAGTTAGCCAGTTTTTAGTCCCTTCAATGTATTCCATGTTAATTTTATATACACCTCTATCCCAATATAACGCTGTCCTCGGGAGCCAAAAAATCTTACCATGTTATAGGTGAAACCACTTTATATTGAACTTGCTTTGATCCGCCGGAGTGTGCAGCCCTGCCCCTCCAGAGCACTGCTTTACCACGTTATATCCGAATTTATGTTATATCAGGTCGCGTTCTATCAGGGTAGAGGTGTAGTTCTATTTTTTAAATATAGTTACAGTACACATAACTTTTTTCCTATATTCGGTGTGCTGCCATTCGGTGTGCTGCCATTTGCCCTTTATAAAAGTTAACTGCTCACAATAATCTCTGACCACAAATACTTTTGAGTGGAACATCTGGTTCTAATGTAGACTCTAGAAATGTTGCTTTTTACAGTATATTCATTTGCTCCTAAATGATGATATTTTTCCCTTAAGTTTGCTGAGAACAGCTTGTATGCTGATCAATATCTGAATCAGCAAAGGAACAATCTTAGACCACAGCCTTCAAAAGCCACATAAATGGCTTCCCAGAACCTTAAGTGAGCTTAGAAGATTTTATAGTCTGTCAGTGTAGAGAAGAAGGAAACCAGCTGCAGCTGTTTTTTAATATTGGCCTGCTCTGCTCCTCCTACTGGTACTATACCTGTGGCTGCTCCAATCTCTTCTTTTTCCCTTCTGGTTTGATCAGAACTACATACTATTCCTGTTTGCAATACCTCATTCACTTCTAGCAACACCTATTCAAATGTTTAAAAGGGGCATACTCTTGCTCAGATCCTCTGTCGTGATGAATCCCTTCAGCTATTTTCTTGTAACTTTTCAGATAGCTAGCCTTTCAGTGCTATCCATTACTATAATGTTCCTAACTATAGTGTCAAATAAAGGGCCTATATAAAAAAGGCTTCAGGTTAGTGTGACTAGATGTCACGATTTTCTAGGGACAGTGCCAATATTCAGGGCTTTTTCTTATATAGGCCCCTATTGCCCCCCACCCCGTCCTGATTTTTCACACTTACTATCTGGTCACCCTTCTCCTGGTAAGATACGATGTCCATTAACAGAGAGTGTGGAGTCAGTGAATTGGGGAGGGAAGATGAGGCAGGAATGTTTCATGTATTTTCAGGCATGGGAAAGCATGCAAAGACTGATGAAGTCTGAATTCCAGTGAAAGCTTCCGTATAGGTCTGGTATCTCTGCAATGAATAGGGTATAAAAAAACACATGAATGTGCTCATTGGAATGAGTGTGAAGATATTTTAAGATTTACTTAGGGAAACATTGCAAACGAGTGAGAGATTCTTATGTATTTAAAAGATCTGTAGCAGTGTAAAAGGCGCTGAGTATAAGCGGGAATCAGGTTTCAAGGATTGTTTATAAACAGAAAAATCTTGAAATGAGAGGTTAAAGTATGTATCGCTAAAATCCATCATTCTATGTAGTTTTAGAAAACAGACACAAAGATTTTTCTTTGGTGGGGAAGGAGGCTGCATTACTTATCTGGGATTTCAAAACAAAAAACAACTCTGCCCCAAACACTATATACTAGTATCTGTGGGGAGTACAGATGGAAGGTAAAGCCAGTGTGAAATTCTCAGAGACTAAAGTTGTCATGGTAAGGTCAATATTTAGTATCATTATTGTGAAAACACCATTAAAAGTTTTAAAACATGTTCATATTGATGAAATCAATATCCCAGAGATGCATGGGAAAACATTGTAGAGAGGGTGTTTGGTGATAACTGCTACAGAGTCAAGTGGGATTTTTGGGAAACCACTTGGAAATGGGAAGTTACATTATTGCATCTCTAATAGCCTCACCTTGAGCATATATTTTCAATGTTTTTGTAAAAGCACACATAAGCAGGGCTGTCTCATTGGTCAGCCACTGCCTTGTCATTGAAAAGTGAGGGTAAATGACACACAATGTACAGTACATTCAGACAGTAACATTTAGATTAATGATGCAGATGAAGTGTTAAGTTCTCTAGGGTACTTGGCTTTGTAGAAGTATGTGAAACCACAGATACTGCCAGAAGACTGTTATCTACATGAATTATCTTTGGCAGTTCTGTTGTGCACGGACAACACACAACTTCACACAGGAGATGCGTATACTTCCCGTGGCTTTGCGGAAATGCGGATGGTTGGTGAGGAAGGTTCTTCATGAATCTACCCACAAAGAGCATGCTACAGTCAAGAGACAAGCAAACTCACAGAAAGAAGAAAAATATAAATTCCAGTTGTCTAAATCAGATGAATTTATGCTTCAGAAGACAAAGATAGTGGATAGAGTGGATAGTGGATAGAGCTGGGCAAATTTTTTTAAACAAAATGTTTTTAGCTGAAAAATGCAGATTTGTATCAACCAAAACATTTTGCAAATTCATGTCAATTGGCTGAAAAAAAAAAAAACACCCTGAAGAAGTCAAAATGCTTTGTTTAGCATTTTTGAAATGGAACATTTTGACTTTTCAGTTTGAAACAACTTTTCATTTTAAATTTTACTTCACTCATTAAAAATCTGTTAAAAAAAGGTAAAAATCTTGAAAATGAACAAAATGTTTCAGTGCAGCTTGAAGAAATCATGTTGTTTAACCCAAATTAAATGTTTTCAAGTGTTTTGGTTTATTGAAATTTAAAAAAAAAATTCATTTCAGGTTGACCCCAAAATGCCCACCCCTCCAATATTTTGGTTTGGCACCGAACCAAATAATTGGTTATTCTCACAGCTCTAGTAGTTAATGACGGTTAAGCAGCAGAAACAGGACACTTTCAGCTCCTTAGTGGCTGAAATAGTTCACCATGGTTTTCTGTGCTCTTATAGTGCAAAGGCCACTTTTGGGGCGGGATGGGGGAACACTCAGATTTCTCCTCCTTACAGCACAAGTGGGATCTGATATATCTTTCCCATAAGCTTCAACTTCTTTTCCTTGATACATCCCACCCTGAGCAGTGCTCCATTTCCACTTGCAGCAGATTTCATTGCTTCTTACATAAGAACACAAGAATGGCAATACTGGATCAGACCAAAGGTCCATCCAGCCCAGTAACTTGTCTGCCGACAGTGACCAATGCCAGGTGTCCCAGAGGGAGTGACAGGTAATGATCAAGTGATCTCTCTCCTGCCATCTATCTCCACCCTCTGACAAACAGAGGCTAGGGACACCATTCCTTACCCATCCTGGCTAATAGCCATTAATGTACTTAACCTCCATGAATTTATCTAGTTCTCTTTTAAACCCTGTTACAGTCCTAGCCTTCACAACCTCCTAAGGCAAGGAGTTCCACAGGTTGACTGTGCACTGTGTGAAGAAGAACTTCCTTTTATTTGTTTTAAACCTGCTGCCCATTAATTTCATTTGGTAGCCCCTAGTTCTTATATTATGAGAACAAGTAAATAACTTTTCCTTATTCACTTTCTCCACATCACTCATGATTTTATATACCTCTATCATATCCCCCCTTAGTCTCATCTTTTCTAAGCTGAAAATGCCTAGCCTCTTTAATCTTTCCTCATATGGGACCCTCTCCAAACTCCTAATAATTTTAGCTGCCTTTCTCTGAACCTTTTCTAGTGCCAGTATAGTTTTTTTGAGATGAGGAGACCACACCTGTACGCAGTATTCAAGATGTGGGTGTACTATGGATTTATATAGGGCAATAAGATATTCTCCATCTTATTCTCTATCCCTTTTTTAATGATTCCTGACATCCTATTTGCTTTTTTGACTGCTGATGTGCACTGGTTCTTTTTCTACCTCAAAGAGATCCCAGTTGAGTATCTCACCTCCACTCCCAGCTCTGGCACTCCTGCATTCTTTCACCCTCCTCCGGATCATGCGCATGCCCCAACCCCTTTTTAGCATCAGCACTCGCATATCCCCATTTCACCACCTCTTTTACTTGGAGTTAAGCACAAATACAGGTGTTTGCCATGCTTTTTACTTTATAGAGAATGGTATGGCAATGCTGAAAATGGAGTTAAAATACAGACACAGGACACAGTTAGAGTCATATATAGGAATCTCACCTCAGAGAGTTGTGAGTTTGGATAAAAATGAATCCTGGTTTCAAACACTCACCCTATTTGGACAGTGCAAAACTAGAATCTGAGCAGCCCAGTTTTACATCCCCCTACCCCCGTATTGCTCATTTTTTTCAAAGAAAGTCATAAGAAACAAAAGAATTACCACTAACCACTCAGGTGCAAGCTAAATGGCAGAGTAACTTTGTAAGGGGCATGCAGCCAAGTTAATACCCTACCTCTCTTTAACAACCACACCCACAACAGAAGGAGACAAAGAAACTCATGGGCAGAGCTCTGAACATGGCAGGAGGTAGGGCTGGCTCTAGTTTTTTTGCTGCCCCAAGCTCGAGAGCACAACTGCTGAAGCAAAAAAAAAAAAAGTGTGTGTGTGTGTGTATGTAGCCGGAATGCCGCCCTGGAATTGTGTCGCCCCAAGCACGTGTTTGGTTTGCTGGTGCCTAGAGCAGGTCTATGCAGGAGGGAAGGAATCCGTAGGGGGCCTGGGACTCAGACAGGGAGGACATGTGAATCCTGTTCCCCTAAAAATTAGAAAGAAGAGGTCTAGAAACAAGGACAGAGTAGCCACCAGGCTGGGTGTCAGCTCCTTTATAGTGTGCTTTGAGCTCTACTGGTGAAAAGTGCTATTTCAAACCTAAGGATTATTATTAATAAAAGGCCTGAATGAATATTCAAATGTCTTGGGTTTATTCTGAGTTTGAGAAAATCAAGAATAAGCCTCAGAAAGGAGTAGAGCTGAGATGTGCCATAAACTCCTTAACTTAAGAAACAGCAACAGCATTGGATGGGAATTTTCCCTGAACTAATCTGTTTCTTGAAGTTTGGCGTGAATTTTGAGCCTTCTACAGAGCAATAAGGGTAATGAAAAGAAGGTGATTATATCCAAAAAAACTAGAAAGATCATTACTTATGTTCTTCCAAAGCAAGATTCTTAATAGATTTTATTGGAAACTTGAGAAAATGCTTAACTCAGGATTTTAGTCTGATTGAGCTAAACAAAGGCCAATATGGTAGCTGTCTTAGTAGAGCTGGATGCATCTCTGATCCTAGGATCTCTCCTGGTTTGTATAAGTAAAATAAAATGAAATATACAGTATGGTTTTATTGACATATATTAATACAAATTTCAGTAATTTACAAAATGTTGCATGGAAAATATCTGCCTTAGACAGTCCTCACAGACAGACCTTTAGACCATCATTTTTAGGTATTTTCAGCCTTTTTGATACTGCCTCTAAACTCTCTTCCTCAGAACGTCTGCACACTGGAATGAAGCCTGGCCTTGGGCAGCTGCAGGACTGGCATTGCATGCAGCTTCCATCTCTGCCGCAAAGTTTCTGATACTGCTGTGCTTGACTGGTACCGTTACCCAATAACTCTTGAAAACCAAAGGGGTGTGCTCCTGGAATGAGTTCTGTTCTGACAGAGGAAACCAAATGAAACAGCTGGGGTTTTTCCCTGAGTCCCTGACCTTCTGTTCCATTAGGTTAGCCAGGGAGATTGGCACATAGCAGCCATTTATTTTATCTTCTGCCTTCCCAAGAGTTCAGGGGGAACAATCTCTGGTGGCTTCCGTAGTACAACCTTATGGAAGTCTAGGGGATGTATAGGTGTAACTGAGGGAAGAAGAGGGTCCTGTATGTTTACAGGTACAAATAACACAGGTGGCAATTATTTTTGTGCCAAGGCTAAGCTAAGCAATGTATTGTCAGAAGATAAGAGGATATAATTAGAACCCGAAGAGTTTAATTGCCCTTTTGTAAGAAATGCTGTGACAGACAAATTTGCCTTCATTTATCAGAGCTGCACTTTGATATGTGAAAACCTTAGCTTATAAGAACAGCATTATGGAAAGGGTATTTTGAACTCATTGAGACATAGCCAAAAAAACTTAATTATACATGAGTTCTTACTTTAGCTTTTTTTAGCTATGTTTTACTCTGGTGACTTAAGACTCTAAAGGGTTGAGTCAGCAAAAATATGTTTGGCTTTAGTAGGTTGAAGATCAGCACAACGCTGAGCAGAGGCTGAAAAACTGACTTCTGCAAGATGCAGATGGTCGATGAGCATTAGTTTCTATGCAATACCCTATTGAAGAAATTAGGCAATGTTTTTAAGGGGGTGCTAAGAAAATCAAATGACTGCTGAAGCAACTATAGGTTTTAATGCTCTGATGCAGGGAAGCATTCCTATTGAGGAAAACACATGAGCACATACTTACAGTTAAACACATGCTTAACACCAATTAAAATCAATGGGACTTAATCATGGACTTATGGGCTTTCCTGAATCAGAGAACACTAACTTATTATAGGTAACAATGTGTGATTTGGATGTAAGATTTCTGATAAAAGAGTAGAAGCTTGGTAGTTTGGATATGTTCTTGGAAAACAGATACCGTGTAAGGAAGTCTGCTTACCCAAACAGTTTTTTGTCATGGTGTGATGGAGCAATGCTGTGCAATCACAGATGTATAAGAGGTTTAAAAGTAATTCATCTCTCTTGATGCCCTCCCCCAAAAAACCACAGACATTGTATTTGTGGAGAATCAACATATTGTGAAACACCTGATGGGCTTTTAGTTTTGACAACAAAGCAGTCTTTCTGATTCATGCTTCTTAGAATACATTAGACTGCAGCTGAAAAACTAAAAATCCCATATGGCAGATTATTGTCAAACAAACTATCTAGATGCCAAAAAAAAACATATTAGGAAACTTATTTTGTGCAAAAGACCCACACTTCTTTGATTCAGCTAAATGCTTATCTAAAGGTAAGTATATTGGATTGTTTCTCTTTAATCCTTTAGGCTGGAAGTGTTCTGGCTATTAGAATGTGCATAAAATGTTGTAGGTATTTTCCAGCTCATTCTGGTTTTAGTGACCTTCCAGGTTTCAGAGATAATCCTTACACCTCAGATGAGGAGCTGGTAATATCTTTAGACTTGAAATTCATTCCTTAAGTGTGTTTAGTGTATTGTAATGGGTGTAATACTGTGAGCTGTAAAGCTGGTGACTGGATATGCACAGCCATATATCTCAAATGCCACTGTTCAACCTAGGTTAAAAATGATCTCTTGTCCACACAATACCTGCTGTTAGCTCACTTTTACGATCACAAATTACAGTGCAGACCCAGCCCTGCAATGAAGCCTCACAAATGTGAATAGTCCTTACGTATTTGGCTTTAGTGAGACTATTGGTGCAGGAAGGTTTGCAGGATCAGGCTCCCTATGAAACTGAGATAACAGTAAATGTTATTTATTCAAAGAAAATGAATGTCACACCATTTTAGGAGTCATGCAGGAATAAGCTCTGAACTGTTCCCTGCTAGCCTGGGCAGCTTTTTGTAGAAAAATCAGCAGAATTCTCTCTCTTCATCTTTTTATTTTAAGAGAAAAAACCAATTCTGCCACTTGTAAAGCTTTGCAATTTGTTACAGGCTGCTGAGCTGCACTTCATTTTAATTCATATATGTTGAAAAAAGAGTAGGTTTGAAACAGCAGCATACACACCCATGTTATAGGGAACACAGGTAGTGGGATAGGGGTGGGGTGTGAGAGCTGATACTGGAATCAGCTGAGGAGCCTGGGGTGGGAGAGCTTGGGACTGCCTAGGCAAGGAGACTGAGGCAGCCTGGAGTGGAAAATGGGATGAGGGGAGGGAACCTGAGATTAAGAGTGGGATGGTAGGAACGCTGGGACTCAGATGGGAAGCCTGGAAGCTGAGTGGGACTGGCTGGGCAGGGAGACGGGGACTGAGATGAGAAGCCTGAGGGGGTGAAGATTGGGATCAGCCAGGGAAGGAGGTTGAGATTGGTCTGAGGAGCTGTATGGCAGCAGGAAGAGACAGGAGTGGGACAATGACAAGTTGGATGGGACAGGAGGCAGAAGAGTACATTCCTCTCATAACCTTGGACAGAACCCAGAATTCCCAGGTCTCACCATTGCTCTGCTGGCAGCAAATATCTGTGATGTCCAATGGAAAATTGTGAGTCTCATCCCTTTCCAGTGGTGGTCCACATAAAGGATGACGACCTACCAGTTACTCCATTAGTTCAAGTGGCAGAGGTCTGAGTGGTGGATCTAAAGATTACAATCTTGTTGATGACTCATGTGGGTGTCAATATGATTCCACATGATGGAACGCCTGAATTTTCAATTTGCTTTTTTTAAAAAAAAAAACTAGGAAATTACCCACAAACAATTATGTTAAAGAACATTAAGGTTGCAAAGTCAAACATTTAAAAGTTAGGAAATGTCAGAATTAAGGTTGTCTGAGCAAACTTAATTTGGCCCCCTCATGTATATGCATTATGAGACAATCTTTAATTACCTGATCATATATTATTTCTTTGAAAGGACACCTGCCTCATTTACTGCATATGTTGGATAGTGCGCTCTATGAGCAAGCTACTTGGAATTTCCCAGAATGTAGGGGCACAAAAATGGTTGTGATACACAGGTGCTGTGGACAGATCAACATGGTTGAGGGAGGAATAATGCTGCTGTGCGGAGGCACAGAACTGTCTTGGCTATAACAGTGTTAGAGCCTGGTTACACCTAATATAGTTCTATCTGTATTGTAGCCAGAGCGCTTGTCTACAAAAGGTTTGCTTCCAAAGAATGCCTCTAGCCTAATCTATTATAAAGTGAATGCGTGAGTGAGAATTGACCATGTATTTTGCAGATGGTTTTGCATATAATGATTTTTTTTCCTGGAGGAGAACCTGTGTAAATTGGTTGCGTTAACTTCTTTCTCTCTATTTGTCTTAATCTCCACATTTTATCTGAGTTGCACAACTCTCTTGAGAAAATGGGCACAAGCTGGTTGCAAGTTTCATTCTACATGAAATGTCGTAGAATGATGCTCTGAGGATATCGCTTAAACCAAAGAAAAAGAAAGGAAGGAAAAACATTCAGAGTTAAAACTGAAACATTGGCCCGGGATGTAACGCTTGTGCCTAAGTACCGAATGGGTCTCAAATCTGTGGAGGATGATGTTACATAACTTTACAGTATGCTGAACCAGTGCTCAACAGGATGCCTTGAGGATCGATTGTCAGAATGGATTTTCAGATTCACTTCTGAATTTCTTCACTTTTGTGTCTTTAACTCAAACCCTTAACATTATGTTAATATAGCTTTTTGTGACTTCATTTACTTTAGTATCAAATTAGGCCTGAGGGATATCACATAGCCAAGTAGAAGGAGGAGAATAAGGCTGGTCTTTTTATTTAGCAAGGCAATTAACAAGGATCTTGGGTAGATAATTTTACCCTTGATAATAAATCAGCCAATCTTTTACAGTGAGGCAAATAGCAATTCAAGCAGGAAAGCTGGACAAGGAATATCTGAAGTAGAGCTTCTAGAGATTATGAAAGAAATCTGCTGATGTGCAGGTTTTTGACATTTCAGCATCAGCATCAAATGACACAATTCGGTTTAAACAAAACACCTCTGTGTGGAATATAGTACTACTTTCAAACACTATTTTTCGTAACTGGTGAGCAAGAAATTATAATGTTAGACACAAGGCCACTTTACTAAGCAGCACATTTAAGTATTTAAAAAAATATTTGGGTTGGTCAAGTTACAGTACAGCACCAATGTGCAAGATACAGAAAATGTTCTATGCTATATAAAAGAGGGAGAAAAGAAAAGCAGCAAGTTAATCGTGCTTTCACTAAGACTGCCCCAATGAGATTCTGTATCTGAATATTAGGTCATAGGCACTAATGTTACATTTCCACAGCATGTGTTCTGGTGCATGCTCTCAAAAAGTTCAAGCATTTGGTGGGTGTCTTGGTTCTCACAAAGTAAGTGTAGGAAACTAAAAACTATAAGTCATCCCCTGAAAAATGTAGGCTTAGATATATTGTTATTATTTTATGGCATTCCCCAAATGGTATAATCCCAGCACAATGAGAAAGACATAGTGTCTACCTCCAGAGCTCTTCTAATCTCATATTAGACATGACTCAACTAGTGAGACCAAGGAACTAACAGCATAAGTGGGGCAAAAGAAATATGGTGAAGAAGGATGAGAGTTACAGCCATAGGGTCCTATGGTTACTCAGGGGAGTCAGGTTTGGGTGCTAGGTTTTTGTTAATGTTATAGTAGTAGGGACTCGTGTATGGTGGGCAGTGCAAAAGAGGATAAAATGCTCTTTGAATTGGGAGAGGCCCAGAGTGGACTGGGCATTCCAAGAGCAGAAGTACAGAGATCTCCCTTAGCAGCACAGGCATTTTCTATTAAGCAGTCACAATTTACCATTTTGGGGTAGTCTGTCAGCTCTCCCCGCCCCAGTTGAATGGTGTGATGCATAGAGAGTACACTGCTTCTCCAGTGCAGAGGAAGATAGAGTCCCAGCTGGATAGAGTTATAGCTTTGCTGCCTCCACATCACCTTAGGTATCCCGAGGCTGCCGTTCTGGTGTTCCCTCAGGCTCAGGGACTACAATTGTAATGGGCCTTTGTCTGGCAGCTCCTTGTACTATTTCTCCCCACACCCCAGGGATAGCTCTAACTTTTTTTGCCACCCTAAGCATGGCAGTCAGGCAGCCTTCGGCGGCGTGTGTGCAGGAAGTCCGCCGGTCCCGCGGCTTCGGCATACCTGCCGCTGAATTGCCGCCAAATCTGTGGGACCAGCGGACCTCCTGTAGGCACGCCGCCGAAGGCTGCCTGACTGCCATCTTCACAGGGACAGGCACGGTGCCCCTCATGGCTTGCCACCCCAAGCATGCGCTTGGAGTGTTGGTGCACAGAACTTCCGCTGCCATCCCCACCCCCACCTCACATACTCATATATCTGTCTAGGTCCCCATCACCACAATATTGGAGCACTGCACAGTCTTTAATATATCCATTCTCACAGCACCCTGGGAGATAAGGAAGGTGCTATTATCCCCATTTTACACATGTAGGCACAGAGAGGCTAAGTGACTTGCTCAAGGTCATGTAGAGAGTCTGCCGCAGACCAGGGACTTGAACTCCAGTCTCCTGTGACCTAGGCTAGGGCCTTAACCACTGGACCATATTTTAAAAGGTAAAAAGAGTAGATTGAATACTCTGTTGTATGTAACTCTGTTTGTGCTAACAGTTCTGGTCACACTCATACTGTCCAAAGTTGAGTTACAATCTATGCCTAAGTTTGGTAGTGGGCTAGAACATGACCTGTGAGGAAAGATTGAAAAAATTGGGTTTATTTAGTCAGGAGAAGAGAAGACAGAGGGGACATGATAACAGTTTTTAAGTACATAAAAGGTTGTTACAGGGAGGAGGGTGAAAAATTGTTCTTCTCAACCTCTGAGGATAGGACAACAACCAATTGGCTTAAATTGCAGCAAGGGAGATTTAGGTAGGACATTAGGAAAAACTTCCTAACTGTCAGAGTAGTTAACCATTGGAACAAATTCCAATAGCCGTCATTGTAGATTTTTAAGAATAAGCTAGATAAACTCCTGTCAAGAATTGTCTTGTTATTACGTAGTCCTGCCTTGATTGCAGGGGACTGGACTAGGTGACCTACTGATGTCCCTTCCAGTGCTCTGATTCTATGAAAATATCAGAAAAGGGGAAGGACTATAAGGAGACCTACAGTGGTTGGACAACGATCAGGAGATGTATACTCATTCTTAATATTTTTGGCTAACCCCTTTAGCAAAAATATACCTGAAGCATCTATTCAGAGAGCAGGACCTGATCTGGCAGTCTTTACTCAGGCAAAATTCCCATTATTTGAGAAGTAGTTTTGCCTTATTTAGAGCTGCAGAATTGGGTCATCATTCAGCAACCCTACTGTTTTTAAGAAATAATGTTAATAAAAACGTCTTTAGTAAAAGTGAACTTTCCCTTTCAATCTGCTTCACTTTCTCTATAGCTCAGTACTTAACAACAGCAGGGTAAGCATGAAGACCCCATTCCTGAAATATCATTTGCTATTGTATCAGTCCAAAGATTTAGCAGGCTGCTGCTTACTGTTATTACATTGTGTTTAGCTAATTTCAAACTCCTATCTGCACACATGTTCTGAGTAGGATACCCATAACTTGACTCTGGATTGGTGTCTGTCTGTCTCTTAGTTCTTAAAAGTGAGGAATCTAACAGCACCTCTTGTAAGAAAAACAAAGTTATCTGCTTTCCTTTCAGCTTTTCTTCAGGAATATTTTCCCCACCTCTTTATTCCATGGAAATCTAGAAAATTGTTGGTAAAAATGTAATTGCAATTTTTGGCTTGATTCACATCATCTGGGAATCAAATGTTAAATGCAATAGAATCTACATGGCAGGTCTTTAGAGTCTGAGCAGTTCCATTGTTTCTAAATGATAGATGATTTTAAAAACTCCTTAGGTATGAGAACTAAATGCCAATATAGGCTGCCTGCCTCTAACTTCGACCCTGAAGTGAGAGGTAATTCACTCTGCTAGCAAGCTCTGTCCTAGGCTACTCTCTTGTGTAGTCTGCCAATTCTTGGTGATTTACTTAGAGGAGCTATGAAGCATATTTTATTAAGTATAACTTCATCTATTTAAATCATGATTCTTAAAGGAAAATGCCAGCATTTTAATTTCTACTAGCTCCCCAGAATCTCTCAGGCAAATTTTTAAAGTTGATATACTCTAGCGAGCACAGGCCTTCATCACTGCTGGTGGCTTTCAGCATTAGTCATTGTGGGGTTTAGCTGCATCTTCATATATATCACTGAGTACGTAGAAGCAAATTCGTTACCAGAAGGCTGGCCTGCACCCTAGGCTGCATTTTCCCAGCACATGTTCTAACTGAATTTCAGAAATGGTTAAACAGCATGCAATTAAAATTGGAAGTCCAAAGTAACAAATTGCACTCCAACCATTGTGCGGGTGAGGAGGCATTTATGATTCACTGCCCAACAAATCCCCAGCAGAGATCACAATCCCATTAGTGTGCTTGCCAAAAAAGAATTTGATATTAAACATTTGTCTTCAGGCAAGGGAGATGAGAACAGGGAATAATGAACAATTTTTATGACATATTACACCGAATAGCACATGTGAGTTTACTGACTTGGGGCCTGATGTAATGTCCACTGATTTTATCTGGCATTTGGAGCAGGCCCTTGTATAGCAAGATCAACAAGCAAACGATACAACACTGATCAAACAAGCTTTGTAGAATACCTGTTAGTGATTCAAAGCATATGCTGGACAGTCTCTTGGACAAATAAGGAGCTATAAAAAGTGCCAGTCATAGGCTTGAACATGGAAAAAAAATACAACTTTTGTGTATGATAAAGCCGTGCAAGGTTTTAATCCTAGCTAGCCAAGACCCAAGAAGCCCACACAACAGTAAGAAAAGAATGTCAAAGATGTGGCAAGAAAAGCCCCTTCATGAAACATCTTCCAGATGAGAATGTTTAAATCCCAGTCAGGGAATGGGTAGGTCAAATTTTATGGGCAAGGCAATCATACAGTCAGGGTGTGAGAATCCCAGATTGGTCAGGCAATGACTACAGGACAAAAGGACACTGAATCTGAACACAATCTTTATGACTGGCAGACCTTACAGCATGTCAGAGCTGCAGTGCCCTGAATGCAGAATTGGAAGAGAAACGTTAAATCTCTAGGTATATTGGCATCATTGTCTGAAGTACGCTTTAGCTAGTGAAAGAATACACAAAATGCTATACTGTGATGGGGGAATTGGAGGTCATAGTGAAGAAAGCTGGAGATTGCTGTGACAAAGCAGAATCTAGACATCAAGCAGTTGTAGACTGAAGAGAAAAGTGTTTGAAAAAGAATGCAAATTAGCACAGGAACAATCTTTGGATTTATACAAGAGAAAAGTAAAAATGTATTAAAATATGCTGAGATTCCAAGTGCAAGTGCAGTTCTGATGGTACACATAGATGGGGTAAACAAAACTGCTGTGGGAGGAACTCTATATGAGCATTGACATTTCAATAGTGAAAACATAGAACCAAGACGACAAATATATCCCTGTCTTCCATTACAGGTCATTTAGGCCCTGATTTTCAGATGGGCTGAGCACTACAATTTCCAAATGAAGTTAATGGGCGATATAAATCCTCAGCATCTATGACAATCAGGCCTTCAGACACTTTGGGCCTGGTCCTGCAAGCTGCGGAGTGCCTCCAGAGGGGTTTTGAAAGCCCACAGCCCCCATTAAACATCAATAAGATTGAAGGAACTAAGCATTCCTTCAAAAATGCTCAGCACCTTTGTCAGGATCGGGCCCAAGTAAGACTAAGACATTCTAAGTTTAGTGGTCACTGGTAAAATGAAATTGTTATGGATGGATTTTTTCAGTGTGTCAATTAAGGGGAAGAGTTAATGTAGTTTGGGAGACTTGCCTGAGAAGTGCAAACTTAACTCTGCATTTTCTGGGATTTTGGAGGGCACGGGGTAGAGAGAAGGGGGCTTGTCCATATGAGACAGTTGTACCAGTTCAGCTGAAATCAGTTTAAAACCTATTTATTTAAACCGGTGCAAATTCCTGTGTAGACACTCTTATTTCAGTGTAAATGTGGTTTATTGCAGTTTAGCTTAAATAAGTAAGGAGTTGAATAAAGCTAAATCAAAATGAACCGCTCAAACCAAATTTAAGACGTCTAACAGGATTTTGCACTGGTTTAACTAGATTGGCTTAAAACTCTCCAAGTTAAACTGGCACAAGTTTGTATGCAGCCCAGGCCTATAACTGTAATGTTCTCAAAAGGTAATATGGACTCAAAAAGTAGATGAAACAATGAGGGAGGGCAGGGGGGAAACATCAGGGACCTGATTCTGATCTCACACCAGTTTTATACCAATCTGATGCCCTTGTTGTGAGTAGTGTTTTTCCTGATTTACACATCTGTAAAGCTAATTTTCTAATATTTGAGGCTTTTATAATATTACTTGTTTATTAATAGGTAGAACTGAAAATTTACATGAGTGTGAGAGATGTGGAGGAGAAGCAGGGTGAAGAATGGAAGAAGATATGATTTGCCCAAGGCAGCTGATTAAAGAGCAATCTTCTTTAATGGTGTCACCTAAATAATTTCTTCTGTGTCTATCTGCCACTGCTAGTGTTTTTCTCACCTTAGAGGCTGAGCTGGCATTCTTTAGAAGAACTCTCTCTTACAGTTAGCTAGTCTTATTAGTTTAACCGTTTTCTGTTCAGGCAACAAAGTGTGAAGTCATTTAATGCAAAAAATTAGCCTCTCCTTCAGTGGTAAAGGAGAGAGACAAGTGTGTATATTATATATGAATCTCTGCTTCTCTTGCTTTTCTTCTTTTTGGATTCAGCAAAGTGCTTGCATAGCTTTGGCAAAACAATGGCTATTGCTTTAGTTTGGATACGTGTATTAATGTACTACATGGGATTTCTTAAAGATTGCTCTAGTTTCTCTTTGCTGCTATTTTAGGCAACTCTCTATGCTGCATAGACGGGGAAGAGACTTTTAATCCTCAAAAATGTGTATACTTTAAATTAATGCCTATTTAAATACTGGCTTATGATTAAAAAGTCTGAGAGCCTCACAGCCATTTATAGAAACACATTCTACCAGAAAAAGGGTGAAATTCTATTTTCTCTTTGAATAAATTGGAAGTTTCTATATTTGCATTCTAATTCCATGTTTCAATACCAACAGCTTTTAGTGCTAGCAACTTTGCTGTTGAAATGAAAATGCAAGTGCATCAGCCTGCCATGGTCCTATGTTTTGAAACATGGCAGAAGACCTTTTAATATTCGTTTTTATACCAATAGATATAATGACATTAAATTATTTGATGCAGTCAGTCAAGACACCTGGTTGATTTGACTCATGACATATTTACTCTGGTAACTCTCTATAATATCTTTCTAGTAAGGAAGCCTACTCTTATCGGCCTGGTCTACACTGTGGGGGGTGTCGATGTAAGATACGCAACTTCAGCTACGGGAATACCATAGCTGAAGTCGACGTATCTTATCCTGACTTACCTCCCGTCCTCAAGGCGCGGGATCGACGTCCGCGGCTCCCCCGTCGACTCTACTACCGCCGCTCACTCCAGTGGAGTTCTGGAGTCGACGGGAGCGTGTTCGGGGATTGATATATCAAGTCTAGATGAGACGCAATATATCGATCCCCAATAAATCGATCGCTACCCGCCGATTCGGCGGGTAGTCTGGACATACCCATAGGCTCTGACCTACTCTCATTGAAGTCAATTGCAAAACGCTTATTGAATTCAATGATGCAAGATCAATGATCCATAGTTTTTAGCAACAAGCGTAAGGCTAAGAGAAGTTATTTTAATGAAGAAGGCACTCATATTATTTATAAAGCAGAGATACTACACTTATTCCTGTGCTGTGAGGCTGGGTTTATTTGGAAAGGGAATTTGGGGAGAGAAATATCAATCTAACATGTTCTGGATTTTTTTTAGGTTTCTGGTTTATACTTCTTTTGGCATATGTTTATATAACATATTATTTTAATGAATTCAACAAGAAATTCATGTGATACATATGAAGGATATGAAAACTATATTTTTATAGTATGAGAAATACTATTTAAAATAATCCATCATTGAAGGTTTGACTTTTCCAAAGTGCCCACTAATTTTGTGTGCTTTCCTTTTTTGGGTGCTCAACTTGAGTCAGGTAGAAGCCTGATTTTCAGATGTGCTAAGCTCCTACAGTTCCAGTTGACTTAATCTGGTGTTTTGGGTAGAGCTGGGTGAAATGTTTCAGCCAACATTTTTTATTTGGTGAAAAATGCAGATTCGGCAACTCCAGAACATTTAGCATATTCACATAGATTTCACTGACTGGTTTGTTCCGACCTCTCCTCCCCGACCCCCCCGCCCCAAAATTAAATAATTTCCTTTTGATATTTTCTCAACAAAATGTTTTGATTTTTTTTGTTTGAAAGGACTTTTCATTTAAAAATTCCTTTAATTATATAAACAATTCAAAAGCATTTAAAAATGATCAGAATCAAAGCAAAATGCTTTGTTCAAGCTGAAGCTATTCCCCCCTCCCTCTACCACTGCCTTTTCAAAATTGCCAATAGACTGAAAAATCCATTATTTTCTTAGTTCTTTTTTGGATACCCAGGGTCAGATTTTTAAAGGGATGTAGGTGTTGCTCAGCTGAGCAGAACAATGCGTCATCCCTTGATGGCCTGCTGCCTAGTGGACTTTTCAGCCCTGAGTTAGGTGGCTCCATGCCTAGATAATACTTAGTCCTGCCATGAGTGCATAAGACTGGACTAAGATGACCTATCGAGATCCCTTCTAGTTCTCATTTCTATGATTCTGTGCTACTTAGCGTCCCTACAGCATACATAAGGATAATTAAATGTCTAAGAAATGTTCAGAAGCCGTCCAACTAAGCAAAAAGCTGCCTAAGCTATCCAGGAGTGAAATGCCAAGGAATGGGCAAGGAGAGGAGATAGGTGTAGACACCTAATGGTATGTTTACAATGCACATTAAGCCAGGGGTCTGACTCAGATTTTAGCCTAAACCCCATTTATGTCCACACATCAATCAGTCTGTTAGCATTCAGCACAAAGATCCTGTGACCCTGCTAGCCCAAGTCCCACTGTGACATGGGTTCAAACCCTGACATTTTGCAGTTTGGTTGCAGGTAAGCCACAGATCCAATTCAGAAGGTCTGGATAGTTCAGAATGGCGATGTTAGCACAGCAGTAAATCCTGGGTCCAGCAATTGGGTTTACAATGCAGTGTGGACAATCCAGCATGTGCTTGGAAGCACCAAGTCCCCAAGTACGGGTCCCACAGACCCAGATCCAGTGTGCAGTGTAGACATCTCTGCTGACCTAGTGCACCAGGCTGGTGGATCAAAGATAGGCACTTTCCTCCACTTGGGATCCTCAGCCCCAAACTTGCTCCTGGAGTTAGGCACCTAAGCCAGGTTAGTCGCTTAGATAGCCCATGGCCTAGCCACTGAAAGATTCTGTCTGTCTCTTTCTCATGCTCATTCTGTCTCTCCCACTCACCCTCTGTGTCCCTCTTGCCTTGGCTATCTTTTGTGTGGCTACTATGTTGCCCCACCATTATTAGTGCTCTGCATCAAGCCTTCCTTCTGCAGAGTGTGACAGGTATCAGGTCTTAGGCTTGCTCAGAGGACACCTAGTGGATCAGGTCCTGCTGGTGAGACAGATGTCTTCCCCACATAGTTTAAAAACCCTGCTCTGGGCTTTGGTTTGATCTAGAGCTCTAAGCTGCTCATTAGCTGAGGGGTGGTAGCTATGCTTAGGTTTCTTTGAAAATCAAGGTCGGTGCAACCACTAGGTGAACTAGGCAGTTGCCTAGGGTGGCAAGTGGTTGGGGGCACCCAGGGCCATCCTCAGGCATAGGCAGCTGGGTAGGGCACCTGAAAATTTGGGGTACCACTGGGTCTTAGTGTCCACCCTACTGGTTTTCCTATCTCTGTTCTGACCCTTCCTGCAGGCTCTGAATCTTCCTGGGAAGGGGATCTAGTAGTTAAAAGAGAAAAAGTCTCCAGCCTGCCAGACCTATTAGCGCAGCACTGAAACTGTTAAAGAGCCATTAAAGGGGTAATGAAGACATTTAACAGGCATTTGCCAGCCCCCAGGTATCTACTTTCAGTTTCTGAATTTATTGACAAAAACAGTTGTGCATGACTGTAATATTTACTCAGAACATGTTAGTCTACAGGGCCTTAGTTTAAATTTGCTCTAAAAATATTTCATTAGTGAGTTGGTGAAGATTATAAAATCACATCTCTAAAAAATCCGTGCTCAGACTTTTAGATGCACAATCATCTTTAGCCTTAAATGCTTGGATCTTCAGACATTTTTTTTTAAAATAAAATCTTCAAAAGACCACCCTTATCTAAAATACACATTTTAATTACTGTAGTAAAAAAATTTACTTCCAAAGTCTTCCTGTCCTTTCTGTCCATCCATTTCTCCCTTCACCCCCTCTTCCCCTCACCTCCCCATTGAAGGAAGCAAAACAGCTCTTTGCTTCCAGATAGCTGGACAAAGAGTTTCCTTTTTTTTATTTCTGACTATATGATAAACTAGTTTTAAGCAAAACCAGTACCTTAGTAGGATATAAAATCCTAAAATCTTTGGAAACATATTTTTTAATGCTGGCGAAATTTCATAAACATGTCTAATGTTATGGAGATCACACACAGTAAATTAGTGTTCCTTTTTTCTAAAAGCAATGAACACACTAAACCTCTGTGACTGATTAATTTAAAATAATGTCTGTTTCAGTGAGTTAAATATGTAGTAATCTGGAATGATTACTTTATGAAGGCTTACGAGTACATTTAAAATATAAAATCAGATTAGAAATACTGATTAAGAAAATGTAAAACAGAGAAGAGCTGCATCATGTATTCCATAATATTTAATGTTGCATTCAGCAAGACAGCTGACTTGCCCTTACTATAAAGTTTTTGCAAATAAATGTCTGACAAACTTCAGGGCATAACAAAAAACCTGTGACTGACATTTTTTATTCCTGAGTTTTGTGCTTTTAATTACCTTCTGCATTTCCATTCTGTGTGAGGGAGAGGGTACAGGGGTCTCTGCGGGGAACTGTGACTCTCTGCCACAATGAGGTGGGCTGGGTGTCTTATTATTCTTTCTGCCTTGTTTCCCCGCCCCTACCGGGCTGCAAGCTTAGGCTGCTATCGGACATAGGGACACCAGTTTAATAATACTGCATAGGGCCCCATAAATCCTAAGGACAGCCCTGGCGGTGCCAAAAAGCAGTGCCCTGGCGTGACGGGGAGGAGCGCCTTCTGGAGGCACCGGAGAACCAGAGTGTCGGCTTGCAGGGGCGGCGAGCCCCAGACATGGAGGAGCCGGCACAGCGCAAGGGGACAGGATCCCTGCAAAGGCAGTGGCACCATTTGCGGGGAGCAGCCTTACCCCCCGCCCCTCCTGCGCAGGCAGCGGCCTGGCGCGCCCCCCCCCCCAGGGGGCTCCTGCAGGCTGCAGCAGATGCATGTGGGCAGAGGCCCCCATGTAACCCCCAGCTCTCCCGTCACCATGCTTGGGCTCTGCGGCTACCGGGCACGTGAGCCGCCACCGGGCGCAGGGCCCTGAGCCCGCTCCGGGAGAGGGTGGCGACAGTTGTGGCAGCTCACACTCCTGGAAGCTGCAGAGCCCAAGCACGGCGAGGGAGCGCACGGGGGCCTCTGCCCGCATGCATCTGCTGCAGTAACCCCCAGAAGGCGGCTCCTCCCTGCCAAGCTGCTGCAGCGGCCCAAGCCCGACAAAGCCAGTGAGTGGACTCGGGGCAGGGGGAAGGGGTGCTGGGGGGGTGGGAAGGGAAGGGCTCACAGGGGGGCTGTGCACCCTCCAGGGGAGTTCAGGGGTTGGGGAGGGGGGAATCTGGTCTGGGGAGCAGCCCCTGGGCAGGCTGGCCCCTGGGGTCTATAAAAGCTCATTGGGATTTGCCTCTCAATGAACCGATGTTACGGAGGAGGGTGAGGGGGGTTGCAGGATGGAAGTTTCGCCTAGGGCACAAAATATCCTTGCACCAGCCCTGTTGAAAATGCTGATGGGTAGTAAGGAACTATGTTGACAGGGTTTTATTTTTTAGTTTCTGCTTCTCCTTTGGCTGCCTGGGATTTTTCTAAGGTTGTCCATCATCATGGTACCCAAGTGCTTTATACAGTTTACCATCCTACCTGGCCTCTGGCATTAGCTATGGGTTCGGAGTTCCATCCATTGATACATACAGGGCTAGTAAATACAGGGCTACGCTAGGCAACTATATAACGTTTCAGTGCTCTTCTCCTGCATAGCCTTAAATAAGCGCTGTTCATACAACCTCTTTAAACAGTGTTTCAGGAAATTCAACAGTTAATTTGCCCATTTCTTGCTGTTACATCATTTTAAATGCTGAACTGATGAATCACAGGGCCGCCGGGGGTGAGGTTGGGCAAGTGGGGCAATTTGCCCCAGGCGCCTAGGGGCTCCCATGAGAATATAGTATTCTATAGTATTGCAACTTTTTTTAATGGAAGGGGCCCCTGAAATTGCTTTGCCCCAGGCCTGCTGAATCCTCTGGGCAGCCCTGATTTGGTTTACATGAGACTGCATTCTAGTGTATTTTATCTACTTTAACTCAGATATTTCAAAATATGTTTTGAATTCTAATGCTTGACTGAATTTTTATAACCTGAGCTCTTGCATGAAATTCAGAATCAAGACTTATTTTTTAAATTGGGTTGCACTTCATTGTGCTTCAGTAATCCAAGGATGTCCTGGTACCTACATGGTTCCACAGGGTCTGTCCTGGGTCTGGTACTATTCAATATTTTCATTAATGACTTATATAATAGAGTGGAGAGTTGCTTATAAAATTTTCAGGTAACACCAAATTAGGAAGGGTTGTAGCACTTTGGAGGACAGGATTATAATTCAAAATGACCTGAATGAATTGGAGAATTAGTCTGAAATCAACAAGATGAAATTCAATAAAGACAAACACTAAGAATTATACTTAGGATTGGAAGAAAAAAAATCAAATGCACAATTAGAAAATAGGGAATAACTGGCTATGTGGTAGTACTGCCTAAAAGTATCTCAGAGTTAAGAGTGGATCACAGATTGAGTGAGTGTCAACAATGTAGGCGGTTGTGGAAAAGGCTAAATATCAGGCTGGGGTGTATAAACAGGTGTGTTATATGTTAGACACACAAGGTAATTGTCCCATGCTAACTGGCGCTGGTGATGCCTCAGCTGCAGTACTGTGTACAGTTCTTAGTGTCACACTTTAAGAAAGACGGGGAGAAATCGGAGCGAGTCAAGATGAGAGCAGCAAAAGTGATAAAAGTTTTCCTATGAGGAAAGGTCAAAAAACCTGGACATGTTTAGTCATGAGAAAAGAAGATTCAGGAGGGACCTGATAACCATAGATGGTGGATGGAGCCCCCTTTCAGGGAGGCTAGCGCCTCCAGCCCCACCCCTTCTGACCAAGACTCCCTCCCAGCACTGCCAGAGCCCCAAGCCTCCCCACTGCCCAAGGAACCCGAGGCTGGCCGAAGCCCCCCAAGTTGTACCATGTTTCCCCTCCTGAGACCCAAAACTGCCCTGCAGGAAAAGCTTATATCTGTTCCCAAAGAACCTGAGCTTTTTATATGCGCCATGCAGGTTCTGGGGTGGCTGAGAAGGCGATATGTGCTAGTCAGCTTCCTGAGTTCATCAGTAATCTCTCTGCATGGCATATAGTAATAAGCAAAAACTTCCTCTGTGCAAACCCCGCAACTGGCGTCCAGGGGTCGCGGCTGCGCCAGAAGAGACTTAATCTGCCCTGGCCTATTATACCTACAACCTATGCTGATAAAAGTCCTCAAATATATTAGAGCTCCTAACTGTCAGGGTGGTTAAACACTGGAATAAATTGCCTAGGGAGGTTGTGGAATCTCCATCTCTGGAGATATTTAAGAGTAGGTTAGATAAATGTCTATCAGGGATGGCCTAGACAGTATTTGGTCCTGCCATGAGGGCAGGGGACTGACTCGATGACCTCTCGAGGTCCTTTCCAGTCCTAGCGTCTATGAATCTATGAAGAGGATGATGATCAACTGTTCACCATGTCCACTGAAGGTACGACAAGAAGTAATAGGCTTAATCTGCCACAAGGGAGATTTAGGTTAGATATTAGGAAAAACTTTCTAACTATAAGCATAGATGGTGCATGAATCTTTCATTTGGGGATACTACTCCCAGGAGCACCAGAAGTTCTCTAGAAGTAGGGGGGCCAGCAGTGCTGCCCCCCCCCCGCACCCCTCTCTCCTATGGCCTGCATGTGCTTTTCCCCAAGGCCCCCTCCCTGTCCTGCCGCGTCCCAAGGCCCAGCCCATCGCTTGCTCCCCTCCACCCATCTCTCACCCTTAAGGGGAAGGGGGGCAGAGCATGGTTGGGGCATGGTCCGGGTGCTGATGTCACTCCCACTTTCAGCTTGTGTGCCGCCTTCGGCATGTGTGCCCTAGATTGCCTACCCCTGGCTTAGATGCCGGTGCTCAGTTTCTGGATAGCTTTCACTTCAAACTCACTTCCCATTTAACAGGGTTTGTAAGTTTTCCCCCTTTTCCCCTTTTCTCTCAGGACAAGGCTATACTACAGGGCTTACAGAGGCTCAGCTGCACTGAGCTGTACACTCTCTAATGTAACTACTCTAAGCTGATGTGAGAGAACCCAGCAGTCGGCTTATCTGTTCCAGCCCCTGTGAGTGGCAGAAGCTGCGTCAGCAACAGAAGCTCTCCTGCTGACGTAGCACTGTCCACACCAGTGCTTATGTAGGTGTAACTTATGTAGCTCAGTGGGGTGATTTATTCTCACCCCCAAGTGACATGAGTTGTGCCAACATAAACCATAGTATCGACATAGCTTCAGACTGTAGTAATGCATGGTTACATACGGGGGGGGAAATTCCTTCCTTCCTTAACCTATGTCTACACTTAAACCGCTGCAACTGCACAGCTGTAGCCATTCAGTGTAGACACTCACTATAGCGATAGGAAGCGTTTTCCCATGGCTGTAGTTAATCCACCTCCCCAAGAGGCAGTAGCTAAGCTGAGAGAAGAATTCTTCTGGCGGCCTCACACTATCTACACGGCAGTTAGGTCATCTTAGCTATGTTGCTCAGAAGTGTGGATTTTTCACACCCCTGAGCTATGTAGCTGGGTCCACCTAACTTTGTCTTTCCTTTCATTTTTATGGTGCACCATTGTCTCTCTCTAGGGTGTACAATGCTAGATGCTTTCAGTGAGTTTTGGGTAAACAACTAGTCTGGAAGGTGACCCTCCCTACCTCATTATTTTACCCCCTTGTTGTGAGGTGATGCTTGTAGTTGCATTGTAGTAACATTTGCAATATTTTACAGTAGGGTGACCAGATTTCCTTATTTTATAGTGACAGTCCCGATATTTGGGATTTTTTCTTATATAGGTGCCTATTACTCCCCACCCCGTCCCGATTTTTCACACTTGCTGTCTGGTCACCCTATTTTACAGAAATACGTATGCATACTTTCATAACCTGCATGCCTATCTCCTAAAAACCATCAAGTTCAGACCATTACAAGCTTTCACAAAAGACCTTACTTGGCATATATTTATACGCAATAACAGTGTATACACCCAGTTGATTCAACTGCTTATTGTTTGGAGTTCAGACCCCTTGTTCTCCTCTTGGGGTGTCTGAATTTGGATTGTCACACTCTCTATGTCTTATGGGATTGGTAATGGAAGATGGAGTCTTTTACCTCTAAGTCACTGGTTCAAATCCAGCCTAGGATGGTAGTGACCAAAAGTTATTACTGCCTAATGGCTCTATGATACTCTCTATGAGTTAATGTGTTGGAGAGCTCAACTTTAGTTCTTAGTTGCTCCTTGCACAGGTAGGGTAGAGTTTTGATTGTGAACATGTGAGCAACCTCCTCTGTTGGGGTTCAGCCTCTTCAAAGGGGTGCAATTTGCATTTAGCTCTGACAGATGAGTCAATAAGAACTGACTCCAGTGGACGTGAGAGAGGACACTGCATAATGAATAGTTTATGAAAGACAAATTTCTTGTGGCTCATCTGAAATGGGGGAAATGAACTGTTTCATCAGCCATTACTAAAAAGTTCTACGGGTACTTTAAATATTGTCTCTCTTTAAGGATTTGAGGGAACAAAATATTCAGGCGCATTACAACAAAGACTATTGTATTGAAATGAGCTTTTAATGTAATTAGAATTATAGTAGAGTATCCTAATGATTTACATTGCATTAGAACAGAGAGCCCATCCCAGGGAGATACTCTGCCTATCCAGTTCTCAGGGTTATTTATCACATACAAAACTTGAACCTGAGCAATGTGATGACACAATGCACACAGTGAGATTTTAAATTCAGCCTTTGGGAAATTGTAACCTGGAAGAACTGCCTTACATAGAAAGAAAATGATCAGGTGGCATAAAAGATTTGGAAGTCTGATACCAAGACAGAGGAATGGATTATAAACACAACAAAGGTTTAATCTTTTCATGCTTTATAGATCTTGGTTCTCTCTTTGTCTGAAGAATAAAATAAGGCTTTTATGTTATATTTTGTTTAAGTCGTTACAGTACAAGGTGATTAACTGGGAATAACCTGTGTTAAGAAAATTTAGAAAAGTGATACCAGAGGGGTTTAATTAGCTCCTATCCCAGAACATCCTTTTTCATGTATTAGACATCTAAAATGAGTTTTCTATATTAAAATTCTCTTAACAGTGAAGAGTGCAACCTGCTGAGTAAAAAGCCTTTTGTCTCATGCCCAGAACCTCTGAAGATTTTTATCCTGCTCTCTTAGCATATTTGGACCTTTCACAAACAGGTAACTTTGTTACTGTAGGAGACCATATGAGGTTTATTGCAAGCGGCACAAGTACCAAGTTTCACTTAACAGGCTGGATGGGGTTTGTCCTGCAGCACTGGGAAGCTCACCAACTGAGAGAAAAGAAGCAAGGTGCCTGTAACTTCTGGTGGCATCATTTTTGTGTGTGTTTGTTTTAAGACTGTACACCATGTTTGATCTTTTCCCTTTGGAATGGTTCTCTCTCATGTTTGCCTCTTGAAAAGATAGTCAAAAGAAATAACATGATCTTTCCCCCCAAATATTGTAGGTCCTTCTGACATATTAAATACCAGTGAAAAACTAACCCTTTCACTGGCACAAGTGGTTTGGGGACTAGTTGAGAACAAACTAAGTTTGATTTTTCAGATATGCTAAACAGCATCAGCTCCTCCTGATGTCAGAAGAAGCTGAAAGTCCCATCTTTCTCAACATTTCTATTGTATATATGTGTAGGGTGATAAAGGAACCCCACACAAAACCCACAAAGTCAGCCATTTCTGTCTCTTCTCTCTGGTAGAACTTTATAGCTCAACCATAGAACAATCATTAATAAAACATTGTCAGTGTAACAAGTGTTCCCCAGCTTGTGGTTTCTAACCCAGACACATAGCCCTGGTTTCAGACACCAGCCCTTTCCCAGAATGTCTCTCCCCTCCTGTCCCTGGAGCCCTAGCAGCTGTTTTATGGTCCCCTTGGATCACCTGCATAAACCTGCGTTAACTTCTCATTTGCCAGAGACAGGATAGTGCCTCTTTAATCAGACATGGTCTAATGTTGGTAGATTAATGGCAGGAATGGGGCAGGGCAGATGGTGGGAGGAGTCTTCCTCCCACACCCTACTTGAGCAGGCACAGATCTTGTTCTGCCCTGAGCCAAAGGGGTGCAGCACTCCCACAGTGCTCCTTATGCTTGCTGGCTTGCAGCAAAGTGCCCAGTATTTCTGTACAACACCCACCTCACACCCTACCACAGGTTGTGCCTAAAAGATAACAAACATGCAGAGGGCTAAATGGGAAGTGCAGAGATTTTCATAAATGGTGGCAACAGCAAAGACTTAAAATATTACTCTACCACAGTCCGATGCTGTTAGGAAGGGCATTTAGACGTTGGCAGGGCCACCCGGGGAGGGGGGAAGTGGGGCAATTTGCCCCAGGCCCCGGGCTCCACGGGGGCCTCTAGGAGAAAGGCTCCTTCCCCAGCCCCAGCCTGACCCAACCCCGGCTTCCCCCTCTCCCGGAGCCTCGGCACACCCAGGGGCTTTGCTCCACAGCGGCAGCGTGGCTCCGAAGGGGCCTCATCATGTTGGGACTTTTTTTCCACTCCATTGCATCAAGCACTGGGTTTGGAATGACTGTGTTATAAGACCAATATAGCACAGTGGAGAAGGAGACCCCCTGTACGTTAGTTTACTGAATGCCTTGCTTGAAATTTAGTTTCTTTCTGATGACCTCCTTTCCAAGCAATTGGAGAGACTGATACTTGAAACAAAAGGAAGGCTAACTTAATCCAGCTCTTTGGGGACATTCCTGTGGCTGCACACTAGTCAGCTGTCAGGCGTATGTTTGCTAAATTTCAGTGAAATAAGGGAATAGGCATTTAAAGTTATAATGAGAGTGGGAGTGATATAAGTCTCTTGTTTTTAGAATGAAGGCTTGGATTTTTGAGGTATGTCGTGAACACACATTGATAATTTTATGCCTATGATAATTTCCACAAAAATCTCAGTCATCAAGATACATTTCTGAGTACAACAAGCTGAACAACATCACCAGTTACATCTTCAAGGCCTGCTCCATTGCGTTCCTTTATTCGTGATCTATTCTCCTTTCTGAACCATTACGTACAATGCAGGGGGCTGCAGCTGAAGCTCAAGCACCTCCTTTATTGTTGCAATGGGAGTTAGGGGAAGGTTCCATTAGTGGCACCAGAAACTCAAGGAGCAGAAGTGAGGAGTTAAGTATTGCAACACTAATAAAGAACTGATGCAAATTACTGTGCCCCCAAGAGCAAAGGGGGAGAGGCTCCTATTGGCACAGTGCCATTATGTTCCTTTGCTCAACACTCTGAATATGAGACTCACTATGGATGAACTTCACCTCCAGCCTCAGGTTTTAAAAATAGACTCATATCTGAGTTATCTTTTTTTTTTGATGTATTTTTCATGCCTGTGTAACCTGTCCTAAGGTAGTGTGGCTCTTTGTCCCCCTCTAGTGGAAAGCTAGTAGCATTACATTGAAAAATTCTTTAACTCATTTTATTGACATTTTTTAAAAAGGCCTTTCAGTTGAGAAATAAGAATGAGAAAATGGCAGCCTCAAAAAGAAAAGTTGGGAGTAAAATCACAAGGAATTAAAACTGCAGGTAGAAAAGAATGGCTTTTTTGGCTTTACTGTATGACTGTAATAGCTGCAGCTCAGTTTAGCAAAGAAACCAGAACCTCTGCAGCTCAGACTTCTGAGGTTCATAGGGATGAATGTGCAAGATCTTGAGCACATCCTGGAGGTGGAAGCTGAGGATACTCAGCACCTTCAGATGCTGGGCAAGCCCTTGCAGAACGAAACCTTTAAGGAGGTAGTAACTGTCTCTAACTTTGCTAATGTCTCTATATTTTTTGGGAAACTTACAGAGTTTTTTTTTAAGTCTGTGCCTTTCACCTCTAAGAAACAATGTTTTTCCCACATAGGATCTGCTGTTGCTCTAACTGTAGTCAATGACAAAAATTCCATTGATTTCAGTGGGAGCTAAATTGTGCTTTTAATCAGAAAACTGGAGAAAAAGAATGTCCTAACATAATGGTTCAACAGGGTACTATACTGGTCTCCCTCTGAAGATGAGTGTGAATGCTATTTGCTTTAATCACTCCTTTTTTATGTTTTGGTGATGACTGACAAGTTTACAGGTCTTCAAAGTACGTACACTTCAGCATCACTGGTGATGTATTGGTCAATTGCTTCTGAATAGTAGAGTAAAAAAGGATTACTTCCTCTTGAATTTCAAACTAAATAATCTAGAGTCTGTGCAAATTTGCTGGCTGCAGTTGGAGTAGCTGCATGCTATGCCAAATCTACATGTGACTTTTTACAGTTTGCATCTGAAGTGATGACTTGCTACCCCATAGTCTCACTAGTTAAAGAAGCAAGTTATCATCAATGTTTGCTACTCAAGGCATTAGAGAACAAGCCAATAATCTGTATTAATGACACATTGGGCCAGATTCTGAGCTGCTGCAAACCAACAGAGCTAGGCTGATTTACAGCAAATAGAACCTGAACTGCTAATCCATACTGCTTGAAAGATTTCAAATGGGCAGGGGGGTAGGGAGATAAAATGCAGTGTTTGCACTTCCACTTAGGACCTACTGAAGATTAAAGGAATTGCTTTGAACCCCAGAAATTTGATCTACACGCTCAGAAGGAAATGCTAGGCAGGGTACTAGTGAGAACACAGAGGATTGCAGCCTTCCAGGGTGGGCTGAGCTGCCTTACTGAGGAGGAAGATCAATGACTCATGACTGGGAGGAAGATTAAGATCCATCTTGGTGGGGTGAATGGAGCTCCAATAATTCTTCTGAAGGTCCTTTTTCAGATGGGTGGATCAGGATCCCATTTACCATAATCAGTTCCAAACACTGGAAATACTGGAAGAAAACTCATCACCACTTTAAAAAAAAAACAAAGGAATTCTGCAGTTTCTAAAGCATAAAACACAATTAGGCTATGTCCCAGACTTCATTATTACCTCAGTTCTTCAAGTTCTTTCTCTTACCATAGTTGTTGGGCTGAGCACTGGGGAGATAACCTGGGCTGGGATGGGAATGGGAGGCTCCTTCCCAAGAGTTGCATAAGCCGTGGTTCCTTTAACTCTGACCCCATACTGCCTTGCCCTGCCCATTGCATCCTGCCATGCAGAGAACCTTCATGGAACTGACCTATACCATATGCTGCTCCAGTGGTACAGCAGAACTGCACTGTGTTGCTAGTAAGGGGATCTCTGATCCAGAGAGAGGAGGTGAATTCTGTCAAAGGGGAGCATACACTCCCTTGCGTGGCTCACCTAAATCCTGCTGCCTCCAATTGTACATCAGAACTGCATTAGTTCTGCTGTGAAGGGAACCTCTGCAGCCTTTGAGGCAGAGCCAGGACTTGCTCTTTTAACATAGTTAAGTGTGGATATTAAGCCTCTTTCATGTAAAAGGAAAAAAAAATATCCAAGGACCTCTCCAAGACTGGCTGTCATGCACGGTAAATTGCAGTAATGCAACTGCTTCCACTGCTATGCTTGGCTTTTGACATTGGGGGGAAGTGGGTCAAGAAAAATGATTTGGAAGAAAGTAGATTTAAAGCAGAAGTCCAAACAGTTCATATCAAAACACATAATCATTCAAGGGCTGCAAAACGGTCACTAATGCCATCCCAGTGCAAGCAGAAATAGTTGTAGAGTATAACATAGGGCTGGCCGAACATTTTCCATTAACTTTTTTTTTTTTGAGGGGGAAGGAAAATTGGGTTTTTCAATAAACAGAAATGTTCACAGAACACATCTGCTTACCTCATTTTTTTTTATTTTTCCATTGGAAAATTGAAAATGTGGGGCTAACCCCGCCCCCCCCCAAAATCTTTCAGCAGTTTTCAGCTGCTGAAATAAATATTGGTTTTCCATTTTTCAATGAAAAGTAAAAAAATTTCCACAACAAATATTTTTTCCCATTTTAATTGAAATTTTCCGTAGACTCTCCCCTGCTTATGATCTGATCAGTTCCAATAATGTGTAATAATGTGTATTACATTACACTGACAGCTGTTGCACACATTTCTTTCCAAACCGGACACTCACTACCTTTTGCATCCTGTTCTGTCCTTTATTCAACAGTGCCATCCCTTTGGATTGATTAATTGATGTTAAATGAAAAAGAAAGGTCACCAAGGTTACATAAACTGCATTCAGATTTTAATTGTCAAGATTTATTATAATTCAGTTAGCTGTCAGAAAGCCACATTATTTAAATGGAGGTGGTTACATAAATTGGAGTCAGTCATACAGTCCAAATTGTCTTTTATGTTAATCTGTTAGGCATCGTTTTTTCTTTTTTTAACCTGTGGATGAAATTCCTCCTTCCTTCTTAGAACTTTGGGTTTTGGATGGGGAATAATATAAAGTTGGAATTCACCCCCAAACTCCTGTGCAGCTGGACTATTGGCCACGACTTCTCAGAACCCCTACAATGGGGTCTTAGGCCTCTAAGCCTTCATAATCAAGGATCCCACAACCTATTCTCACCAGCCCCCCATCTATGATGGCTTATTAAGGCCTAGTGTTTATCCCACCCCTCTCTAGCATGCACCTGTGCACTTATCTAACTACCAGGTATAACCGAGCCCTTAATATTTCAGGGCTGGAGCTGTATTATTATTTCTGTTTCTGCCAACAGAATCAAAATGAAGCACAATTCAGTTAAAAACAAAACAAAAACAAAACAAAAAAAACCACAACACCAGCCCAGATTGTCTGGTCCAACCACTCTGAGCTCTGCTCTAGGACTGGGGAGCGGAAGGCAAAGGTGACTTACCCAACCATTGCACCTCCCCATGTTGTCAGCCCAGCCCAGTCTCCAGCACAAACCTAAGCAGACTAAGAGTAGCTCTGATGGGTTCTTGGCTGCTATGGCTGCCTAGGGACTGTGTCTAACAGCAAAGAATACCCAGCATGTTGTATGCTCCAGCTATGCCCCATCCCCTGGCCACACTCCTAGCATGCTTCTTACACCAGAGACTGTGTGGAAGGTTCTGAGCCTTCCCCATTCAGAGATGGTCTGATGTGAAGGCTATTTCCCAGCAGGCAGATCCCTGCCTTTTTGGCTCCTTTGTGCTGTAGGGCCATGGAAGATCAATCCCCACAGCTCTAAATGTCTACTCCACTGCTGCTGCTGCACTCTTTAAAGGAAATGAATGAAGGGGAAACTTCAACTTTTCCGTACACCCTCCCTCTCCCTGCAAATCCTTCCTCCACTGCTAACCAAAGTGACATGTTCTTTGGACATTGAAACTAAGGCACCTTGCCACATGCCAAGAACCTCTGCACCCATGGGAGGGCATGAGGGAACACAGGTCCCTTCTTCTGCCAGAAGTAGATGGAAATCTTCCTTGCCTTTCCCTTACTTAGGAAAGCACAGTTCTCCCAAAGCTCCTCCGTCTCTGATTAGTAAATCCTCTTTACCAGGCAGAAGAGTGAAGAGGGAGCAGCAGAAGGAGCAGGTGCTTGACTGGCAGTTACGGGGTCTTCTATCCCTTCGCAGCAGTAGGTGGAAAAGCAAAAGCAGCTGTTTGGGGGTGGGGGGAGAGAAAGGTGTCCCATCGGGGAGTGCTTTATTTCTCTTCTCTAAAAACACCTCTTTCCTCTTTGCCACAGATTCCATCTCCTCTACAGGTGGAATAGGGAAGCGGGGATACCCCTCCTCCACCTATCTCCCCCCTCTGCAGGAAGAGAGGAAGGAGACATAGTCAACCTCCAGCTCCCCATCATTTCTGGGAAACAAGACAGCTAAATAATACAGAGATGTTGCATACACTTCTTTTGAAACATCTTAACTTTCTGAAGTGCAGGGGACACTATTTGTGGGAGGAGGAAGAGGAGAAGTCACCCTGCTCTCCACTATGCCACCTGACACAGAGAGGCAGGGTCCTGGGATGTTTCTGGGACAGGACTGGTCCTTGTGCTGTGTCAGGGTTGGGTGCAGTGTCACCGCTGAGTCCATGTATTGGCAAGGGAAGGAGGGGGATAGCTGCACAGTGATCTCCCACCTCTAGGCAGCCAGTGGCCTGTGCTCCCCACTGCCATGCTGGAGCCTCCACATTTAACAAATAAAATTTGCAGAATTTTTAATTTTTTGGCACAGAATGCCCCTGGGAGTAAAATATCAGGTTAGGTCAACCTGTGCTGCTTCTAACTAGAGCTTGGAAGTACATTGTGGAATTTCAATCATGGCATATGAATTAACATAGTATTAAGTGTGTTTCATTTGTTTATTTTATGTTTGAGAGTTCAGAGGAAAGTTATATTATTAAATTTGAGAGATCAGATACAACAACTTCTACAAGCTTCCTTTGGACAAAAAGAGAGAATTCAAAGGGTATTTTAAATTTTTGACAAAAATGCTGTTAGACAAGTTTGGAGGTAAAGCTGAAAAGACAGTTGTGCTAATTTTTAAACAAATAATTTAGATTGGTGGACTGGTCAGAACCCCAAGTCACTGGTGGGCTGCATACAAAGTTCTTCTTGTTTAGTCTGAGGCCTGGTCTACACTACGTGTTTAAACCGAATTTAGCAGTGTTAAACCGATTTAACCCTGCACCCATCCACACAACGAGGCCCTTTATATCAATATAAAAGGCTCTTTAAACTGGTTTGTGTACTCCTCCCCAACGAGAGGAGTAGCGCTGAAATCGGTATTACCATGTTGGATTAGGGTTAGTGTGGCCGCAAATCGATGGTATTGGCCTCCAGGCGGTAGCCCACAGTGCACCATTGTGACTGCTCTGGAAAGCAATCTGAACTCAGATGCACTGGCCAGTAACAGAAAAAGCCCTGCGAACTTTTGAATTTTCATTTCCTGTTGCCGCAGCGTGGAGCTCTGATCAGCGACGGGTGGCAATTGCAGTCCAAATCCAAAAAGAGCTCCGCAGGACCGTACGGGAATATCTGGATTCTGATCAACTGTCATGAGGAGACAAATCTGTTCTATCAGAGCTCTGTTACAGAAGACGAAATGACAGAGCATTTGAAAAAATCTCCAGGCTATGACAGACAGAGGCCACAGCTGGGACTCAGCACAGTGCTGCGTGACAAGCGTAACGGAAAGCCAAAGAATCAAATGGATGCCCATGGAGGGAGGGAGGGGGGACTGAGGACTCCAGCTATCCCACAGTCCCCGCAGTCTCCGAAAAGCATTTGCATTCTTGGCTGAGCTCCCAATACCTGAAGAGTCAAAAACATTGTCCTGGGTGGTTCAGGGTATATGTCGTCAATTTAGCCCCCCTCACCCCCCTGTGAAAGAAAAGGGAAAAAAATTGTTTCTTGCCATTTTTCAATGTCACTGTATGTCTACTGCATGCTGCTGGTGGACGCGAAGCTGTGGCACTGAACAGCAGCATCTCCTCCCCTTCCTTTCCTGATGGCAGATGGTACAAAATGGTGGAAAACTGTCATCAGCCTGTGAGTGCTCCTGGCTGGCCTTGGTGAGGTCAGCTGGGGCGCCTGGGTAAAAATGGGAATGACTCCCTGTCATTTCTGGCAGATGGTACAAAATGCTGGGTAACCGTCCTCATCATAGGATCTGGAGCCTGAGGTCCAACAGCGCCCCCCCGCCCCCTTCGTGTCTAAAGAAAAGATTCTGTACTGCCTGGACTATCATAGCAGCGGGAGGCTGCGCTCCTCTCCCCCTTACACTTTAATGTCCTGCCTGGACTATCATAGCAGCTGGAGGCTGCCTCCTCCTTATTTTATCTCACTAAAAAGTCAATGTTTCTTATTCCTGCATTCTTTATTACTTCATCACACAAATGGGGGGACACTGCCATGGTAGCCCAGGAGGGGTGTGGGAGGAGGGAAGCAAGGGGTGGGGTTGTTGCAGGGGCACCCCCTAGAATGGCATGCAGCTCATCATTTCTGCGGGATCTGACATGGAGTGGCTGTGCTCTCTGGTTCTCTAGTAGACTTGCCCCATGTTCTAAGCTGGACTGACTCTATTTTTAGACAAAACATGAAGAAGGGAATGACTAGGGGAGTCATTTCCATTTTTGTCCATGCGCCCCTGGCCGACCTCAGCGAGGCCAGCCAGGAGCACCCATGACAGCAGCAGATGGTACAAAATGATTGATAACCGTTATTGCCAATTTCCAATTGCGAATGGTACAAAATGATTGATAACCATCATCTCATCACCAATTTACAATGGCAGACGGTGCAATAGGGGTGGTAACCATCTCTGCTACCTTGCAAAGGCAAATGAATGCTGCTGTGTAGCACTGCAGTACCTCTTCTGTCAGCAGCATCCAGTACTCATACGGTGACAGTGACAAAAGGCAAAACAGGCTCCATGGTTGCCATGCTATGGCCTCTGCCAGGGCAATCCAGGGAAAAAGGGCACGAAATGATTGTCTGCCATTGCTTTCACAGAGGAAGGAATGAGTGATGACATTTACCCTACGACACTGTTTTTGCACCATCATGCACTAGGACCCAGAATTCCAATGGGCGGGGGAGACTGTGGGAACTATGGGATAGCTACGGGATAGCTACCCACAGTGCACTGCTCCAGAAATCGACGCTAGCCTTGGACCATGGACGCACACCACCGAATTAATGTGCCTAGTGTGGCCGTGTGCACTCTACTTGATACAATCTGTTTTACAAAACCGGTTTATATAAAATCGGAATAATCCTGTAGTGTAGACATACCCTGAGAGAATTAAAAGTTTCAGAAGATATTTAAAAATAGAATTGAAGTGATACTTACATACAAGTGCACAAGAAGTGGCTGCTTTAAAAAAGTACCACTCAAGCTAGTATTATACATAACAGTAGCCTTCAGTTTTTATTAGTTATATGTTTGAAAATCTGTGTTAAACAACCAAACAAATGAATATGTCGACACACCATTGTAAAACTCAAAGGACAATGGCATAGTCACTCTTAAAAGCAGGGCACCAGTCTTATGTTTAAATGATACAAGAGCTTTAATAGCATGAAGCATGTTTAATTAATAGGACTTCTAGTTGATCATTAAACTTTTAACAAGTGCCCTTGGTATTGTGAAATTGCTGGAGTATACATCTTGTATACTACAAAGTGTCAGATCTCTGCAGGCCATGCATAATGTTATTAACTCTCAACACAGAAGATTCTACTGTAAAAGCCTGAAGTGCAGCAAGGGGGGTTTCTTCTAGTTCTGAATGCTGCCTTTCAGTGTCCTTCCCATGTGAACCTACTGTCCTGCACTTTCACATGAGGGTTCCTGCTCACTTTACCCACCCAAACAAGCCCACAGAAGACATTGTCAACAATGTCAGTGGGACTGCTTGAATGACTAAAATAAGTGGGTTTAGCCCAGAGAAAGCAAATAAATATTTGTGCTAAGACCAAATCTGCATGTCCTCTGCTAGTATGAGAAACCATTATTAAAATCTTTGCTGATGGTTTGTGTCTCACAATGGAGTGAGCACTGGGTTTGTCTGAGGAGTGATCAGTGGAAGACACTGGTGAATGGTGCTTTCCTTTCTCAATGCAGTTTTGAACGTCACATTTGAGCTTCCTGGTACAGACTGTGTGATTACCTCCCTAAATTCATCACTAATGTTAAAGTTACAGGACATGGTCATCACATCATGATCCGGGGATTAACAGCCTTAAACAAAGAGATTATGCTGCCAAATATAGGAAGAGGAGTTTGACCTTATATTTTATTAAATGTTTGAAATTCCCTCCAGTCTTTGCTTTTCATTAGCAGGAGTCACAGGAGTTAGGCAGGGTATGAAAACTCTGGATTCTTGGGGTGAAGGGATTTAAATACAGTTAAGATGCAGCATATGGGTTCTGCTATCTCCATCTGTTCTTTATTCCTGATTCTAATGGACACTCATCAACTTTTCTATAGAAGGTGCTCTGTCAACATTTTATGACCTCTCCAGGAGGGAGCATTCTATATTAAAGGAACAGTCAACCAGTTTATGATTGACATCTATTTGGATAAATTCATCATCTTACCCTGTTAAAGGAGTTAATCTGAGTTTGAACCTAAATTCATATAATAAAATTATTTTGAATATCAAAACGGATGAACAAAATTAATGAGGGCAGTTTAAACTAATCAGCGTGAAAGGCCATAACATTCAAGAAAATAATGCCAGCAACATATTCCAGTTTGTTGTCCTAGAACAAATAAACCTATTCATGCATATTCACTTGCTTTCTTCCTGTATAAAATTCCATGAAATATTCTTAAATCAAAAGGTATTTTGATATTTTGGTAATTTTTAGTAGGTATTAGAGAAAAAAATTGAGATATTTCTGACCTACATATCACAGGCTTCTTTCTCGAACTCCGTAACCCCATGTCCATACTATACTTACCCTGTGATACAGCTGGATACTTTGTGTCACAACAGTTCATAAACTTTAAACAAGAGGAACCCTTAGGTGTTAGGACCTTAGCTTAATCAAGCTACTGTCCTTTCCTCCTAGTTTTACATAGTAATTTCCTGTCTTATAAAGAGTGATGGAGTGCAAAAATGAATAATAATTCTAAAGAAATACAGAGAAATCTTAAGCCCCAATTTTTCAGTTACCCATGTGTTTACTTTACACATGGTTAGTGCCACAGACCTCTTGTGGGAAGTGAAACAGGTGGGTAACTATGCAGGACCAGGACCAGTAATCTGTTAACTGGCAGTGACAGAGAATAATGTAATGTGCTAAAGTGACATTTGTCAGTTTATCACTACAAGCTGAGGTAAGGAAATACAACTCTGAACACTTACAAAGGTACAACCACCAATCAATCACACAAAAGCAAGATTTCTCATTAAAAGGTAGGTAGCTCTCTGAAAGCAATATGGTTTTGTGTGGTCTGTTCAAGGCCACTTTTCTATAAGTTTAGTCAGTCTTCCCCCTCTTAACGTGATAGAGATGAAGAGTCATAAGTCTGTGTGTTCTGTGAAAAATAATTCTTCACCATAAGGTGTACAGGAAAGAGTCCTCAAGGGACAACATCTGGTCATCAATAATGCTAACATTTGCCAGTTCAGATGTAGTAGAATGTTTCATATGGTGATCAGAGGGTGTTAAGTAGG
Organism: Chelonoidis abingdonii; assembly: GCF_003597395.2. Classification (NCBI taxonomy): domain Eukaryota; kingdom Metazoa; phylum Chordata; order Testudines; family Testudinidae; genus Chelonoidis; species Chelonoidis abingdonii. The sequence goes on along the minus strand of NC_133769.1, from coordinate 213,331,599 downwards.
ACAATAGATTCTTAGAGGAGATTAAATTTGAAATTGTTGAGATAATTGGGAGTGCTGAAAGAAAGTCTCCTCAACCTGGGAATTATTGTATTCCATATATCATGTAAGAGTATATTAGTAATGTGAAAAATTCCTATATCTTGACCAGAAAGTAATTTAATACCTAATTAAGATAAAGTGGAAAAAAACCCATTTTGTTCTACAATACACCAAGGACCCAAAAATATAGGGGCCAGTTTTATCATCACACCACCTGAAAGCAGCATTTAATCTGTGGTACATCTTTATTTTTACCAGATAATTGAAAGGTAGTGTTGCTATCATATTTACAGTAGTGGAACTTTTAGTTCTTGTGCCTATGATCAAAGCTAATGCAGGTATGGTTGGGTATAGTAACCAATTCTTTTCCCTAGTGAGATAAGGTGCCAGGATTTGTTTGCAATCAGTTAAAAGGACAGAATCAAACAGAAGCATGGCCATAGAGCAAATAAGCAGACACGTCTATCTGTGCATGAAATACAAAAAATAGGACAAAAGCTATCTGAGGAATTAGTAGATCTCATTTGTTGTTTATTTTCTACATTCACTTTAATGGCTGATTCTGCTGTTCTGTTAATGCATTCAGTGTGATTATTTCCTAAGCTTCTGGTCTGTTGCTAAGATTTGCACAAACATGTTTACAGGTTCATGGTTGAAAGGAGCATGTTACACACTGACTGATGCTGTGCTAGACACTCTGGAGCACCAAGGTAAGCCAAAGTTTCCTGTACAGTTGAGCGTAAGAGGATGGCCAGAGGCATGGATAGGCCAGAGATGCTGTCTGGATATCACAGCCATGTACCAGTTCACCACTCAAACAGAATATTTTCCTCCACTTCTGATGTTAAATGTCTGGAGGTGCAAAAACAAAAAAATATTTTCCTTTTCTTAAAACAAACCCACTTCAATTTCGGTTTTACATAAATCATTTTTTTTTAAAAAAAAACCAACAACTAATGGATGGTAGCTACAAAAGCTGACAAGCTTGTAACCAGTCCTTCCCTGCCTATGCCCCTCTCCTTCTGCTTCTCTCTCCACAGCTGCTTTTCTTCCTTTCCCCCTCTCACCACCCAGCTGCCTCAGGTACCTAAGGATTCCGTGACACTTACATGGACTTTTTAGGGGGCAGAGAGAAAGAGAAGTGGGGAAAATGGAGGTTAAATAAAACATTTATTATAATAGCAGGATTCTCTGGTCTGCTACAGTCACTTTGGGCAATGGCTGACAAATAGCCAGTGGAGAATCCCCTCCTTGTAGAGGATCTCTCTGCTGGCTGAAGTCTGGTGGAAGCAGCCCTGGGCTAACTGCATATCTCCCCGTGTCAGGGAGAGGGGAGGCAAGGTGGAGGCATTCTAGAGGTAGAGCTTGAACAAGTTGGGGAGCAGAACTCCACCATGACCGAACTTTCACTGATGGAAGTTTCCTGAAGTTAGAGCTGCTCTTGTGCATCTCTAACTTGTGTCAGAGCCCGGTGGCCCTGAACAAGAGAACCAAAAGCAACTCCCTGTCATAAACAGATAGCTAAGGGTTAATGTCTCTTTTACCTGTAAAGGGTTAACAAACAGTGACCTGCAACACCTGACCAGAGGACCAATCAGGAAACAAGATACTTTCAAATCTTGGTGGAGGGAAGCCTTTGTTTCTGGGTTTTGGGGTTTGCTTTGTTCTCTCTGAGTCCTGGAAGGGACTAGACGTGCAACCAGGTTTCTTGCCAATCTCCCTGCTACAGTCTCTTATATATTCAGAATAGTGAGTATTAAGTAGAAAGGCGGTTATAGTCTTTTAAATTGTTTTTCTTTATTTGCAGATGTGTAGTTTGCTGGAAGTGTGTTAAATTGTATTTTGCTGGGGGGAGGCTTTTCTCTCTGGTGTCTATAAGCTGAAAGACCCTGTAATATTACATCTTGTATTTACAGAGATTTCTTATTTTTTCTTTCTTTTATTAAAACCTTCCTTTTAAAGACCTGTTTGATTTTTTCCCCAGTTGAGGCTCAAGGGAATTGAGTCTGTACTTACCAGGGAAGTGGTGGGGAGACAGAGAGAAAGAAGGGAGGGGGAAGGGGGAATCCCTTTGTTTAGATTCACGGAGCTTGAATCTGTATTGCCTCTGGGTGAGGTGGAAAGCCTCTGTTTAAGATTCAAGGAGTTGAATCCCAGTGATCTTCTAGGCTAACCCAGGGAGGGAAAGCCTAGGAGAGGCACTAGTGAGGGAAAGAGTTTACTTTCCTTGTATTATGATCCAGGGGGTCTGGATCTGGAGGGTCCCCAGGGAAGGTTTTGGGGAGACCAGAGTTTATTGGGCACTCAGAGTCCTGATTGGTGGCAGCGTATCAGATCTAAGCCGGTAATTAAGCTTAGAAGAATTCATGCTAGTACCTCATTTTGGACTCTAAGGTTCAGATTGAGGAAAGTATACTATGACATTCCCTGCAGCCTCCTTTCTCTGTTCAGAGTGAGGATCCAGCTGTAGGAGCTTAAATGGCATGTCAGTTCCTTTTCAATGCATTTACCCACCAGAACTGAAGAACAGTCATTGTCTCAAACTTTGTCAAACAGCTGTTGACATGTATTGGCCCCCCAATCACAACTGGTAATGCAGGCATATGGAGTTCACCGGGGTGAGGTACACTGAAGTGTGATGCTATTGGGGTTTTCCGTTCACATTACTACTGGGTGACAATGTAATTAGTTGTTTTTCTTAAATCCCTGATCCTGCACGCACCTTTGGGCATGCATAATTTTACAAACATATTTAAAGCGTTTGGTTCAGTCCCATGACACTGATCCTGCAATTTGAGTCCTTCTTAAAAATACCTCCCAAGCTATTAATTATTGCAGCAAGTGGAGGGGTTGCTTATGCTGGCAGGTAGAGAGGTTGTGTAATAGGCTTGGGGAAAGTACTATGCTAATGTATACTATTTCTTTCCCATTTCCTGTTCCTCAGCTTACCTCTCTGCTGTGGTACAGACCAGAGTTTAGTTTTTTCAGGACTTTGCTATATATTGTATAGACTTAAATTCCTGTTAGAAGGAAAGAGAAAAAATCTGTAAAGGAAAATTCTGTTACTATCAAGTTCAAATGCAAGATATAATTATGAATGCTCATACCTGTATATAAAGTCCTTTGGGGCTTTTCTCTGGGGAATGGTGTCCAAACCCCCTGTTGGCCAAGCCAGCTCCTTAAAATTGGAAAATGAGTAACAGGCCCTCAGTCTCCTTTACAGCATCAATCTGCAGTTTGCACAGCCTGCAGCAACTCTAGTCTTCTTCTTCTCCAGCGGGTCAAGGGAGCCTGCAGTCTAATCCAGCGAAGTCCCTGGAACACAGTTCTTGCAGTACATCCTGCCACTCCCATTGCACTGCCGAACCCCTGAGTCCACCAGTTAGCTGGGCTCCCATGCCTCCTATTTATAAATTCCTCCCCTTCCCCTTGAATTCCCATTGGTTCCACTCAGAATGTGATTCTGGGTGTGTCCCACCAGGCTGCTTGCCCACAACAAAAGTCACCAAACAGCCAAAAACATGTTTAGTGCCTATCACACCCGGGTATACACACAGGGCCAGATCCAGAAAAGGACTTCGGTACCACAACACGCAGCACTGCAACATCCAATTTTTGGGTGCCTAGGAAAAAAAAAAACAAACCAACCACCACTGTGATCCACAAAGCCGTGTTAAGTGTCGAGGCTCCCTGTATAACCAATGGGGAGAGAGGGGCACCTTAGTCTGTGATTCACAAAGCCAGTATGCTAGGTGGGGAGCTGCCTAAGATAGCCAATGGGAAACATCAAGGAGAGAGGTGTACGCTCAGCTCCTAGTCTCCCCATGGAGCCCAGCACCTAAGTCCAGGTTCCAGGGAGGTGCCTATCTTTGCTAGCGATCCACATACCACTGGAAAATAGGCATTCAGCTGCCTAAATTGAGTGGTGGGTGTGTAGGGGGGGGGGGAGCTGGTAGACATGCTCAGAGACTGCCTAGTAGAGCAGGTCTTCAAGATGAGTTCACACAAAACAAGGAGGAAGATAGGCTCTCAAGTACCTTTGTGGATCCCACCCATAAAGTCCCCAAAATAAAAACAAGAAACTGTATCGTCCCCACTTGTTCTCCCCTTATTTATAGCACTTGATGCAATGGTGCAAGCGTGTGGGTTATATCTGCATCCCACATGCCCTAATTTTTCTTTTTAAATTAATTCGTTTTTTGTTAGGTCATTTGATAAACTGACTAATTTAAAAAAATGTTTTTACAGAGGGGAATGGCAGAAGATATAGCAGGAGAGACACTGGATGCCAAGTAGGTGAGGATGGACAAGGCTTCCCTCAGATGAACCCATTATAGAGACTGATGAGCAGATGAAGTATCAGAGAGGTGTGCACAGGAAGAGCTGTCTCTTACAAGGAGACCCAGTTTTTGGAAGAGTAGGAGCAGAGAAAGGTGGGAGGGGGTTGAACAAGCTCTAATTCTGCTCTGCTAAGTAGTGCTGTAGTTCATCTCAGGCAGACGAGATAGAATCATGGGCCTAGAGCTGATTGCTGGTGTCATGGTCCTCCCTTGAGAAATTAATTTATGGGCAGCTCTTAAGTTCTGGAGGAAGAACTGCCTCCTGGAGAGGTGGCCACTGCTGACAGAACTGCATGTCTCTGCTTCTGAACCTTCTCCTAACTGGCTATGGAAGCATGAAACTATGCTTTTTTGGAGAAATACTTTGAGTGAAATCCTCACTCCACTGAAGTCAATGGCAAAACTCCCATTGACTTCAATGGGGCCAGGAGTTTATCCTTTGTTATTCTGCACATGTATAGAGGCTGCTGCTCTCAAACCATTTCCTCCAAAATGAAGATGGCTCTTTATCAAACAACATGTGTGACATAACATAATCCAAAATGATCAGAAAGATCCGAGTAATGAAGGTGTTCCAGAAGACATCAGGGGAATGAATTGGCCTCTCCCCAGAACACAAGCTAGTTTCAAAATTTACATATAATAGGCAGCAACAATAAAAAGCTTCCCCTAACCCAGGGGAAATTCCATAATGCAATATAGTAAGTAGGGCTGTCAAGTGATTAAACAATAAAAAACCCCAAACAATCTCAATTGTGCAATTAAAAAAGTCTCAATTATCACACTGTTAAACAATAGAATACCATTTATTTAAATAAATTTAGAGCTACATTTTCAAATATATTGATTTCAATTATAATAGAATATAAAGTGTACACTGCTCACTTTACATTTATTTTTTATTACAAATATTTGCACTGTAAAAACAAAAGAAATAGTATTTTTCAATTCACCTCATACAAGTATTGTAGTGCAATCTCTTTATCGTGAAAGAAATCTACAAATGTAGAATTATATACAGAAAATAACTTTTTTGAATGTAATGTAAAAACTTCAGAACCTACAAGTCCACTCAGGTCTGCTTCTTGTTCAGCCAATCGCTAAGAGAAACAAGTTTGTTTACATTTACAGGCAATACTGCTGCTTGCTTCTTATTTACAATATCATTTGAAAGTGAGAACAGGCATTTGCATGAGACTTCTGTAGCCGGCACTGTAAGGTATTTATGTGCCAGATATGCTAAACATTCGTATGCCTCTTCATGCTTCAACCAACGTTCCAGAGGACATGAGACCATGCTGATGATGGGTTCTACTCAATAATGATACAAAGCAGAGTGGACCGACACATGTTCAATTTCATCATCTAAGTGAGATGTCACCAACAGAAGGTTGATTTTCTTTTTTTGGTGGTTCGGGTTCTGTAGTTTCCACATTGGAGTGTTCTTTTTTAAGATTTCTGAAAGCAAAGTTCCACACCTCATCTCTCTCAGGTTTTGGACGGCACTTCAGATTCTTATACTTTGGGTCGAGTGCTGTAGCTATGTTTAGAAAGCTCACATTGGTACATTCTTTGTGTTTTGTTAAATTTGCAGTGAAAGTGTTCTTAAAACAAATGTGTGCTGGGTCCTCATCCGAGATTGTTATAACATGAAATATATGGCAGAATGCAGGTTAAACAGAACAGGAGACATGCAGTCCTCACACAAGGAGTTCAGTCACAAGTTTAATTAACATTCCCCCCCCCCCCCGCCGCCGCCCATGAGCAGAGTCAGCATGGAAGCATGTCCTCTGGAATGGTGGCTGAAGCATGAAAGGGCATACAAATGTTTAGCATATCTGGCACATAAATACCTTGCAATGCCAGCTACAGAAGTGCCATGCAAATGCCTGTTCTCACTTTCAGATGACATCGTAAATAAGAAGCAAGCAGCAGTATCTCTTGTAAATGTAAACAAACTTGTTTGTCTTAGTGATTGGCTGAACAAGAAGTAAGACTAAGTGGACTAGTAAGGTTCATTGTTTTGTTTTTGAGTGCAGTTATGTAACAAAAAATTCTACATTTGTAAGTTGCACTTTCATGATAAAGAGATTACACTACAGTGCTTGTATGAGATGAATTGAAAAATGCTATTTCTTTTTTTTCATCATTTTTACAGTGCAAATATTTGTAATAAAATAGCATATAGTGCTCACTTTATATTTTGTATTCCATGTTGTAATAGAAATTAAATATATTTTTCTACATTTTCAAATATATTGATGAATTTAAATTGGTATTCTATTGTTTAACAGTGCAATTAATCGTGATTAATTTTTTTTTAAGTTAATCGTGTGAATTAACTGCAATCAATTGACAGCCCTAGTAGTAAGTCACTGCCTGCCAGAATCAGAATGATAGAAGCTAGGAGAAAACGTGGTGGTAGGTTTTCTTGCGCTGATTGTTCTAGCTAGCTTGTTCAGCTTGAATTTGAATCAAGTCTGATTGAGTACATTTCAGGTCTTTGTGGAATATTTCCACAGATACCTCTCTAAAATAGGCAGCTATAAAGGCACCTGTTACTATGTAACCTGCACTATTCCTTCCTCTCATAATGAAAATTTAAACTCTAAGGTTGCATCATATACAATTAAATACAGTGGCCCAGATGCCAGCTCCACAACGGAACATAGGCAGTGCAGTGCTCAGTTTTGTGTTACCTAACTTTTAGGAGCCTAGAAAAAAAAACAAAAAACCCCCCCCAAAAACCCACAACCAACAAATCACAGGAACACTGAGCCACAAAGCCTGAATTAGGCGTCTCAGCTCCTACACAAAGAATGCGTTATATCCTTGGGGGCAGCTGGTTTAGGAAGAAATCACTTGAGGCCAGACAGCAGACAGCTAACAAAACTACCATTTATTTACAGACACAGAGCTCGCCTAATGGGCCGAAGCTGCTGGGCTATCCCTTAATAATCTAACTCAGTGGCCATAGGAACAAAAACCATGACAACCAAATACACAACAGAATGGGGAGAGATAGGTGCTTAAACTGCAATCCAGAAAGCCAGCATGCTAGGCAGGGAGCAGCCTATGCTAGTCAATGGGAGAGGCTGAGGAGAAGGCAGTATGCTCAGCCCTATGCCTCTCTCAGAGTAAGCTGCGCAAGTTGGAGCTGCACAGAAGTGCCTAGCTCTTCTAGTGATCCATGAGTGGTGGGGAAAGACAGGCATTTAGCACCTGTAGAAAGAGACCCTGTGGGGATTTTTTGGTCCACAGTATGAAAAAAGGAATTTTGAGCCATTAGTTAAGATGGATGCATCGACAAAGACAGAAGTACAAGTGTGTTGCAAAGATGTTTTACCATCACTTCAGATTATTTCCATGTATTGCATTTTACGAGTATCAGCCACTCCCCCCCTTCCCCACACACACCAGGAAAATAAAACACTATTATTCAAAAGAGTGACTCCTGATTTCTTCAAGGGCTGGTTTTCAAAAAATTCAAATGGGATGTTGAGAACACTATGTAGAGCTGTAAGCACACTGACAAACGAAATAGTTACAGTTGAGCTTGAGCGGTTGCTGACTGGTGAGACAGATAATTTGGGGATTGATCTACACGGGCAACAAGCGTGGTTCCATCTCTGTGTCATGTGGCAAGTAAATCTTCATCTTGATTTTCTGCCATAAATGCTGATATTGTAGTTAAGTCAGTACTTCATATTGCTAGCATAAGTTGCATCTAAAGTGGCTGTAGGCTATTTTATTAATGAGCGTTTGCTTTCCTTCTCCCTGAGCACAGGTAAGCACAAATACTACCATACACATGTTAACAGATAAGAGGGGAAGCTATGGAGATTTTTAGCTGCGCACACAACTGTTTAACATGATTTATTCCATTTCCTAGGTCCTTTTGGATGAATGTGAATCAACCAATCCTAGCTCCTCCAATGGCTGGCTGGCAAAAGGTGCATTTCACTGTAAGATTTCTAGTTCCACAGTGTTTCAGTAGTTGGAGTGGTAGACTGTATTCTAGGGACTGCAGCAATAATCCACATTTGAGTAGGATTTCCTCCCTCTACCCCCATTTTCAGAAGCAACCATAACCTATTATATGCATTATTTTAAAAAGGTTAGATCTACTCATGGGCAAGCTGAATCTCCATGTGAAGTCAACTGTGTTCTAATGTTTCATTCTTAAAACATTTTATTCAGGTTTGCTGAATTTTGTGTATTAGCAAAAGAACATTAAAAGTCATTGCAGTAAAAACAAACAATCCAAAAACCATAATGTATTAACTTTTGATGTATACAAACAAAATTGTGGCTCTCATAAAGCGAGTGGAATCCTCTGGATGTAGAAAGCTCCATCCCCTTGGTTCCCTGCAGTCTGCTGTTTCCCTGTCTAGCATATTAGGGAAAATTTACAAATGCAGCACATCTGTCCATAACAACAATGGGTGGACTTTTAAAATCAAGCATAGTTAGATTTCCAGGACTACTAAGAAGTGTTGGGAAAAGGTATTTCACGGGACGTCTCATTCACTGGTCATGCAAAGGCTGTCATTATATTGAATCTCATGCCTTCAAGAAATACAATTGGCCAGGGTCATTCTAGAATAGCAAAGTCTGGACAATTCACATAAATCTGACCCCATGTTTCAAAAGTAACAATTAAGAGTCAGATTCCATGCTTCTTGCTCACACTGAGTTGACATTTCACACTAAAAATCCTGATGACTTCTTTGGTGCTACTCACATGAGTAAGTACTGCTCAACATCAGTGGAGACACAGAATCTAGCCCAGGTGTTCTCACACTAGGGGTCGGGACCCCTCAGAGGGTCACGAGGTTATTACATGGGGGGGGGGGGTCACAAGCTGTCAGCCTCCACCCCAAACCCTGCTTTGCCTCCAGCATTTATAATGGTATTAAATATATTTAAAAGTGTTTTTAATTTATAAGGGAGGTGCGGAGCTGCACTCAGAGGCTTGCTATGTGAAAGAGGTCACAAGAACAAAACTTTCAGAACCACTCATCTAGCCCTTAATGAATGTATATACTCCACTTATCACAAGGCTGTCTGATACAAGGCTTGTAGATCTCTGAGCCATAGAACAGTAAGTTTTAAAAGCACATTTTAGATATGTTTGTCAATTTTAGTGTCCTTGAGCAAATACTGATAGCAAGGCCTACTGCCATACAAAGGCTGACATGGCCCTGAACCAGATTTGCTGTATAAAACCCCCATAGCCCCTGTGCACTCTCTCCTGACCGGAGACTGAAGTATATTGAATTGCTTGCTGTTTTTTACTATTAGACAAGATTCTCAGGGTTGAGACCGCTGAATTCACTTCGCTCATGGCTGATGCATATGAATACTCCAAACATGTTTTGTCCTTAAATTCTGAGGAAATAAATATTGCGACCAATTCACATTCAAATCTAAATATCACTATCCTCACACTCAGACTGAAAAAACCCAAGCTTGATTGTGTCACTTAGACTTGCCCATAATAAGGAGCAGTGCAGAAGAAGTCTTGGAGCACCCAAGCTTACCACACCAGGCTTGTTAGTTGCCACTTACTTTCCCTTGCCTCACTGGCTAGTTTGAGTGGCCAGTGCACAGAGGGCACAGAGCAATAGCCCTGCCTCTTTGTGCCTCCTTTGATGCACTTGGAGCTCTCGGGGGAGAAGAGAAATACACCCACCTCAGAGTGCAGAAGTTGTAATTCTGTCTGATTCTTAGGCAGGCTGCACAATGGGACAGGAAAGGTCTCTTACTCAGTCTATCACTGCTGCCATCTTGGCCAACACACCAAGATTTAAACCCAGGACCTTCAGAGATTATAACATGAGCTTCTCAGCCTAAAGTAAAAAGCCAAGGCTGTGTAGCTGGGGCTGTTCAGACTTGTATCTTTTGCAGATCAGGCACAGAAGGGGGACATGTAACCTATGCTTTTCAGTGGATTATACAAACAGACTCTGACCCTAAATGAGTCTGGCCCTAGTAGACCTCACCAGTCTAAGCCAGAAAAGTTAAAAACAAACAAACAAAAACCCACACACCTGTTCTTCTGAGGAGCCTTATTACTACCAATTTCCTCCTTTCTACCACTAATCCCACAACATCCCTTGCCTCAATATTCACTCCTGAGAGATTTTACCACATTTCCCATTTACATACAGACATCAGTATTAATATAACATAGTATCTATACAGAACAGTTGCTATAGAACTGGAGGTGCAAGGGAGGAATTGGAGAAGAGAGAGGCAGAGCCCTCATGCCATGGAATTAAAACCAAAATTTGACATCTGCCTGGGAGGTTCAGGGCTTCACAACCCTCTGGAGACTAATGACTTGAGGTTAAGGAAAATGGAGTAAAAACAATACAAATATTCCATGTGGAATGGAGTAAAGTGCGTCAGGTTCTTGCTTGAGAAGCCTACAAGATAATATCCCAGACCTGGCCTTTGGGTAGACACTAGGTTGTAGGGTATGGAAAGGGCTCAAAAACTCTAATACTTATGACACTTTATATCCATACTAAAATGGAATTTGAAGTTTGTATTTTTACTATTAGCATCCATGTACAGTTCCCTCCAGAAATAATTTTTAAGATACAAGAGGATAAGCGTATTAGAGAAGGCTGCCCCCAGGGCCGGTGGAACAATTTCTATAGTGGGGGTGCTGAGAGCTATTGAACCAAACTGTAAACCCTGTATATAACGGAATCCACTTCAAGCCAGGGGGTGCAGCAGCACCTATGCCTGCCCCCATTGGAGTAGACAGAAATAGTATAGGATCTAATTATGGGGTAGTGCCTAGCCTCCTCTATCCACCCTGAAAATTAGTACTCAGGAAACTTCTCCACTTTGCCTACAATGTAATTAAGGATATGAAAATTAGAGGTCTGTAGACCTTGCTTGTGTCATGGACTAATTGAAAAAAACCCACCAAAAACATCATTTGTCAATAGGGAGGGAGCGAAGGAGGAATGACCCTCTTTTCTATAGGCTCTCCTCCTGCCATGTACTGGGAATCAAGAGATGTCTGTGCAATTGGGGTGGTCCCCTTGATAGTTTCTGCACATGACCAAAAAGGCCTAATCAGCCAATCAAAACATAGTTTTGGACATTCAGGACTGCCTGATTTTCAAGGGTGCTGCGCATTCACAATTACCTTTCAAATTAGTGAGACTTATGAGATCTTGACATCTTTGAAAATTGGGCAATTATAGTCTAGTGCCAGACTCTAACACACATTAAAAATGGATTGGGGAAAAAAAAACAAAAAACAAAACACCCAGCCCCCATGCCCACTCCACAGATCCAGGCACTGAACTATTTTAATACAACAAACTAAAAAACCCAATATACTGAAAGCTAACTAGCTTTCAGTATATAGTGAAAATAGAGATATTTCTGACCTAAACCAATCTTCCAGTACTTAGGCATTTGTTGGATTTTGATGTATGCTCTATTCTGTCTACACTCCTCACATTAATAGCACTCTTTGAAGAGAATTTAGTGGCAAAAGCACCTGGGTGGACAGCACTAGAAAACAAAGTCCTCTTTTCACCCACAGAACAGGGAGAGGATAGGCAGTGACAGCACAAGCTTTTCCACACTGCCAATGAGCATCAGCCCTGTTATGCTGGAAACATGTAGCCTGACAGATGCTCAGACTTCTACTCCTCTGGCTGCTCCCCATGAGTCTCTAATAAGGACATGAACAATGAGCAATTTAAATTTAAATCTATGTATTGACAAGACACCAAACCCTAGGGTTAGCTGACACCTCAAAGTTAGCATACATTCTCCACACAGTTATGAGCAGAGAGTCCTGATTATTCATGTGAATACAATGACTGACCAATCAGTAGTTAAATATCCCTACAGGTCCATCCATGCTGCATTGCAGTATGTCTGACTGAGTCTCTCACAAGGCTCCCCTAATTTTAAAGAGCAGTAATCAGTCAAATCCTGGTTGGTACAATTTACTGCCTTAAATTTAGGCTGCGCTATTGCCTGTTTGCCTTCCCATGACACCTGTAGGACAGCCAACTGTTTCCTATACTTCCCCAAGGAATCTCATTTTCCCGGCCTCCTTGGTCATCATGTACCTTCTTCACCACCTTTCACTCCTGCAAATATTTCTCCCACATTTAAAGTCACAAAGAATGAACTCCTGGCCTCACTGAAGCTAATTAGGGTTTTATTATTGACTTGAGTGGGGCCAGGACTTCACTCAGAGTTATGTTTTCTGCTTTGTACTATGTGTCTGTGGTGCCTAGAGTTTATGTTCTTTGGTGGTTCCCACCTCCAATCAGGATGCTACTCTTGGCTGCATCACCACTGTGGTGAGTGGGTGAATGGTAAATCACCAGTGGGGAGGAGGGCGAGAAGGTATTTCCATCTCAACGCCCATTCTGTGGCCTTTCTTCTGAGATTGCCAAAGAAAGTACCAATTATAAGGGCAATATGGACATATTTCTACTGGGAACTAATTGTTTCACAGCTGGTTGTGTCAATTCCAGACCCAGGGCTGGTGCAACCACTAGGCAAACTAGGCAGCTGCCTAGGGCACCAAGATTTGAGGGTGCCAAAAAGCAGTGCCCAAAATGTCTGGAATGCTCACGTGGCCCTGGCTAAATGTGTAACCCTCTTTCCGCCGCTGTGCAAGGGGGCACAGGGGCTTTGATCAGCTCCAGCTGCCCGGGAAGTGATGTCATTCCTTCCCTGGCCACTGGGGGCACTGCACTGCTCCCTGCTGCTCTGGCTCTGCCCCAGAGCCCCCGACCCCACTCAGCCCCGCTCCCACTCCCTTGAGCTCTGCAGCAGGGCCAGGCTTGCATGCACGCACAGAGACCTGGCTCCAGCTGTGCTGCCGGTGAGTGCTGGGGGGTGGTTCCCCTTGCCCTCCAGGCCACCCCCAGAGGCTTGGGGCACACCCCCCACGGGGCAGCTGCGTAGGGGCCCCAGAATATCTAGGGACGGCTCTGGTACCTAACATCCTGCCTGCAGCCAGCCCCACACTCCCTGCCCTGCCCACAGCGAGCTCCTGCTGTGTCCCCTGCCCGCAGCAAGCCCCACATCCCCTGTCTCCAGCCAACCCCTACTGCATCCCCCTGCCTGAAGCCAGCCAGCCCCACACCCTATCAGGTTATTCATTTATTTTCATTAAATATGTGGACTAAATAATGAAATTAATAAATGTTCAAGCTGAATGTGTTTTAATTCTAATGAACAATGCCAGATTATGCAGTATTCGTTTTTGAAAGTTTATAACAAATGATGCTCTGGGGGGTGGGGTGGGGAGCGCAAGGTGGAAGTTTTGCCTTGGGTGCAAAATATCCTTGCACCAGCCCTGTCCAGACCCCATCTTTACACCAAAGAACTTAGAGAAGATCAGTGAAATAATTCTTTGGGATACAACCCAAGATGGACTCATTTTGTGTAAAATGCATGTGAGAGGGGATCTTTAGGTTCCTCCCATACTCCTGCTGGGCCCAATTGTCTTGCTGAGCCCAATTGTTTGTTCCTTTCAGCCCTAGTGACTGATTTACATTGACCAATGTTTTTAAGGGCATCCTTGAGAGGATGGGGCTGAGAAATATACTTTTTTAAGGAAATGAAATGGGAGATTCTCCTGTAAGTTTCTACTTCCCCCCCCCCCCCAGAGCTGAAGGGCAGTTCTTCTGTATAGATCACAACACATGAGATGGTAATGATCTTCCATCACTGATAACCCAAGCTACATTTGTCCTTAATTTAATGAGTGTCATGAGCGATCCAAATGTTGGCAGGAATATAATATACTAAAACTCATTTTGTGAAGAGTGCTAAGAGCTTCATAATGGTACACCCCCCCCCTCAAAAAAACAAACAAACAAAAAAAACCCCTCAAACAAAATAAAACCTTGCTGCACTATAGCTGAGGATTTTCTTGCTCTGACTAATGGGATCAGTGCATACCCCAAGGAGCAACCATTGTCTGGCATTTTTCCCCTTATTCATTTGTATTTGGCCAGTTTCAGTCCCATGGGGCTGTCCTCCTGAGAGTCCACCGAACAGGCAAAAAGGTGCCAACTAACAAACGCTTTCCCTTTATAGAATGTTTGTGATGAAAACTGCGTGCCTGGAAGCATGCTACTAATAGGGGTAGCCAAGCATTGTGAAAGTCAAGTTTTTGTGAACCTGGCATAATATAGCTGAAGTTCGCAGAGTTCCAAAATTATTTTCAGTTTGTGACTCTTCCTTGCCAATAATTAAAATCCATGGTTTGTCCCCTCTGAAGGTAATCCGCATTTTTCCTAGCTAAGGAAATATTTGAGTTATATTTCATGGAGAGAGCAGACACCGCCCTCTCCCCTCCCGCCAGAAAGCTAGAATAGTACAATTCACCATCTGCATAAGGCCTGTGCTGAATGGCTAATAATCCCTAGCTACATCACGGCAGTATTGTGAGGTCCAGTTAGTTAACATCTCTAAAGCACTTTGCATATGCAAAGACCTGTATCAGTGCTACATATTATAGAATATCATAAAATAGAATACCAGGGTTGGAAGGGACCTCAGGAGGCCATCTAGTCCAACCCCTGCTTAAAGCAGGACCAATCCCCAACTAAATCATCCCAGCTGGGCTTTGTCAAGCTGGGTCTTAAAAACTTCTAAGAAAGGAGATTCCAGCACCTCCCTAGGTAACCCATTCCAGGGTATATAGCCATGTATCAATTTCCTCCTCCCTCCCCAATTGAATTTTTTCACCACTCTTCTATGCTACAGTCTAAACATATGGACAAAATGCACAGGAGGGTCTTAAACAGAGAATCTTTGTTTACAGATGGTTTACAATATCTATTTCAGATGGATGGGTATTAGACCTTTCAGGCAGCATAGACTTTCAAGTCAGAATGACAAAGGGACAGTCCTCTGTGGTGAAGGGTATGAAAGCAACAGATAAAGACATTTAGTCCATGTGGTGATAAAAATTTAGTAAGGAAAAATGGAACAGAAAGAATTTAAAAAAAAAAAGGGGGGTTGGGGGTGTTAATTACATTGGGCCAGATTTTCATGTTCTTACTCATGTTGGATAACACCATACTGGACAAGTAGTCTAATTGATTTCTAGGGGGCTACTGGTGGCCTAAGATACTACTCAAAAGGAGTACGGGTGTTTGGCAAAATGGCCACCCTGACGCTCCCTCTTCTGGCTGGTTGTGATACTGAGGCAACTTCTACTTCAGTTTCCCTTACTTTCTTTTCCATCTACTTCAGCCATAGACGTGTCCTGGCCCTCTAGCTAGACCACTTCACAAAGTACAGCTTCTTCCAGCACCACAGAGTCCTTTATCAAAGGCCAAAAAAAATTGCATACAAACCAAGTCTTCAGTCCCATTGGGCTCAGCAGGCAGTCACCTCAGTGCAAGCATGCCTCTGTTTCTGTGGCGGCTGCTGCTGCTACTCCCTGGTTCAATCCCTCCCCTAATCCAGGGGCTGGAACACTCCTCCCCTTACACAGGATTTCTGGCAGGCTCTCAGTGAGCTCACCAGCCTGCCTCAGGGAAGCCTAGCTCATTTCCCCCAAGCTTCTTTTCAGGCAGCTTTTCTCCTCTCCCCAGCTGAGCTCACTCAGCTCTTTATGGAGACAAACCCTTCTCTCCCCCACATGGGCTTTATTTCTGTTAGTCCTGCCTCCTGGGGCATCCAGGCTGGTTAATTGGTCTCTCAGGCCCATATAAACTCTTTCCCAACTTGTGTGATGTAAATGCCCCATCACAGGGTGACAGAATCTGGTTGCTACTAAATCAATAGGGAAATGTAAAGAGCCTGTTAAAGAAGCATTTTTGCTGTTAGACTCTTCTGTAGGGTTTTAAAGACATTCCAATGTAATGGACTAGGGTTCAAGACAAAACGATTGTTTCATTTTTTAATCTATCAGAAAACAGAGTTGAAATTTACTGCTTCTGTGTGCTAAGCGAGAGGGGCTCTAAAGTACAGAAATTATTAACTACAGCATAATGCCATCAGTCCAGGATTTGCATACACACATATAAACTCATTCCCAGGAAGCCATAAGATGCCATTCAAATAATTATTTTAGTAGTGTAGCATTCTATAGTGAGCTGCTCAGCATATGGCAAACTCACCAGATGTCTATAGCCAGTGTTCAGATGGTAGAGAAAGAGAAAGAAAAGCCATTACATTTTTCGACTGAGCACACTCAAGGGGGCTAAAGTGGAGCCTGGTATTTTGTCTGTCAACCTGCTGATTAGCTAATGTGAAACACAGGTCAGTAAGGTGTAGGAAAAGCAAGATTTTTGTGGCACATTGAAGCCTGAGCATCAATTCCAAAGAAATTACATACACCCGCCTTTACTAAATATTTAGCTGATGATCTGTCCTGGTCGCACAGCAGCCTGACTTCCCACTGCCATGTGTCATGCTTTGGGTTGGGAACGAAGCTCGGGATTCCACTGGGTGATTAGAAACTGCCGAAGTCATGGATGTGATGGCCTTGGTGTCCTGGAGGAAGTGTGTCGGCAGCACAGCTGCCAGCTGATTCATGGGCAGCAGCTGCAGATGAAGGGCTGCTTCCTGCCTTCCCAGCTGGAGGGAAACAATCATGAGAGGGTCCCCACCAGGGAGGGCTGGGCTTCAGAATGAAAAGATGGGTTCTAGCCTATAATCAGACACTGGTGGAGATACTGTGAGAAAACTTCCTTTCCCAGATGGGAAAAAAAACTCAAAAAAGCCCTGCTCATGGGATTAAAGGCAAATACTGCTCCTGTAACAAGTGCAGAGTACAAAGAGGAACATTTGAGAATCAGGCCTGCTGGTCTCCTGGAGTGTCATTTGATACCTAGAAGTACTGAGTAAAATCACAATGAGATTTCCCTCCCCTTAATGTGAAGGATTCCTCCTGCTCCAAAGGTAGGGAGGGAGAAAGCGACAGGAGGGAACACAAAGCAGAGAGTGAAGAATCACACTCTTGAGCAATCACATCAAACCGTGGAACAGTGGTTTGTACTGGCAGGGTGCCAGATGAGAAATACAACAGGTTTTGCTTCTTGCCAACACCAGTGGGCAGTACCTTAAGACAAACAGAGACAAAGTTTTACAGGGGAAAGCTCTCTCTTCTCTATAAAAACAGAGCGGCAATGTATGACAATTTGCAGCACAGCCATCTATTGTGGGGATCTGCTTTGATTCCCAAACTACAAAAAGAGAAGAAAGGGGAACAAAGTGAATTTTCTTGTCCCCCTGAGTGCTGCTTGAACAAATCATGGTACTTGAAACACTACCTTCTGTTTCATAGGAATTCTGGGTGGTCTACAAAATATTTGGAGGAAGGTACATGTATGGTTAGAGATGGGATGGTAAGACAAGGATTTGGTTTTGTAAAATGTGTGGGTTTTATGGATGTGTTTGGAGTTTGGTCATGTAAAATCAAAAGCAAGGATGGCTGAGTTCTGAATCCTCTTTTCTCTCAACCACTGAGTTTGCATGGGTAAGAATGAAAAGGGGTATGTCTGTTTGAGAGAAAAGATTCCAGTTTTGGCCCTGTCTAGTGATAAAAACAGCTTTCAAAAACTTACATCCAGCCACTATGTGATTGTTTTTGTTTATCTTCCCAGAAAGCAGCCCTTTGATCATAAAACTATAGGTCAAATTCGATGAGTGGGAAAGATATTTTGGAGAATGATGAACATGTAGAAAACATTGTGCAGTTCCTCAAGTTTGATATTCTTTACTAGGTATGCTTAAAGATATATACTAAATAATTATGAAAGGCCTACTTTGCAAAAATGCAGAATATGCTGAATTTGAATCCCCCAGCTGCCCAGACACCAAATTTTAACTCTCAATACAAAAATATAACATGCTTATTCACAGATCTTAGATACCAAATCTTAGCTACATTGCCATGACTGCTGACCTTGTGATAAACCCCTCCCTCCTCCTTTAATATTAAGGATTTCTCCAAGAATTTGTAATGCCACGTGAAATAATGTCAGCTGGTGACTCCCAATAATGCATGATTTCTTATATGTCTTTAAGATTTCCCCTAGAAAGTATTCAGTTAGGTATCTTCTATTCTGCTGTTCATCAGGCCTATCAAGATTTCTGGTGATGTATGACAAGTTTCAACTTTTTCTCTCTGTGCCACTGAAAGAATTTGAATTTTATTTGTAAAGAGCTCTCCGCCTATCTACCTACATACATGACCCTCATTGCCATATTTTATAAGCGCCACCATTCTTACAATGTCAGATGCTGGGTTTGTTCCTATGCCTGCTGCTGTCCAATGGTAAATCTACACTGTAATTAGACACCTGCAGCTGGCCTGGGGCTATTTAGTTGCAGTGTAGATGTTTTGGCTGCAGCCTGAGCTGTGGGATCTTCCCACGTCTCAGGGTCCTAAAGCCCAGGCTCCGGCGCAAGCCTGGACATCTACACTGCAGTTAAACTGCTCCACTGCCCGAGCCCCAAGAGATTGTCAGCTGGCATGGGCTGGCCATACGTTTTCAATTGCAGTGTAGACATACTCCCAAAACAGCGTTTTTTCCGCTTCCATATTCTTATGTTAGAGTCTGCAGCCCAGCGAAGAGAAAACAGACTCAAACAACCTGTTTGCTAAGAGAGTTCATATAAACTAGAGCTGGGCAAACCTTCTTGAAAAAAGAACTCTGTACCAGGCCTTTCTCTCTAACCTGAATCAAACCCAGATTAAACTTTTCTTTGTCATTCTTCATTTTCTTGCACGTCTGCAGTGCTGGGTGATGGCTGCAATTTGTAACACAAGTGCTGAAACACTGACATTTTCCAGGAAGATGTTGAAAAATCGTAAGATTTTAAGCCAGGTTTTTTTCAGAATCTGGATGTCTGAATAGTTTTGGATTAGCTTCAGTTAAGCAGCCAAACAAACACAAATGTTTAGATTTACTCATCACTAATTTTAACTTGTTCAAGGGCAAGGCTCAGCAAACAGGAGCTAATAAAGTTGATTGATATCTTACTATTATCTTTAAATTAAGGGCCTTCTTCCACTTTAAAGAAGTTGAATTTTGCTGCCATTGATTTGTTAAAGGAGCTGCATACTGTCCTCTGAGATAAAGGTACAGACATTCAGTTTGCGTTAGAGAGGCAGTAATGATTAGGCCATTGCAGAAAAAAAATAATACAACCTCCTCTGGGACAGGGATCAGACCCACAAGATACAAGGCAGCCTAAGGTAGATTTGCAAAAGCTGGTCTCAAATCTTGCACCTGCAGATCCGGTATTTAGAAGTTAATTTTACTTTAATTGCACCTGCAAATAATTGCTGGTGTCAAAATAGAAGTTAAGGCCAGTAGGAAATTTATCTCTGAAAGAGAAAAGTTTGAGAGCTCTGGGATTTCCTAAAGTGACCAAGGAAACAGAGCTCTGATCCTTATCTCACTTACACATGTGAATCAGGAGCAATTCCAATGGAGTTAATGGAATTTTACTGATGTAAAGCCAGCGTAAATGAGAGTGAATCAGGCCTTAACTCTTTCTGGTCAGTTGATTCTAAAATTAACACTACAGTAATTCAATGTGTACATTCTTTGTGGCTTCAATAGATAGCATGGCAGTTCCAGCGGAATGATCCTTGGCCCATTCGTTTAATGCATACGCCTTCTCCAAGAGGTTCCAAATATTCTTCCTTTCAAAGGAATGGTTTTACAGAGAGAAAATCTCCATAGTGTTAGTGATTTGTCCTTTGCTTGTTCTACCTAAAAACAGGTCGTAAAAGAGGTCACTTACTGCTCAAGGAGTAGTAGGAGAAAATTCAGATGACTTGACCCAAGAAAAAGCATAGACCAAAATTCCACAAAATACAAATGTGGGCAGGAAGGTATGTGATGGTACCACAATTTTTACAGAATTAGTAAAGCCGCAGCTGGCTTCAGCAAGAAGAAATGGACAATGTTTCTTAACTTCCTTTGTCTAATGCTATAGACATGAGGCTGTCAGTGGCACTATCCTGATTAACACTATTTGAGAATCTAGCCTATGGAATTTCACCTAGTTGATTGAGAATTAAATCCCAGCCTCACTAGCTGGGCTGAAAGACACCAACGACCAGGGACAGCCTCCTCCTATCATTGTTTTTTAAATCTCAGAAATACTAGATCAGGTGCAGTCATGACTTTCTATCTCTTTAGTTTGAACCATTCAGGCTTGTTAGTACAGTTGCCAGGAGGTTGCTTTTTACATTGTACCAGGAACTGTTAATGAACAATCCTCTTTCCCAGGTGATTTGGTGTGTGAGAGGACTATGAAAAAAGCCCCACTGCTGCCTTTTTCTCCGGACTGTGTTTCAGTTCTGGTGGATCTAATTAGCATGGTTGTACGGGACAGGGGGCCTTAAACCTTGGGCTCAGTTAAAGTGTGCTTAACACAGGGCCAGAGGAGGATATAAAGGTAATGCACATCCCCTTTGCATTCCCCTCACTGCAGGGCTCCCAGAGGTCTGTTCAGCTCCCAGTATACGTTGCAGTAGCCTCCGGGCAGCCATCCTAGTTTACGTCAGCTGTTTATAGTGGCAGATCACTTCCAAAGCATAGCAATACTCCCCCCATGCCACATTTCCCTGGATCATGCCAAAGACACGCCCCTCAAGGAGCCATACAACATCTGGCTGTACCAGCAATATTGCAGCTGGAGCTTCCCTAACAGTGCCGGAAACCTCAGCTGCCCTCTGGAGGCAACTTTCCAGCCCTTTTTTTTGCCACAAAGGAGCAGGTGACAGGATCTGGCCTAATTTTGTAAATGTTTCCTCTGTTTCAGGTACAGACAGTCCTAGCTTAACAAAATGGACCCAGCAAGAAGCTGAAGACCCTAAATTTTTATTCCACCTATCAAGAACTTGATTTACTTTCTATTTGACCATCCAAATTAGTGGAAGTATCATTCAGAACATGCTCTCCCTGCCTTTGTCAGTATTTGATTAGAGGAGTTTCACTGTCCTAAAGGAAGAAGGTGATTTGGTGTGCAGAATAGGATATTTACCATTATTATTCATTTATAGAGCACTTAGGTGTGAGAAAACAAGTTCTTTGAAATTACCATGACTGGAGGGACGAACAGGGATATGATTTGTGCATGCAATCCTAACAAGGGATGGAGGATAACAGAGAGCAGTCTTTGGTCTTCTCTGTTGCCAAGAGTGTTATGGAGACTTGACTCCCTTTGTGGCAGAGAGCCCAGATGATGAATATGGAGACCTACACTGTCTGAGGCCTCAGGAATCTGTTTTTGTTATGTCTCGGGCAGCTCACAATTCATTGCTTTTCTGATCGTGACCAAATATTGAGACTAGATGTGGACTCCCTGTGCCATCATAAGGAGACATTAGCAGTCCATATCCAAATATCTGAAGGGAAGTGTCAAGCAGATGGGTGAAGGATACCTCAGTGGTTTGAGCATTGGCCTGCTAAACTCACAGTTGTGAGTTCAACTCTTGTGGGGGCCACTTAGGGATCTGGGGCAAAATCAGTACTTGGTCCTGCTGGTGAAGGCAGGGGCTGGACTCAGGGACTCCAGGGTCCTTTCCAGTTGTAGGAGATAGGATACCTCTATTATTATTAAAGAATGCTGCTAACACCAAGGGACACACTAAGATAGATGCTTCAGACATATTTATCCTCCTAGGTACTGAAGAATCATGTTACTTAGATAGTAAACTCTTTTGGGGGCAGGGAGAGTTTTTTGGTTCTGTTCTTGTTCAGTGTCTAGCATGATGGGGTCTTGGTTCATGACTAAGGCTCCAGGTTGTTACAGTAATACAAATAATAATGTGCATTTTATTTTATTTTATTTTCTATCAACATTCATTTCCTCTGTGTATCTGTTTAGCTGTAAAATAATGGTCGTCATAAATGCCATAGAAACCTAGTTAGATGCTCTGCATACCTGTCAGGAGGCTGGGAGAGCAAATGCACTTTAAAATCACATGAGCAAGCATTGTGTCCTAGATCTGAGGCAACTAATGCAAGTGCATGTCCATGGGATTTCCTGTGACCCTTCTGAAAAACTGAAAGTGACAAAGAGTTTCATGTCTTGTCAATGACATCGAGAACAAGACCATCCCCCTCTTCTTCATATAGCTGAGCCCTCAAGGTTGTAGAGGTTGAGAATGGTGCACTTCTCCAGGTGATGTTTAAATGGACGTCAGCCATTCTGGCTAAGTAAGTTTGGCATTGTCATCCAACGGCACATCTCTTTCTGTATTTTCCCTCAAGGGTGAAAGCACTCTCAGGGTAGCCTGGAAGACAACAGTAGGTTTGTGAAGTTTGAGCAGTTTGTGACTTAGGAGGGAGGCTGTCAGGCAATCATTAATAAACAAACAAATGGCCCTCCTGGGCACCCTCTTATGGTCTCTCTGCAAGTGACCCCTTCCCTCAGTGTTCCTTTTGAGTATATCTACATGGCAATTAAACAGCTACAGCTGACCTGGGTCAGATGACTTGGGCTTAGGCTGCAAAATTTCTGTGTAAATGTTTGGGCTCGTTCTGGAGCCTGGATTCTGGGACTCCATGAGGAGGAGGGTCCTAGAGCCAGGTCTCCAGAAAATGTCTGCACAGCAATTATTAGCCCCGCAGCCTGAGCCTTGAGACCCAAGTCAACTGACTCAGGTCAGCCACAACCGTGCCGTCGGCCTTTTATTCCAGTGTAGTTGTACCCGTTGAGTCCCCAGTAACTCCATACATGCTTAGGAGGGGCAGAGCCTCCTAAAATGCCCTAGCTCTCAACACTTAAAACATTTTGGCTGGCCTTTCCATCACTCTAGGAGCACCTGTTCCCCAAGTCCACTCTGAGTGCTCCCACTGCCAACCAGGACACTCCACTCCCTTTTGTCCAAGCTTCCCACATTAAAACACTGTAAGTCCTTCCTCACCTGCTGGCATCAGTGATCTCTCTGCCAATGCTGCTGGGCCCACTGTGCCTGCCACCTGCTGCTGCTCCTGCAGAAGGATTGTCTGCAGCCACTGTAGCTGCTCAGCCAATACACAAACAGCCTCCGCCGCTCCCTGCATCCCAGGCATCCACTTTCCCTTCTTGACATGAGGGGGTCTGCGGGATCCTGCCAATTACATCAATTGTCATGGAGTGGCCACCACCTAATCATGCCTTTATGGCGGGGGTGCTTCTGCAGTGCCTCATCCCTGCTTTACCCTTCTTCAGAGCTTCTTAAACAAACCCTGCATGGTCTTTCTCATTCATTCACAGTCCTTCTTGGGGTCTGGTTTCTTTATTTATAAAGTTCTAAAAGAACCCCCAAGCCCAAACTAATCTGCCACCCAGCCGTAACCTGGGCACAGCCTCTTCTCCCTGAGGCACTCTTGCAGCTGAGTTTTCTTCTCTAGCTCTAACACCCTTCTTCAGGGTCCACTGCAGGAGACTCTCGTTCCCTACAGCTTCACTCTACAGTTCCCCTTCTAGCTCTGTTCTGACTGAGCTCCCCCTGGTGCAGCCCTAACCCCTTAACTGGCTCAACTCGGAGCACTTGCTCTGACACAGGGGTGCTGGGCCTATTTCAACTCTGTGACACTAATAGTATGACAGTGACTGTCCCTGGTTAACAATGTGCACATTCCTTCACCATATGAAGATCATGTACACTTACGTGCATGGATCATAGGCACTTATATGGGTATAGAAGTGAGGGAATCCAATGCCACTGGAAAGTCTGTCATTGACTTCCATGGGCATTGGCTCAGGTCCTGAATTTGTAATGCTCACACACATCTACAGATGTGGTCCTATGCGGTATAGCAGAAGTTTTCCAACTCTGGTTCATGGACCACAGGAGGTCCATGAGAACTTGCTGGAGGCTAGAGGCAAGCTGCCTTGTCTCATAGTGCTGGTTGCCTCTTATTTCTAGCTGCTAAATTACATTAAATACTTTTCTAATGTTACTTTTCCACATACACAATTTCTGTACTTGTCTTAGGGATGTAATTTGTCCATGAATTTGAGAGGAAGTGGCAATAGGAGCAGTTTTCATTAGACAATCTCTCTATTAAAATGTAATGCACACCGTGGACAAATCCGAGAACCCCAGTAATACTGCATGCACTCCTAAGGAAATGAGTACAATCATCTGCTAAAGGATTTTATTTGCTCAAACGATGTGTTCTGCAAGACAGGACTTTTGAACCAGCTTTTGGGTTGCAGTTTGTTGAAAGTGACTTGATACCTTAGTGCACATAATGTCAATCTAAAGGCTTGTCTACGTGAACAGTTAGCTAATGCGCTTCGAGCTAGTCCTGTTTCAAAGAGGAATAGATCAAAGTGTTCTACCACAGTGTTAACGCACGGTGGCGGGTGCATACAGAGAGTTAATCCACAGGAGGGTAGATTCATACTCGGCTTGTCATGAACTAATTGTTCATGTGGACAAGCCCTAAGTGATGAACACTTATAGAGGCATTCAGGAGCACCAGCGTGTGCATATTATGGAGAAGATTCATACCCAGGAATGCCAAAATGGTTGTCTATGTGCAGCTCCTTTGCCTGGGAATAAGAGCGCATGCCATCACTATTTTTGATCAGAGCTAGACTGACTTTGAAAATCAGTTGAAATGAAGAAGAAAGTAGGAACTCTGCTGTTTCTTACCAAAATCAAACTGACCCCAGTATGATTATTCCTGCTTAATCTTCCCTAGCAATATAGAAAAGGTAAATCTACCTACTTAGCTAGATATTTTAGAGTTTGGTACTGCTGTCCATCATATAGCATCTGAGCACCTTCCATGTAAAACTGATAACAATTGCAGAGTCCCTAGTGGAATTCATGGAATCTGCGGCACTTCCTGTTTGGGGTAAAGCTTCTGTTTTGGGTAGGGATTTTAGTTTTGATTTTTTTTAGATTTCATTAACTTACTTCTGAAAAATATCTATGAATTGCAGGTGTTTTGTCCAGGCAGTATTCTGTGATTCCCAAAGAAACTGTATATTTTTTTTTAAAGTTGATTTTTCTGAAAAAAACCCAGTGCTCAAACAAAAGACAAAACAATAGGAACAAAGAAGGTCTAATGGCATTAGATAATTATTGCCTCAACTCAAAATGCATATTAACTACTTCAGAGAAGATTGCTGCTATTGGACCTCACTCTTCCTTGTCTCCCTGGGGCCCCTGAATCACTTAGGACATAGCTTTTTAGGGGTCATGACGTTGTGACAGCCCATTATTTCTTAAGTGGCAACACTGTGAAGCCTCCCCCCTGCCCCTGCCCCCAATTCATCCCCTCTTGGTGGTGGTTCTGATCAGATTGCACTATGATGGTTTAGTCTGTACTCGGGGAATGAGTCAAGCAAGCCTAAATGAAAAGATCCACTGCACATCCAGGAAGATACTGTTTCCTGTGTTACACGGTCTTGGGGGTAGAACAAGGATGCAGGGAGCCCCACAGTCATACCTGAGTAGCAAAAGATAATGATTCTAGCCTAGCATTCACCTGAGTGTCTGGGGCAATGGCTAATGGTCTACTAGTAGAAGTGGTCTTCTGGCTTGGGGGAATGCTTAGGTATTGGCCGTCCTGCACATATGCTGCCTTCTTCAGCAACAGATTCCTAGGGGCTGGGCAGCACACACTCTTCCTTTTTAAAGGAACAGTGAGGTGTGCTGGAAAGCACATTTCTCCTCATTTGCCTGACTTCCCTGTGCAGCAGGGTGGCTACAGAGGCTTCCATGTGGCATCCCCCCTCCTCCTTTTGCCTGGCTCAGTCCACTGTAGTAAGGACAGAGTTTTGGCCTAAACCACTTGGGCTAATAGCTTTGTTTATTGCTGTTGTAAATGTTTAATCTAGATTTTCTCTCCTAACTAGAGATGTAATACTTAATTTGAAGGGGGTCATTCAGGACAGAGGTGAGAACAAGAAATTAAGAACTTGTTTAATTAGCACCTTGCAGTTCTATTTACGTTGGTGAAAGGATACTGAGCTCCTCCTGGACTACAGTTGTTTAGTCTGTAATGCAAGCAATATGTTTAATAATAAACGCTTTGGCCCAGATCCTGGGCTGAGAAGTGCTCAGTTTAGCTCAAGGAAGGAGGTACAAAGACAGTTTAAAGCCATCTTTGGTCTCCATCCAGGTACCAGGGCCAAAGCCAGCTAAGGGAAGAAGCTGTGAGGGAGGAGTAGGGCCAAGAAACACTTGTGTGGTGGTGTTCGTAGCCTGGTGGTGTTCGTAGCCCCCTGCCATGCTTCACAATGCCCAGGGCAGCTATTGCTTCAGGCTGTCAGCAGACTGAGGTTGGTGACACTGCATTAATTGGTTCACATTTTGAAGCTTCTCTTCACAAGCATGAGTGCTAAAACATACTTTTTAGAATGAAAACCAATCGTCTGAGCCCAGGTCCTGGAGGCCAAGACATAGTTATATAATGCCTCTGCCTTAATCTGGCCCTAATCCTGCCATAAACCATCCCTTGTGTCCTAAATCCTAGTGTCCTCAATGGGCTTCTTATGTGATTAAAAGTTGTAAGATCTGGCCCCAAATGATGTACCTAAGTACAACCTGCCATGCTTCATGAAATGGGCACAGTGAGCACATCTCTTTCTTGGTTAAAGTGACCAATAATAAGCAGATTTTTAGTTCTGCAATTCTAAGAGGGTACTTTGAGCATGGAGGATCAGATGCCAATCTGAAAGTGGGAGAGGCCAAAGGGTAGCCCTGCAGAACAGATAAGGACTATGGATGGCACAGGCCAGCCCTTATCACCATTTTCTTTAATATGTGTGGCAATAGATACTGCACATCCCCACATGCAATAATGGCTTCTGTTCGGATTAAGTCAGAGTACTGCATGTTGGGACCTCTAGCCGCAGTGTGTCATGCTTTCATATTAAAATGGGAGTGGCTGTAATCTGCTCCATTTCTTGCAAATTAGATATTGTCCCTGAGTCCTCACATGTTGTCAATGTGGCTTCAGGGGAGTAAACCTTGGGAACCCCTATCTTACCCCCTCTTTTTGTTTATGTGTTGATAATACACATCACCTAATGCAGTTTGGTCCAAGTTTACTACCCTCAGAGTAGTTCAGATGTACAGAACTCATCTGGGCTGCTTCTGAATTAGAACAGTCAATCCACTGATTTCAGTGGGACTTTTTGTATGGGTTTGTAAAGCAAGGAGGACGTGACCCTAGATCTTGGGTTGCATCTTATATTCATTACTCATATGGGTCCAGATCCTACTACTATAAATGAATGGGAAATTGTAAATACTGTAATAAGCTCAAACAAGCCTTTTCCTCCCACATGCGGTTGTTTTCAGAATGTCCCTTTTTATTATATCCTGTCTTCCAAGCACAAGTAAAGATGAGTCAAAATAAAAACATTCCTGGAAGCACTCAGAACATCTGATGAGCTAAAAAGTCTAGCTTAGCAATTTTGTTACCTCAGAGACTCTATGCTTAATGCTGACTGTAAAGAGATTATTCTGAGTAATAATGTAAGGCTTAGAATAATTTCTCATTACATTGTTTGTGGCTATTGCTGCAGCCCTGCTGTTTAACACTGTTCTAAATCCATTTTTGTTTGTTGCGGCTTTGTGTGTGTTGCTTTGCCATAGACTTAGCCACAGAACAAGCACACACCTTCAGTTTGGAAGACTTGTACATTTTAGATGAATAGAATCAAAGAATGAGAGGGGAAAAGTAAAATAAAGTCCTGATCCTGCATTCTGAACCATGTGGGTGGACCCCTCTTCCTATGAGGGGACCCACTGACTTCAGTGGGACTCTACCTGGTTATAAAGGCACTTTCTCTGCAAATCGAATTGCAGGATCAGGGTTAAAGTTTCCAGTCTTGTGAATGTTTACAACTGGACAGAGTATTTATCAGCAGAATCCGCTGCATGAGGGCATAGATATTGAAATCAGTGTGATTATTCACAGTAGTAAGCGCTTGGTCCAGCAGTAAGCATTTACAGGATCCAGCTGATAATTACTCCATGACTGGAGCACAGAGTGTGTATGACTCATGCTACAACTGCTGCCATATTGAACTAACCCACAGGATGTACCTCTGCAGACAGGGTTACAGCTGTAGTTTTCTCTTATCTGTGCAATACATAGAAAATAGCCTTACAGTTAGTTATATATCAGTAACTTCATAAGTGCTATGATCTGCATTTCAGCAAGTTAATACCACTGAGTCTTTGTTCAAATATGTTTTAGTTTCCTCATGTAAGTGCTTTAGACATAAGCAAAACTTAAATAGGCTAATTCTTTCCCAATCATTTGTTTAAAAACATACTTTCACTTAAGGTAGGTCGTAGCTCCAATATGTTAATAAGTCTGTTGGTCTTGATTCTGCATCCTGTTCCACTGACGACAAACCTAGTGTAACTGCATATGTATTGGCTGAGTTACTTTGGTGCAAAGCTGGAATGATAACATGGTGAATCAATATGATCCGAGTATGTAAATAAATCATATGAATATATATGATTAAACTCTGAATAAAGTCACTATCTTGTTTTTGAGGTGACAAGATTTAAAAAAAAATCAGTTTTTCTACAAATTCTTCTTAAAATTCCTCAGCTAGACTGTGCCTGCTCTGTTCAGCATTATGTTTGCCTTCCTCTGCAGCTAATTGGTGACTGTGCTTTAGGACTGAGATTCACTTTCATGGTAGGGAAAAAACCCAAAATGCAGCATAAGCATTGTGATTCCAAAGCACAAATGGACCCCATAGTTACTCCACGTGACTCCACATAGACCAGGATGCGTTGGGGTAGACTGAGGGAATGATAGGGTGGGGTCAGGGAGTTCTGTGGTTTTGTAAATCTAGTGATCAAAGACCACATTTAGGGTGATATACAGGAGTCCTGGTCCCGAGTCTAACCAATGGGCTGGAGAAACAATGGTGGAGAGGCAGAGGAGTTACTCTTCACTCTGTGGGTTGGCAGATGGTTTCCATCTCCTAACTCTCATGCAGTTCCCAAGCACTAAGCCTGTTTACATGGTCTTTGTACAGAGAGAGGTAGTGTATTTCATACTCAGTATTGTTTGTTCTGACTCTGAACAGCCTGGTGCGCACCTTCATTTCAAGATTACACAAGAATATTTAAGGCCAAGAGACGACCATATGGACTACCAAAGGCTGTTCTAACAAAGTCTTAAAAACAATCAGCCACTTTTCCATCATCCAAATCTAATTAACCACAACACTTTTCTGCCCAATCTGACTTGCAAGAATGTGTCCAGCTCTCCCTTGATTTAGTTTGTGTACACTCCTTATCTACTGCTAACTTTAAACATTTGTTCTATAGTACGACTAGTTTTTGTAAATAGATATTCTGTCTGCGTAACTTACCGTGTATGCTATTAAGGCAGTGGGTGTCAGGTTATGACCTCGTTTACATATTAGTTGCTGTCTTAAACAGCTTACTGGCACCAATCTGTTCCCTCCACCACCACCCCCCCAGGACTTGTTTACCTTTTACAATCCCTGATTTAGTCTCTTTTTCTCTAAACCGCAGAGGACACCTTGAGCTAATCTTATTTCAGAATTGACACCAGCAGCCTGCTTCCAGCACAATGGCCTCACTCTGACTTCCACTAGCCTGGGTACTCCTTGCTGGGTGACCCAAAACCATCTCCCCTGCAGCATCCAGTCCCTCTCATTGAACCCTCACAGACATTCAGGTATGCACATTAGCCTGATAGTTTAGCTCAAGTCCCTGACTTTAATCTCATGCACAGCAATGAGATGACTTTGTAATAAAACAAGAGTAGGTTTATTAACAAAGAACAGATATTTAAGTGATAATAAGTAAGAACAGAAGACACAGATATGGTTACAACTTCAAGTAAAACAAAACAAATACCCTTTCTAGTAACCCAAACTTAATTTTAGCAAATTACAATCTTGTTCTAAGCAGGTTTCTCACCTATAGTCAATTTCCAGAGACTTAACTCCCTTGGTTGTAAGAATCGACTTCTCAGAGTTCAAGAGCTCTGGCCCCTTGTTTCTGTCAGTGATGGATAACAAAATGGCTTTTTGGCGGTTTTTATATCTTGACTCTGTCTCAAGAGGCAGGAAGGTTTCCTAGGGGTGCAGTCTCCATTCCTCATTGAGATTAAGTGGTCATCTTCCCCTACTTGCTTGCCTGCTAGCTCTGTTTACCTTACATGTAAATGTGCTTTCCATTGTCTTTAGTCTCACCTTGTTTAATTTACACTGGCAACACAGTCAAACTGGTGAAACAACATTCCTTTGTCTAGGACAGGCTGGGCTTAGGCAATGCCTGCCAAACACATTTGAGGAACATATTGCCAGTACACAGTTATAATTCTTTATACACTGCTTGTACATACATCACACAAGAATATTAATAACCAGTGTGTTACCAGTTTGCATATGACACCTTAAACAATACCTTTTAAATACAAATTATGACATGAGCAAGTTGGGGCAATGAATGTGTGAGACCAGATGAGAATTATGGAATGGTGTGCCTGTGACAGGGGCCCTGGATGCTGAGCTGGGTGATCCCCAGTTGGCATTGAGGGACTCCTTGGGTCACACAAACCACTCCCAGGCCATAGTCACTCATACGAAGAGCTATTGAACATTTTCCCTCCCTATGTCACTGCCTGTTCTACCTGTATGGGATGACTGGTCCCATAGGCGTCTTTAGTCAGCAAGCTGTCACTGGTGGCATTTCACCAAGAACAAAGGTAGGTAAAGGCAACACCTAAGCATCATGTTTCTAAATTTCTAAAAAGAGTTTGAATGCTGTACCACAGAGAGAGCCGATGTGTAAAGTCAGGGAGCAGAGGAAAAGGGGACGAACTGCTGAAATGGGTTACAAATGTTTTAAGAATGAGAGAGTATCAGTAAAAATAAATACAGTATCTGAAGGCACGATAACAAGTCAGGTGCCACATATTGCTATTTGGACCACTTTGTTTACCTTGAGTATGAGTAACCTGGTGAGGCAAGACACTAAGGGGAAAATCCTGGTCTGCCTTGGGCAGTGTAGGCTCATAAGGCAAAAGAGAGCTTCTCTCACCTTTCTCCTATCTGCTCCAGTCCATCCACATGGGATATAGATCTAGCATGCCAATGAATGTTACAATTTGGACCTGGCTAATGCTACCAATCTCACTCCATGGAACCCAAGGAGTGTAGGGGGTTGGCCATGCCCTGGTCCCCCTGGGGTGCATGCCACCACCAACTGCAGGGACTGGGAGGCCAAGGAAGCCTCAGTGGAGCAGCATTAAGGAGTCTTGTGGGCCTATTGCCTCCAACCCATCATAGTCTGTGCAGCAGAGGCCAAATGGCTCGGGGATCTTTAGCTCCTTCTCCATCTCCTAGCTTGCCTCAGACTCTTAGGGTATGTCTATACCACAATAACCCTTCCCGCCGCCCCCCCAACTGAGTCTCAGAGCCCAGGTCAGCTGGCTCGAGCGCGCAGGGCTCAGGCAATGAGGCTATACAATTGTGTGGTAGATGTTCAGACTCAGGCTGAAGCCTAGGCTCTGAGATCCTCCTGCCACTTGTGGGGTTTCACTGCCCGGGCTCCAGCCCAAGTCCGAACATCTGCACTACTGTTTTATAGCCCTGCAGCCCGAGCTCCATGAGCCAGAATCAGCTGACCCAGGCCCACCGCAGCTAAGCTTCAGGTCTTTTATTGCAGGGTAGACATACCCATTAGGACTGAATTTTGCCCAATAATTTCAAAAGTAGCTAACCTGGCTGATTATTCTAACACAGACGAAGTGGGTATTCACCCACGAAAGCTCATGATCCAAAACTTCTGTTAGTCTATAAGGTGCCACAGGATTCTCTGCTGCTTTTATAGATTCAGACTAACATGGCTACCCCTCTGATACTATTCTAACACACAATCTGTCAATAGCTCTGAAGGACAGAGCAGAATGTGTTTCAAATTATTTGATGAAATTAAATGGATGTTAGAAAATGTCTAATATAATTTATCGTATAAAAGTGTTCTATGAGAAAGCCCAGGCACCCAAAATAATCAGAAGCTATAGGCGATGAAAAACTCAGAATCCCAGTACAGAACAGAGATCAGCAAAAAGACTTAGGGGTGACAGTGGTTAATACACTTAAGCCATCTGCTCAGTGTTTATAAGCAGTAAAAGGCAAACAAGATCTTGGAATGCATTATCCCCCAGCAATAAATACAAGTGCAATTCTAGTTAAGGGTCTACCAGGATAGCATCCCGATCACAGACCTTGTTTTGAAAGAGTATAATTTCTTTGAGAAGGGATATTTAAAAGGGTGAATTTGCTTCATGATAAAACCTGGCATTAAATAAATATTTTTTTTAAATGTACATTCATTTAAAAGTGCTTTTTAGGGATTTTTCAAGTACAAAACAGGAAAAATACAGAGTTATATAGGGATGGATTTGGGGTAGCAGGGCCAGCTCCAGGCACCAGCAAAGGAAGCAGGTGCCTGGGGTGGCCAACAGAAAGGGGTGGCAGTCCGCCCGTTGTTGGGGTGGCACATCTGGGTCTGCAGTGGCAATTTGGCCGCGGGTCTTTCACTCCCTCTCTTCCTCTTCGGCGACACTTTGGTGGGAGCTTAGTTGAGTTTTTCTTTTTTTTTTTGCCACTTGGGGCAGCAAAAAAGCTAGAGCGGCCCTGTGGGGCAGATATCAATGCTTACTGATGGAATTAAATGTTAACCAGGAGAATCCATCCAACATTATAGTGACACAGAAAGCTATGTAGAGGGATTAATATCTATCATGTATTATGAAAGTATTATAAGACTTACATTTATCTGGTTTGCCCCATAGATATTAGAGTCTTCATTTGCCATGAATGGAAGCCAGACAGATCAGTTTGGTGTAAGTTACAGCAGGACAAACACTATTAATACAGTACTTGTATTATGGTAGTAGCTAGAGGCCCCAGCTGAAATCAGGACCTTATTGTGCTCAGCACTATACAGATACATACATGGCCGGAGACAGCTCGTGTTCTACGGAGGTTACATTCTAAACAAAGAACATAGACAAAGGATGTATTATCCCAAATTTACAGGTAAGGAACTGAGGCACAGATAAATTAATTCACTTGCACAAGGCAGCCCAGCAGATATATGCTGGGAACTGACCCTAAGTATCATGAGTTCTAAACCACCAGATATTCCTTCCTCTCAAACCAAAGTTCAGCTGGGTTCAGGTTTGTTCTGTGTTGTCTATTTGCTTGCTTTTTTTTCCATTCAGGTGTCAAAGTCAGATTTGAAATTTTCAGTATAAACTAATTAATTGCTCATGGTATTTTGAAATACAAGCAAGACAACTGTGATACTGAGATTTTAAAATTAGTGTCTGCAGATGCACATTTGTTCATTTTCAACAAGTGTTTTCTTAGTTGTTTGGTATTATGGACCCATAATACCCCTTCACAGTAGATAACTCCTCAGCCTTTGAAAATGCAGAAGTGAGTTACAGAGTTTTGCCATTGATTTCAGTAGTACCCAGGATTTCACTCTTCATTTGCATAGATATTACAGGTTGCAGCAGCTTCCAATTTTAAGTATAGTTAGAGAATAATGCTCAACCCAATAGAATATTTCACATGCAGTAAACTTGAATCAATTTGACTACCTCATTTGACTAATTACATTAAAGCACCCAAATCTATGTTAAATGATATTGTGGGTCTAACTTTAACATGTAAAATACATTTCAGCCATTAAAGCTGAAAAAAACTCATTTTCAAATATTAGGGCCAGTCATGGTTTTGTGGTGAAGACTCTGGACTGGGATACATGAGATTAGGGTTCTGTGCCAAGATTTGCCACAGATTTACTCTATGTCCTGGGGCAACTCAATGTATCACTCTGTGCCTCAGTTTACCCACCATTAATATGGGAATAGCAGTATTTCCTTACATCACTGAGGTATTCTGTGGAGAAATTGATTAATATTTGTGAGGTGCTTAAATATAGCCATGAGCAGAACCATAGAAAGGTCAATAAAATAAATAAGCACACTGATCACTAGATGATAGAGACAGCCACTTGTTGGTTAGCAGAGAAGTGGGAGCTGGGACTCCTGATTCATTGAAGCAATGGGAGTTTCTTCATTGACTTAACTACGGCAAGGATTTCACCCCTGGAGTTCCAGTCATAATTCTTTCTCCTGATTTACTGTGTCACCTTGGTCAAGTTGCATGAATCTGAGTTTGAAGCCTCTATTCGTTTGAGTAGTTATATTATCTTGAATGGGTTTATTGAGATGAGTATACACTGTGGAATCAGCACCTTAATTTCTCTGTGCTTCAGCTTACCTATCTATAAAATGGGGATACTACTACTTAGCTCTCTTGAAGGGGCCCTACTTCTGAGGCTTAACTAAATGTTTGTAAAGTGCTTTGAGATGCTCGTGTGACAGGTACGAGTGCAAAATATTATTATAGAACAAAGGAAGATTTAAATTTTATAGGCTAACTTTTATAACTCTTAGGATGGTGAGGAGTTCATGATTATTTTCTTTTTTATTTAATAATTGCCACAGGTGCTTGGTCTGTCTAGCAGGGGGTGCCCCCATTTGCCCAGTGTGGGGTTGATACACCCCATCAAGATTCCCTGACGGTCAAGCAATCACAGTCAGGAATTCCAGACCCCTGGATGGAGCAGGGCAAATAAGCAGTCTCCTGAGCTATGGGTTTGAACCCAGTGAAGTAGGATGGGCCCAGATTCCTTTACCCTGACCCCCATCCCTGCACCAGCCATTAGGCATGGCTGCCAGGGACTCTTGATATAAATTGCTCTGCCCTACCCAGAGGGTCAGAGCCTCCAAACTGCTATTGTTTGCCCCAGCAGGACCCTGTGAAACCAATAAATTCCCAATGAAGGGTTAAAGCCTCGGTCCTAACCAGGGCCGGCGCTTCCATTTAGGCAACTTAGGAAGTCATCTAGGGCACCAGGATTTGGGGGGTAGCATTTTGCCATCCTCAGCAGCAATTCAGGGGCAGGGGGTCCTTCCACACTCCAGGTCTTCGGCGGCAATTCAGCAGCAGGTCCTTCACTTGCTCCAGGACCCGCCGCTGAAGTGCCCCAAAGACCAGGAGTGCAGAAGGACCCCTCCCACCACAGAATTGCCGCCAACCAGGAGCGCAGAAGGACCCCCACCTAGGGTGCCAAAAACTCTGGCACCGCTCCTGGTCCTAACACATTCTCTGGGCCACTTCTTACCATAAACTCTATCTCAGGCATCCCCTTGGCTGTCAGAGGCCAAGTCTCCCCATTAATCTCCATGGTCAGCTGGTGCTCTGCAGCATAGTCCAGGTCCATGACCACAACAGTCTAACAAGTCAATGGTTCCTCTGCAGAAGCCTGCAGCACACATCATCATCATCATCATTATCATCCCTCCTCCTCCTCCTCAGCCAACCCCAACTGAGCTGGACTGTCTCCTTTTATCTCTCCCCTCCACCTAAAGCATGTGCAACAGGGGTAAGGAGGTGTGGTCTCCTGGGCCCCTCAGTGATTGATCAGCTCCCACTGGCACAGTGGGGTTGATACACCCCATGACACTAACAAACTCTGTGAAGAACTGTAACTAAACAATTAGATGGACTCTGATAATATCATCTTAAAACTAAGTATGGGTTTTTTGCTCTATTAAATGAGTTTTGTAGATTAAATGAAGCTCTCATGATGTAAATACAGATAGCATTTCAAGTTGGCTGTGGAATATACAAACACACAAACTTTAAATTACTTTGAGAGTATCAGGAAGGATTAGGAGCAGAGTTAGGAAGTAATTGTGGATACTAGCACCTGAGCTACTTGGAGAATTCTGCAGGCCTAAACACTACCGAAATGTTGGTATTTCCTAGATGGTGCAATACATTAGTTAGCTCTATGTTCTACTGCTACCTCTGCCTTTGTTAAGGAAAACTCTTCAAAGACTTTTGTACTATATATCCTTTTTATAGTGAGGTATATACACCAATCTTACCATTAAGATTAATGAATTTTAGTATTTGTGGTCCTAGATTAGATTAAACTGATTTTTAAAGACACAGGTGTTTCTCTTTTTCATATTATTGTCACTACAGGGCTGAATTAAGGTTATTTGAACATTTTAACTGTGCATTTCCCTATCTTAATATTTGTATTTCTTTTAAGTTTAACTTTACCTTTGAATTTCCTGATTTGATAATGCTTGGTTGAGGGATCATTACAACACCCTGACATGTCTTTTACCCTTCTGTTACTGATATGTACTTACAATCTTAACTCCATTTTAGCTTTTTTTGTCTAGGAACATAGGTAAAATTTTCAAAAGCACTTTAAGTAATTTAGGAGCCTCTTCTCATTTGAGATTTAAACTCTACAGGTTTAAATTCCTTTTGAAAAAAAAAATGGAATGTGGGTTCCTAAATCACTTGGGCACTTTTGAAGTTTTTACCAATAGACTCTAGGCAGGGTTGGGACAACAGCTATGATCGCTGCTAACTGGAACCAAAGTATTGTGAAATTTAACATAGCAACCATTTTCGATATGCTCCTGCTCTCTCTCTTGCCCCATCATTTTGGTATCTAGGTGCAAGTACAAACATAGGACCAGATCAGTCTTTAGTTACACTGGTGAGTACTTGCTCATTCAAAGAGACCTGTTAAAACAAATAGGATGACCTGGGTAATTGTTTGTAGTATTATGTAATGCCAACAGGTCAGAACTGAAATCTGGGCTCCGCTGTCCTAGGTGCTGTACAAATTTAGTGATAGACAGTCCCTGCACCAAAGACTATACAATCTAAATAGACAAGACAGAGAAAATGTGGGAGTAGAAACAGAGGTAAATTATCTTTCCCAAAGTCACACAGCAGAGCTAAGAATAGGGCACCAGATTCCTGATTCCTACTCTATTGCCCTCTCTACTCTTTCCAGATAATTACCCATGTGAGTAACGTCTCCACACTACAGTCCTTAAGGATTGCAAGTAGTGTGACTATGATATTCTCTGTTATCTTCTGATATGTTCATCGCGTTGACAGAGCCCACCCTGTTACTTAGATTACGTGTGTTGGGTTTATTTGTTTCTACTCTTCTCTTTCTTTCTTCCCTCTGCAAGCCTAATGGTTTGGCCCTATCCTTTTGAGGAAGCCTTTACAAAGTGTCTGATTATGCACTGTGCTCTGAACAGATCTGGAATCATTCTGATCCTTGCAGTAACAAGATCTGTAGCTTACAGCCTTTTACTGAGGATGCTTTACCTCTTATTCCTAAAAATTCCACTCTGGATACAATCTGTGCCAGCATCTCTGAGCTATATAGCTTTGTGTTTTACTGCTGGCTGTTCTCATAAAAGGCCTGATCCTGCACCACTGAAGTCAGTAAGACTTTTGCCATTGACTTCAATTGGATCAGAATCGGGCCCTAAAATAACCTGGCTTCAGCCCATTCAGGATTTTATGATTAGGACCAGAACCCTAAGCTGGAACTAGAATCTGATGAGGACCCAGTAGAGGATGTACAGTGCTGGTGAAATGTATTCTTGCCAGTTTTTCTTGCTTAGAAGGCGTACTGCTACATATTGCACAAGCTGAAGTCCTTGTGTGCAATAGATGCTGATGTCAGAAATGCTGGATTATGCTTTCATTGCAGGATCAGACAGGTGAAGCTTGGCTGTGATGTTTCAAATCCTTATTAAAATATGAATATTTAACAATAGAAGAGGAAATCTGGAGACATTTCTGTACGCCTCATTCTGTAGTCATTTTGCAAACAGAGCAAATGCAAAATCAGGCCTTGGGCACTTAGATTTTTTTTGGTAATGTTTTCCTTCTTCTCCCTATCCCCCTCCCAAGACTGAATCTAGTGTGAAAGTCCATTTTCAAACAGAAGGGCATTAGACCATTTGAAAACAGAAACCATAACAAACATGCACACACTAAAATATTTTCAATAGCTTCATTTCACCCAATTTAGGACTAAGCCCTGCAGATAAAGGGACTTACCATAGTTCACCTATAAATCTGTTGTAATAAATCAGCATGGAAAAAAGACAAAGATGGTCCACAGGGCAGGCAGTGCTGATGGTGAAGTCACATCAGATCAATAACATGCAAAAAGAAAGTCACTCCAATCCTTTAATTTTTATAGTCTGACACAAGATGTATTCAGTTCAGAAGATACAGTGCTGTAACTAGTTTTTGTTCTGTGATCTCATGGTTTCCTTACTGGTGGACTAGCATGAGCCGGCAGAGTCCCTGGAATGGTAACACAGGCAGAAGCTCAGTAAACAGTAGGAGAACATACATTTATTACTGGAACAGGGTTCACAGCAGCTCCCCTCCTGCTGCTGGTACAAAACAGTCTCACTTTATCTCCCAGCAGGAAGCACAACCAACCCTTAACTCTTTCTCATAGCTACTTTCTGAGTCAACAGTCCCTTCCCTTCTGGGACTGGGACTGGCCCTGGTTCTGCTCACCATTATGACTCTATGCATCATGCATTTGGGTGCAGGATAGGGAGTAGCTGCTGTATGCCCAGTACTCACCCCTGCTCCTGTAAGCAAGTGGGCAAGCAAGGTTGGGTAGCAGCAGGAGCATTGGGTGCATCCCCTAAAGCAGACTCTGCAAGGACGGAGAAGTAAATTGCTTCCCCCAAAGAGCAAATGGGGAGTAGGGAAGAAATGGCAAGGCAACTCCGTCTCAATTCCTTTCTGTGGTTTCTCCTGCACCATTCCTTTCATAGGGCTCAGCCTAAGGGCTCAGTCTAACTCCAAATAATTAGCGCTCAATACCAGTAACTTCACTTACCACTAGTCTACCCAGTGTTGGCTAATATGTAAAGAAACTCGGAACAGGCAATATGCATTTAGATACCAGACAAAAATACTGTACAGTTAGCATGGGTAATGTGCTTTACAGCCATTTGGAAAGGTTTTTGTTTTTAAATAGGAAAGATGAACTCACTCTTGAACTTGAAATATTTTATTTTTTATTGCTTTAGCAGTCAAATCTGGATTGAAACAAGGTTGGTTTTTTTTGTTAAATGAATATTTGGTCTGGCAACTTTCACTATGATTCAGCTGGAAATTACCAAGATCATATACATATATTAAACTTGATTATGAATATATAATTTTAAAAAGTTATATTGCAGAATACAGGGTTGTACAGGAAACTTCTTTTTTTCAGTGCAACAGCTTGCATGTTCATTATTTTTGTGATATAATTATCATGGCCACTATTAAAATACTAGAAAGGCATCAATCCACATAAAGGTTAGTTACAATGGAACACTCTTAATCAGCTCCCTGATAAATGTCACATTCATTTTACAGGGACAATTGCTGGGGAAGAGATTCACTGCAATGCATTTTAGCTTACACAAAGCACTGGGTGCAAGGCACATCTAGTGTGTTTAAATGCCACTGCTGTTTATCTATAGCTAATAAGCTGTTTGCTCATTTAAACTGTCCACTGCACAGATGCTGATGTTTATCTATCAACAAACATTTAACTTGGGATGTGCACTTATGTCTCAAATGCACAAATGTCTGTCAACATGTTAGTTGGGACATGCCCTTCTGTCCCAAATAGCTGCACATGCACTTATTTAAATAAGGGCAAGTCTGAAAGTGTGTGGCTGCTAGATATGAAGACTGGCTACTCCTTCTTTGGAGCCCCCTGCTGGAATCTACAGTGTAGTTTGGAGCACCAGAACGGCTTCTTCTACATGGATTCTTCATTTGGAGAACTACACTGCTAAGTCCACAACTGCATGTTGCACACACTGGGCAAAACTTTTATTCTTCTCTGATTTAATTATTGTGATTGTTGTTTTTCAGGTAGGGTAGCAGAGTAGTATAATAGGTGCTTCACTGGAAGAACTTACTGTTTCTCCCTTGCTCTTATGAACAAAGAAGTGTATCTAAACCAAATAAATAAAAGTGATACTATGTTACCCTGCCCTTTCCCTCATTCTTCGTTTGTGTTTTGTCTCTAGATTGTAAGCTGTTTGGGGCAGGGGCCCTGCCATCTTACCTATATGCAAAGCTCATTTGGGGCACTGTTAATAACGGATAAACCCCACAACACACATACCTTGGTACAGTACAGTTTTAAAAGACTTCAGTGATTTTTAGTATGCTTATTTTTAAAGTAACTGAGTACATGAGAGTGACTATCTCCCAGCAAAATGTATTCCTATAAATGGCCCAGCTTAATTACCATGTTTCTCTTTTGATTGGGATGGACCAATTAAGATAATTTTATAGTGCCTGGAAAATATCCTTCCTAAAATTAAATCTTGCTCAGGTAATAAAAAGTCCCTTAACTTCAGAAACAACTTTAATAGTCTTTCATTTTGGGTGGAAATTACATCAGTGCTGGCAAATTTGTATATTACATTTTAGGTTGGTGTGATTTCAGCCAGCTCAGTTAAAATCCCTTGGAACATGTAGTTTTCATTAGAAATACAGACAGACTTTTAAGTATTTGTGTCTCACTGGTTCCCACTATTGTGCTCTTTTGCTCTATAAAAAAGCATACATCACTAAGATGCTGTTTGACATTTAAAAATAGATTTAGTGTTGCCAATTAGTCAGTCATGCCTGTGGTTACCTTATTCAATATTATGGTGGTAATCGCTTCTGGAAGGCTTGACATATTTTATAATTGAACTGCCAGGTTTGCACTTAGCTGCAATTCATTCACACATAAGTGTGACTTGTTAACCAAATTATTATGTTGACTTCCTTTGAAGGCTGGATAAAGGGGTGTAGCTCTACCTTCTGTCTTCATATGAGAGTACAGTTCTATGACAGAATATTAGCATGACAAAAAAACTTTGTATGGTTTTGTGAGTTATAGAGTAATTTGACAACAGGCTGATGGTGTGCAGAAATAGTTGCCTATCATCCTGACTAATCCTGTCTCATTGATTCCTTGTACTCCTCCATCTCTCTGCCTGTATCCACCTGTCATCTCTCATCTTGTATTTAGATAGTAAACATGTGGGGCAGGGACCCACTTTTTGTTCTGTGTTTGTAGTGCCTAGCAAAACGGTGTCCTGGTCTATGACAAGGGTTCCTGGGTGCTAGGATAATGCAAATAATAATTTCCCTCAATTTTCCCTCTTCAATAAACTCAGGAAATTTGGCCGCTGCTAGAAAGCTCATCTAGGAATCAGCTCTATTACAAGTTACTGTGTACCATCAGGCACTTAACTTCTTGTTTGATAGGCACATCATGATGCAGATCCTAATGCAGCAACCTTTTGACACAGAATGGCAAGTGATGTCATCAGGGATAGACTTTACCAAGACTCCAGAACCCATTATCCTAAACTCTGGGCCATTCACATCTGGATCTGACTGAGCTTTCTTTCTAAAATGGGACCAACTAAATACCTCCAATACGAACACTCGAGATATGGGAATGCAGTTCTTAGACCCAGATCCAAACTCAGCAGCTTGGAGTGATCTCTAGATGTCGTGTGTGACTGGATCACAGTGTTCATAAACAGGGGTCACGTGTTGAGGAGGCAACTGAAGTACAGTTGAACAATTCAAAGGCTGTTTTTTTCTCCTATGGGGCCTTCCATGGCTCTGATGAAGAGACGTTATAATTCATTTTAAATGCCTGTCTTAATACCTCCACGTACCAGCCATCATCATTTAAGCTGAATAACACTCCCACCAGAGTTCATGTAGAAGGGTAGACTCACCGCTGCTGCCCCCCCTTCCCCAGCTGGGTGTGTCATAGCATCTCTTTCCTCTTTCCCTTGCTGATGGTCACTTCAGTCCTGTGGTGGTCTGCCTCTTTCAGTGACTTGACCTTCTGGCCAGGCCATGGTTGAATTCCATTCCTTCTGGGGTTACATAAAGTCCAACACAAGAATGCCAGTGTCCTTGCATCAGGTCACCAGCCTCAACTCTGAACCCCATGGTCCTTACACTTTTTGATCTCAGGGGGCTCCATATAATCCTTATCCCCCATGCCATATTCCCTGGTGGCTGGTAAGGGAACCCAGGCCCTCCCACTGTACTAGATTCAAGTCCAGAGACCCTATAACCAGCAACCAATGTCTGCTCTGTCAGATTCCTTGAAGCTGCCTGCCTGGACTTCTTACCACAGCCTCTTTAAGTTCACCCTTCTTTCAGGGCCACCACAGGCTCTCCCTTGAAATCCCCCAATAAGTCTGAAACCAAAAGTACAAATTAAAACCAACTTCCACCCCACATGGGCTTGACTAGGGTGACAAACAGCAAGTGTGAAAAATCGGGACAGGAGTGGGGGGTAATAGGCGCCTATAGAAGAAAAAGCCCCAAATATCAGGACTATCCCTATAAAATCAGGACATCTCGTCACCCTGGGCTCAATCTTTCCTCCCTTGCTCAGTTCCTCAGCTGAAAGCCTCCCTGAGCTCTCTCACTGGAAGTCCAGATTCTGCCCTTTTACTCTGGCTCACCACCACAACCTGCTTCGCAGTGGCTGCCCTGTGTTTCTCCTGGCCTTCTGCCAGACATCTCTACTTGGGAGAGGATCCCAGGACCAACTTTCCGATTGGGGATTTCTCCTGGACCTTCCTGGTCTCTCTCCTCTCTCTAGTGCCAAGAAAGGGATTGCAGAGTTCTTTCTTCTCTCCCTGCAGCCTCCCTGGCCTACCGCTGCCCTCTGCTACTTCCTTTGTGAAGACTCATCTCCTCCGCAGCTGGGTTTGATCACCAGTTATGCCTCACAGTCCTCTACCCAGTAGCCTGGTTGAGCTCAGGCTCCTGTTAACACATAGACAACCAGTGTGGGGTTTATACATATATCACGTCCATCAACACTGCTCTCTTTACTGGTCAGAGCTACAGGTATAAGGGATGTAAAAATGGCATGTTGACCCGCTAGGGAAAAGCAGTACAACTAGTCATTCCTGAGGGTATGGCTACACTTACATTTTTGCAGCGCTGGTAGTTACAGCTGTGGTCGTACAGCTGTGTAGGGCCAGCGCTGCAGTGTGTCCACACTGACAGTGACCAGCACTGCAGTGTGTCCACACTTGCAGCATTTGCAGCGCTGTTGTGAGTGGTGCATTGTGGGCAGCTATCCCACAGAGCACCTCGTCCCATTTTGGCGCTGTG
Source organism: Chelonoidis abingdonii (assembly GCF_003597395.2). Taxonomy (NCBI): domain Eukaryota; kingdom Metazoa; phylum Chordata; order Testudines; family Testudinidae; genus Chelonoidis; species Chelonoidis abingdonii. The sequence continues at coordinate 213,288,112 of NC_133769.1, read as the reverse complement.
AGTTGTGGGAAGGGGACGGAAAGAAGGTGGGTCATTCTGCTTCCTGTTTCAACGACCCTGGTGCATCGCTTCCCTTTTCAGCCGTTGGTGCCATTGTGAGTCTGCGCGTGATTTTCAGTAGAAATGGGCCCGAGCTGCTGAGGACTTTGCTGATGAATGTGCCAGCACACACGTCTGGCAGCTGAGCTATTCCTTATGCTCCAAAGTGACAGTGAGGAGAGCTCAGATGATGAAATAATTCGGCTGACGCGCTGACACTACATTGCTTGTGGCAGTAACGACGTGCTCAGCACGTGGAACGCTGCCTTTGGGGTCGGGGAACAAGCACTCAGTGGTGGATCACATCGTCATGCAAGTCTGGGATGACGACAATTAGGCTGCAGAACTTTAGGATGAGAAAAGCCACTTTCATGGACTGTGTGTGAGCTCGCCCCAACCCAGCTCGCGAAGACACGAGACTGAGAGCTGCCTGTCAGTGGAGAACGGCGTGGCTATCGCAGTCTGGAACTGGCAACTCCAGACAGCTACCGATCGTTGCAAACCAGTTTGAGTGGGAAGTCGACCGTTGGATAGTGGTGATGCAAGTTTGCAGGCCATTAATCGCATCCTGCTTAGAAGAACCGTGACCTGGGAATGTGCAGCATTCTGGATGCTTTGCATATGGGTTCCCTAACTGCTGGAGGGGCAATAGATGGGACATATATTCCTTATTTCGTTGGCACCAGCCACCTTGGCCATCCCGAGTACGGTTAATCGGAAGGGGTTATCTCTATGGTTCTCCAGGCACTTGTGATCATTCGTTGGTGCTTTCACTGACATTTACATAGGATGGCTGGAAGGTGCATGAATGCGACGCATCTTTCGGACTAGTGATGTTCAGGAAGCATGCAGGCAGGGACTTTTTTTTCCAGCAGAAGTCACGTGCGGGGACGTCGAATGCATTGTTAATCCTTGGAGACCACTTACCGTTAATGCTTGGTCATGAAAACCGTATTACAGGTAAGCTTGACAGGGCAAGGACCAGTTCAACTACAGGCTGAGCCGTTGCAGAATGGACTGTGCGAGTGTGCTTTTGGCCGTTTATAAAGAGGAGCACGGGAACGAAGTTCTTCTGGGAGCTAACGTGGGGGAACAGCAGATCCCAGCGGATTTAACCGCGTGCTTATCCTCCATAATATTGTGAGGGAAGGGTGAAACCTTCAGTGACTAATGGACCTCCGAGTTCAATGCCTGGGGCTGAATTTGCACAGCCAGAGAGGCAGGGCTACTAGAGAGGCCCAGCACAGTCTCCAAGGATTAGGGGATGCCTTAAAGGAGCATTTGAGGCTGAGCAACAGTAATGTATGGGTGGCCTTCACAAGAGTTAAGTGCAGTGGTTGCATTGATTTGCAGTGCCTAATTTTTCACTTGTGGTACAGTATGTTTACACTTTCTTGTCTTAATAAAACTGTGTTAAAAAGACAAAGGAATCCTTTTATTTAAAATACAGTACATAAAACGGGCAGGGGTAGGGTGATGAAGCAGTAAAGTCAGAGGTTTGAATATGTTTCCTTTGAGTGCTGATGCAATTGCTTGCTGCACTCAGGAATTAATTATGCTGCATGTGATGGGGGTTGAGTGCATAGGTAGGGTCGTAGTTTCAGGGCTGATTAGCGTGACCGTATGGGTGTTTGGGGCACTGGTGGGTGGTAAGATCAGGATGCTCGTGAGAAAGGGTGTTTGATGGACAGTGGGGCAAATGGGTTGAGCTTTGGTTCGGGGAGGAACAGGCACGGGGTAGTGCTCTACCTGCATGGCTAGCATTGACTGCATGAGGTGTGTGGCGTCTCCAGGCTGACTTAGGCAGCGTCTGTGCTTTCTCTTGGTAGCTAATTCCTTTCTCTTGGCAGCCTTTTCCTTCTCTGCGCAGCCTGTTCCTTTTTCCTGCTTTCCTTTTCCTCCAGTCTTGCAATTATTTATTATCTGTGCATAAGAATCATTAACTGCTTTCACCCAGTTCTCTTATTTTTCCTTGGTTTTTCTTAAGTTCTGTAGCTTTTTAGAAGTCTGCTGCTGCTGGAGCAGTATCCAAGGCTCACTTTAAAAAAAAAACACAGAGATAAACTTTTCTACAGAGCCTGTTATTGTTTTTAAGACTATTTCTAGCCATCTTTACACATTGCGAGCATAGCACAGAGAGCCGCAGCTGCAGAGAGAAATGGTGGTTTCCCCACACGCGCTCACTGGGAAGAGGGGGCTGCTTGACTCTGGATCAAATGGGTTTCTGTGACTTGGGGAAAGCAAAGCAGCTACAGGGAATAGCACTGAACCTACACCATATCTGCCACAGCAGGACTCCTCAGAGCCATCTTGCACACGCGGCTCACCTGGGAAGGGGGGCTGCTTGACTCTGGAATCCATGGCTTTCTGTGACTTGGGGAAAGCAAAGAGCAGCTACAGGGAAATAGCTGAACAGTATCCCTGCATTTTCACAGAATTTTAACCTCCCGATATCTCGCTGCTCCGGGTCACCTGGGAGAGGGAGGGTCTTCTACAGCTATGTGGATTCCGCCTGGTCCCTACGCAGCTTGCCTGTGTGCGAGCATGTCCCCCACCCCTCAGCACAATGGGCGCGACGTGTGCCTGACTGGGACAAGACCACGGTGGCTTTCCCTAATAAACTTGCGGAAGCGCATTCACACGCTCTGGCTGAAACTTTTGAGAGTAAAGATTACGGCGTTCGCGCATGGATGAGACCATCAATGGGCTTTCACATCTAGGCATGCTTGCAGGCGCCATAAGCCCTCTCCTCCCAAAACATTTCTCCTTATATAAAAGCTTCTACCGGAACAGGCTCCTTGCTGGTTCCTCACTACCAAGTCCAGGGCTGTGACTGGCTAGCTCTTCCTGGCTGGAAAATATCCTGGCTGCATGACTCCTGGAGTCTCCAAACACCTCAGTAGCCCTCTCGGGTTCCTCTACACCCTCCCCTCCTCTCCAGCTCTGAATGTTCATCGTGATCCTCGGATTGGCAGTGGGATTACATCAGTATCGCATCAGCTCCTTGTAAACGGCAGGTCGTGGGGCACACCTGGCGGTGGTTTCCTCATGTGCTTTGCAGTAGGCACTCGCAGCTTTTACCTTAACCTGCACTGCACCGCGTCCGTCATAAGCCCCTGTATGCATTGACTTTGATATCTGACCGTAGGTTCAATAATTTACGGCTGGAGCACAGCTGTGCCTGCGCAGCTTCTCCCCAACATGATGAGATCCTGCAGCTCGGCAGTGCTCCGATGCTGGGCCTTTGGGCGTGGAATGGTCACTAGATTGATTGATTGATTGCACTCAACGCCCTGAGCAAACAGGAGGGGATTTTAAATCCCAGGGGCATTAAAGGGCGGGTCACCTGAGCCCAGGGCAGTGGAGCGCAACGATGACCAGAGAGCTGAAAAGGTCATGCTGGAACCTCCTAAATACCCGGAGCAATATACAGCGTGGTGATGTCACACCTGATGACCAGGCCTGCATCACAGCGCTGGATTCGCTCAACCCTAGCAACCAGGGAGTACAGCCAGTGCTTGAGGACAGGGAGTTGCAGCGCTGGCTGAGCTTTGTAAGTGTGGACACCGAGTAAGTTGCAGCGCTGTAACCCCCTCACCAGCGCTGCAGCTTGCAAGTGTAGCCAAGGCCTGAGAGACTCTTTCTGGAGGAAGCACAGAAAAAGGTTGTCAGGGTAGGCTGCTGCACTGTGGAGCATGTTAAGTGATGATGGGTAACTCCCTCACTCCCAAAGCTTGATCATGCTGTTTCAGTAGCACTGTGAGAAGTACAGCTGCTTTTAAGGTTTTCACAGTTTAGTGCAGGCATAGTAACTCTCCAAACTGGGTAAGAGACGACGTATCCCATCCACGCAAGCAGGAAAATGTAAGATCACCAACAGAGAAAGGCCTAAATAGGGGTGCCCAACTATTGTTTTCCTATAGAAAATATCCTACCTACCTGTGGATGCTTAGAAATAATAGGATCAGCAGCATCTTTTTCCATCACTGATTCTACGATGGATCACTTCTAGGAATGGGGTCACAATACCAGCCACTAAACACTGCCCAACGTTCAAAGAATGATATTAGGAACACTGCTTTTGTGAGACTCGGCTTTCAGGAATAGTAGAACCCAAAATAGCAGTGCCTATAAGTTTGGCTTTTTTCCCCTCTCTGTCTTAACTCCAGTTTACCTGTGTGTCCCTAAATATCGCCATCAGGTTTGGAGGTACCTGCTCCTGGTTGGACCTACGCAACCCAATTCCAACTCATAGTCAATTTTATTGGGCTCAGTCTTTGGATTATTGTTTGCAGTGTAGTTGTAGCCTTGTTGGTCCCATGCTATTAGAGAAACAAGATGGGTGAGGTAATAAGCGGGTCCAATAAAAGACATTGGCTCACCCTCCTTGTCTCTTTGGATTATTGTCAGTTCAGGGATTTAGCATGTTTGAAGTCTTGATGCTCTGCATTTCAACAAATCCAGGTAGAATTAACTGCCTACATTTTTCTTTACAGTGAGATAGAATGTCTGAGATCCATGAATAAACAGAAAACCCTGCAGCCTGCTTCAGGCTGATCACTTTAACCTTAAATGCATTGAATTGAATTCATCCTAACTCCACAGGCTTCAACAGGTTTATACAAGCTTAAGGGATGAATTCGACCCATTGTGCTGTTGTACTGTTTTGAAATAGCCAATGTCTGTGGCCTTTGAAATAGTTTGCTCTTTTTGGCCTATTTAAATGTAAACTGCAGAGCTTAGCAGGTGGTCTAATGAGGATGGCTAGCAGCTCTGTGGTACTTACAGCTCCATGGGAATCAGGGAAAACTGTACTAAACCACTTATGTAGAGAAGGCTGAATAAGCTTTTTAGTTGCGTTAGAGCTTTAAAATGTAATTTAACAATTTGACATAATAGGTCACTGGGAGAAGAGAGAAATTCCTTGTAGTCCAAAATAAATAATCGAAGTTCTTAGCTGATAGGATAAAATACATTTAAAGAGTCTATAAGGATAAATCTTGTTCCTGATGCAAATTAAGTAAGTTAATTATTATGGGAGAGACAAGGTGGGTGAGGTAATATCTTTTATTGGACCAACTTCTCTTACCAATAGTGTTCCAATAAAAGATATTACCTCACCCATCTTCTCTCTCTAATATCCTGGGACCAACATGGCTACAATAACACAGCATACAATAGTTTAGTATTGGTCAGGAGTCTGCCTTTCAAAAGTGCAATACAACCAGTATGGTTGGTAATCAGATGCTAATAACATCCCAATATATTTGAGCACCTGTCTTAGAAAGCTATCCCTTAATAGAAATCTTTGTTCAATACAAGATGCCAGTGAGGTTGCCACTCATTAAAAACATGAGGCTAGCCTGTAATTTTTAGAATCTGTCCTTCATTCCATTCATTGCTTTTTCAGGATGTAATAAAAAAAGTTATAGCTATTAAAAATGTGAAAGCTATTCCGGTAAATCCGTTAGTTTACAATTACTGAAGTTTCATATGTGGTGAGTTTGATGATTGTTGTCAGGATGTGATTTTGTAATAAATATTAAAAATAAATAAATAAATATGGGCTTCTTAAAGAGATTTTGTAAATAGTTTTCACCAATAAATGACTGAATGGGTTAGGTGAAGGCCAATGGAATTGCCCTGACTGAATCTCAGTGCCTCTAAAACCAAGATGTTTATGGAGTCCCTGGTGGACCTCAGACTCTTAAAACATTTTTGTTGTAGCTGATTTTATTCTATTCTGTTTCTGAAAAGGTGGCAATCTGGACTTCTGGGGGTCATAAAGGGTGCAGGAGAATGACTTAGCTTTCCCTGCTGGAAGCTACAGTACCATCAGGTATGAAACACTGTGCTCAGCAAAGGTGTTTGGCTAAGTGTTACATACCAGGTCGCTACTTGTTGGAAATGATTTGGAACTGGAAAAGGCAGAGGTCCTTTGGAAATTGAAGTTTTCAAAGATAATTTCCCTTTATTGAAAAGGAGCATTACTTGCAAGAAAAATGGAAGGGCACAGCAGAAGGGATATCTCAGGCTTAATCTACATTATAAACGTATGTGGGTATTACTATATCACTTGAGAGTGTGGATTTTCCACACCCGTGAGCAACATAGTTATGTTGACCAAACCTCTGGTGCAAACAGTGCTATGTTGATGGCAGGGCTTCTCCTGTTGACATAGCTACCACCTCTTGGGGAAGTGGAATACCTACACCAATAGGACAGCTTCCATCTTCACTCAGTGCTACAGTGGCTCAGCTGCACCAGTGCAGCACTGTAAGACTTAAATGAGCTGTAAAAGACTCAGACTTAAATGAGCTGTAAAAACCACAGCTTGTTTATGCAGGTCACTGGTTCTCTTCAGTGCAGAGCAAGGGTAGAAGCCAAAACACAGTAATGGTGCGGAGAAGGGGTAGCATGGAATGCTACACCCATATCCTTTGGCCATATTATCCAGCAGAGATCTAACAGATTTGGCTGTGTGTTTTCCTGAGATGCTCGGCCTATGTATTTCACAGGTACTAATTTTGTTGAGGAGGGGGAAACATGACATATATTCTGCAGAAGACAAACCATCGATTTCTTCAGGTCAAAGAATCCTTTCTGCATCCTATTTACATAAGTACAGTTAGAGTCCTCACTTAACTCAGCATACTCCTCCTTGATAAGTCTTCAGCACTCACCCCTTGTCTGGGGTTTTCTTTTGTTAACGTAAGAACAGAGATTGAGTTGGAATGAAGAAAAAGTAGCAGTACTCTCCCAAGCTCCACCCTCAAGCCAGGTTCCACCTACTTGAGACATCAGAATGAAATGGCACTCAGAGCAGGTTGTCCATTTGTCAAAGGTTCTGTTAGGTTCTGCTGATCATAATGGGTTTGGCTTTCTCTCAGTGAGGTTTGGATACAGCCATGGGCAAGGCTGGATTAAAGTAGAGTCAGCATTTCAATAGCAGAGGTCTATGGGTCTGGCTCCCAGAGTCATGTGATGATGTCACAATCTAGAGAACAAGATAGCAGCCCTGAAATAAAGTATCTGATTGCTCAGTAGTTTGAGCAGATCTTTATAAGATGATTCTTCCAATTCTTTCTGGCAGGCTGTGGTCAGCAATAAAGTAGTTAAATTTAACATGTTAGTTGTTGTTATTGAACATCTGCACTAATTCCCTGAAGACAGAAATTCACACAGTTTCAAGCCCTCTGCAGGCTCAATCAGGCATCGATGCATTGGTTATCCTAAGGCACGGTTAGTCAAAAGGTGAACTGTGGGCCAAATCCAGACCGCCAGACGCTTTTGAATGGTCCCTTAAATCTTTTTATTTGACTTATTATCATTATTGTTGTCATTTTCCCTGGAGTTTGGACCTTGACCAAGAAATCTGGACCCTGACATAAAATAATTGACTACCCCTGTCCGAGGGTCATATATTAAAGATTTTTCTCTACAAACAGAAGCGCAAGAGACTTTTTAAAAGGGAAGCCAAAATTCTAGAGAACAAGACAGCAGCCCCCAAATGAAGTATTAGATTGCTGACTGGGCATGCCCCAAACCAATTTGATCACTGCTTAAGAAAAATAAATATAACCCTTAACCGTAGCTTCCTTCTGAGTTGGCCATTTCTACATTTTTCCTGTAAGGGTTTCTGCCTGAACTCCAACTCTCTTATTTTGCCTAAGAGACAGTCATCTTTTATCCTATGGCTCACCTGAGACCCACAGGTTATGGCTGCCTGAATGAGTCAGCAGAATAGCCTCTCAGGATCCCAGGCATGGTTTTAGAACCTGATGTTCTACATGAGAGAGTTTGCAATATGGCCCAGTGTGGATGAATGAAAGAACTGATGAACTGACATCAAATTATAACAAACAGGAGACCTTGAAAATAACACCATTGAAGGGTTTACTCAGACAGCAAGAGAATGTGCAGGAGGGGAAAGGAACAGTGTGAAGATCTAGAAAGTACTAAGAGAAGTCCCAGGTGCCCAGTCTGCCCCTGAATAGTCAGACTATTAGCAAATATTTGCTCCAGCTTTAGCTACTTATTACCACTGCTTTGCCAAGTCAAATTGGAGGAGGGTGATTATTTGCTTTTTATTATTTCTTTGCCTGTTACAGATGGCTAATTTTATTGTGGGGGAAAAAAAAGCTTTTAGAAAAATAGTTTTGACTATTTAATTGCTTATTTAGAACAAAGAGTAAACCACTATATTGTGGTAAATTCTTTGCAGCAAGATTCTAACCAAGATTACACCATTTAGAAATGAACATTATATCATACTTTCCAAACTATTCATAAAATTAAGCCAACTAAATATACATTGTGCTTTCTTTTAGAGATCTGAGAGCAGCATAGAAACAGAGACATTTGTTTTGGACATTTTTGAAGACACAGTTATTGTTTATACTCTGCAGTGGCCCAGGGCTGTAGAAGAAGAAATTGTAACTTGTAATAAGTAAGTTAGAGGGTGTACATTGTGTGCTCTTGGAATACTCAGCTCTCCACCTGAAGTACCAAAGGCTAAATAGATGAAGCAAACCTTTAAAATGTAATTTGAAAGTCCACAATAAGAGAGACAAAAATAAAAAAATATGAACAGCTGAATCTGATTCTGATTCACTCCCACCGGTATAAATTAAACATAGTTTTGCTGAAGACAGTGGTGAAAAACTCATGTAAGTGAGATCAAAATAAGATTCTAGAATTTGTGGGTTTTGGTTTGTATACACTATTTTGTGTTTCAGAAATTTACAATCTTAAATAACTAGGAAGGAAATACTATTATCTCCATTTTACTGATGGGGAACTGAGGCATAGAGAAGTTAAATGGCGTGCCCAAGAACACAGGATATCTATGGCACAGCTGGAATCTGAATCCAGATCCCTCCTGAGTGCCAGTTCAATGCCTTAACCATAAGACTATTTGCCCTGTCTGAGAAGTCTGGTTATTAAGTGGAGAGCAGGAGAGGACTTCAAAAGCCCACTGAAAATGTTTTCATTCATCTCTGAAGTACATCTATAGAAAAGTATCAGAATTTTTGGAAGATCCATAATGAGTGTGTGTGTGTGGGTGGGTGGGTGTATTAGAAGCACCTTGAAAAGGGTTAGCATGTGATGAGTTACTAGGAGGCAGCTGTTCAGAATCAGTTAAAAAAAAAGGAGCTGATAAATGCTAAAGAGAAGCTAGAAGGAGAAAAAATACATGCTCCATGGCAGACATGAGTAAAATCCTTAGGAAAACTGCAGGGTACTAAACAAAATGAGGTAATGTATAAAACAAATGGAGGAGCCATGTCAACAGGGACTTGACAGGGTAAATAAATCTGTACAGCTTGGTAATTTTAAAGCCTACTGCTACAAGCACAGCCTGTTGCCACAGTTACAGTGACCTCTCCTGAATGTCTAACATTAAACGTGGCCCTGAGATGAAGGTGAATGAAAACAGAGATTCTGAGCTCCTCTGCCTCCTTAAATGCTTTAAAAAGATATTTTTCTTTCCTTTATTAAAAAATGTGGGCGTGTTTTAGTTTGCACGCTTGGTAACAGTCAGATGTCACTCACTCGAGCCAAGCATAGTGTGGGCAGCTGTATTATAAGCTTGCCAACCTACCTCTGCCAGTAGATCTCAAGCCAGGTCTACATTACAGACCTATACTGATTCAACTACATCGCCCCGGGTGTGAAAAATTGACACCCCTGAGTGATGTAGTTTATACCAACCTAACTCCCTGTGTAGACAGGGATGCTACCTCACCCCGTGCAGTGTAGTTAAGGCAGGGTCTCCAACACGTGGCCCATGAGCCGCATGCTGCCTGCAGAGTTATTTCCTGCGACCGCCATGCTCCCCTCACCCAGTGACCCGCCTTCTCCCTCCAGCGCGCTGTGTTCCCGTTCCTCTGCCTACTTCCAGGCACTTAGTGCTTTCCAGGAGAGAGGGGGGAGGAGCAGTGAGCCACACACTTAGGGGAGGAGGCAGAGAAGAGGCAGGGCAGGGGTGGGGACTTTGGGGAAGGGATTGGAATGGGGGCAGAGAAGGGGTGGGAGGAGGTGGGGTAGGGGCGGGGCCTCATGGAAGGGATGAAGTGGGGGCAGGGATGGGGCGGGGGATTTTTGTACCTTTACATGAAAAGGTGTCAGTGATGAGGCCCTTGGCCAATGTACTAGTCCTCATGTGGCCCTTGTGGTGATTTGAGTTTGATATTCCCGAGTTAAGGTGACCTAAATCTCAGCGTAGACAGTGCTAAATTGATGAAAAAATTATTCTGTTGACCCAGCTTTCACCTCTCAGGGAAGTGGATTACCTGTGTTGACAGGAGAATCACTCCTTTGGTTGTGGTTAGTGTCAGAACTTCAGCGGATGTAACTCAGCATAGCTTTATTGACTTTAACGGTTTATGCCTAGATGCACAAGCATCTGGCCCTTATATCTTCATGAGTTTGGAGAGTAGGGAGAACTTGTATGGAAATGCTGACCTTCATCTTTCCTTGTGTTCCCAAACATTACCGAAGAGAAGTATTATAAATGTTATCAGCGATTGGTTGTTAAACATAGCTTGACAACTATATAGACACACAGTACAATTACAGAATACACACACACGTTGCTTGTCATTAAAAAGTGACCATTTGGTAACAGACACCCACTACTACAATTTTTCTTTAAGGAAATGCCTAAGTATCATATTCCGTAGGCCAATGCTGCCTTGTTTAATGGTGACAAGTTCTCATTGATAGAGTGAAGGTGCCAAGTTGAAGAATAACAATAAAAATGCTAAAGTTGTGACGTCAGAGGAAGACTGGTTGAAAATTTTTAGTTGACACTATTTTTCAATGGAAAATTGCTTTTTGACAAATGAATTTTTGCAAAAAGTATCTGCTTTCTGCACCAAATTTAGCTTTATTATAGGAGGAAAAAAGAACACGTGAAAACAATTATTTTGTCCCAAAACTGAAATATTTTGACTGAATACCAAAGTATTTTTGTTTAGATTAATGCCTTGTGGGAGTTGTAGGTTGGGTACCTCATATTCCCAGTAGCCACTGTAGGCCAAGATCCCTGGCCAGATTGCATCCTTTATGATGCAACATGGCCAGGGGCTCCAGTGATGCGCTGCCTCTTCTCTACCAGAGAGGAGACCGTAGTGCATGATGAGAAGTGTAGGGAGCCCAACCTAGAGCAGAGAATGGGAGCTTCAGGCACTCAAATTACAACTTACCTGAGGCACCACAGCACCATTTCTGAATAGAAATATTTCATTTTTTTAGACAGGGTCAGTTTGAAGCCAAAATATTTTGTTATTTGAATTTTTACTGACAAAAAAAAAAAGAAAGTTTCCTGTGAAAAATGTAGATTAAAATTATTTTTCATTTTTGTTGGAAATTTTTCAACAGAAAGTTTCAATTTTCCAACTAGCTCTACATTGAGGTAATAGGTTAGATCCTAACTATATTGCAAACATGTTCTCAGAAAAAAGTCAATGATGTGAGTTAGTTGGTTAAAATAAGAAATGATTGGGACAGACTTTTTGCAGTGACTCTATATCATCTGTTTTTAACAAAAGAAAAATAAACTTACAGGGAATGTTGACAATCAAGGTGAGAATGAACTGATACAGCGGACATGACATCAGAGACTTAGCATGTCTACACTTACAATGCTGCAGCAGCGTGTGGTGAAGACCCTCTCGATATAACCCCCCACCCCCCGTGAGCGGCAGAAGCTATGTTTGCAGGAGACCTTCTCCTGCTGACATAGCACTGTGCATACTACTGCTTATGCCAACATAATTTATGTCGCTCAGGTGGGGAATTATTCATAACCCTGCACAACATAAATTTTGCTGACATAAGCAGTAGTGTAGACATAGCCTTTGGCTGTGATTTAGCAAAATACTTTAGCACATGACTTCAGTGGGACTAGTTTACTTGCTTGAAGATAGGAATATATTTAAAAATTCCCTTGTGGAATCAGGGCCTTAACTGGGAAAAATCATGATATGCTGAACAGGCTGTGTGATGAAAGGGCCTGTGGATTCCCAGCCACAGTAAAGTCTGGACCAGGGAAGATTCTGAACAGATGAGAAAGAAAAAGGCAAGGCTCTTCTAAAATGATGTTAGCGGGAATGATCTTGCTGGCTACAGATAAAAGAAACAAAAGGATAAGAAAAAAAGAAATTGTTGCTCATACACAGCAGCAGAGAATATATTTTAACACCACAGATAAAATCTTAAAGAACATTTTATTTTTAGATTTAAAACTTTATTATTATTTATTTATTATTGCTAATTAACTTCTGTGGGGTTGAGCAGCACAAACAGGCAGACACCTGCTGGTGAGATTAATTATTCACTATGGGAAGGGACAAGATGTGCATGAAGATGCTGAAAAATGGGAACAGGGTCTCGAGATCACTACTGGAGAAGGGATAAACACAAAGAACAACTTGAGTTCTGCATAGAAAGTGAAATAGGTAAGTTCCTTCGAGGATTGCAGAAATTAAAATTAAGAAAAAAAACATAAATGCAGTTAGGTATGTCTATAAGAGTTTCTATTTATAGAATTTCTGATTAGTATCATTGCCGTTGCAATAAACCTGATCTGAGAAGTTAGCAAATAAATGAGGCTGTATTAGGTAAAGATGTTTGCCTGTGACGTGATCTGGGTTACAAACCACAGCTGATATATAGCCTGGGGGTGTTTTGCAACAGCAGATGTGAGAGGATAAAATGTTAAATAGAAAAGGTTGGGCAGATTCTATAAAGGCCTTCCTAGGAGCACCTGATTGGCTAAACACTGCACTTTGCTACCATGAGGGAGATATAACAGTAAATTGATTCTGGTTGACACAGTGATAATTCTCCTTGGCTGGAAGTTAAACAAAAAAAGAAGCTTAACTGATGAAAACTAGAAGTCCCTTTCCTTCCTGGCTGTGAATAGGTGCCTGCTAGGTAAAGCAGTGAGAAATCAGAAAGAAGAAAATGGTAACCTTCAGAACTCGGTACAGTCTAATTGCTACAAAGCACTCATGTATAGAATTATGGAAAACAGATTCACAGCCCCGCAGATAGCTATCTTATGCAGTGTTGTTGTAGCCGTGCTGATCCCAGGATATTACAGCAACAAGGTAGTTGAAGTAATATCTTTTGTTGGTCCATCTTCTGCTGGTGAATGAGACAAGCTTTTTAAACAACACAGAGCTTTTTTTCACATCTGGGAAATGTACTCAGAGTATCACAGCTAAATATAAGGTGGAATAGATTGTTAACACATTTTTCAAGGGACCATTCAAGATGAACAGGTCAAACACCTCTCATATGGGGAAAGGGGGGAGGGAACATTTATCTGATAGTTAGCAGCTGGATCAATGAGCCTTGGTGAATAGTGCAACACAGGTGTGACAAAGTCAGGCTGGAGGGCTGCAAGAGGGCGGTGGAAGGCAGGTGGCAGGTATATTAGCCCTAGAACGGTAAAGGACCTTTTTCCTACAGGCTAAGGGGTTACCTCAGGTTAATTAGGGACACCTGAATCCAATTAAGGGTTGCCTGAGATCTTTTACCTCCCCCGCCCTCTCTGGTGAGAGAGAGGCTTCTCCAGGGTTAGAGGCTGCTCACCTCCCGCTAGGGGAAAGAACTGGAACAGAGTGTGCCTGTTTAGGGGAAGGACCAGTTGGTCTTTCTGATTGGTGGAAGAGCACTCCTTAGGCCTACCTTGAAAATATTGATAAGTATTGACAAACACTGTCCAGAGTGGGGCTGATTTATCCCAGGCTCTGACACCGCCAGAGAGGGAAGTGCTAAGTCAGAGGAGAAGGAGGAGGTGCTTTGGTACACAGGGGAAGTGGGGGGTTGGTTTATAGTCACCTCATTGTTGGTTTTCATAGAATCGTAGGGCTAGAAGGACCCTTGAGAGGTCATCTAATCCAGTCCCCTGCACTCATGGCAGGACTAAGTATTATCTAGATCTACTCTACTTAGCACTTCCATTAAGACTAGGTTTTCTGCCCTTTTCATTTGGGGGTTGGTGGAGGTATCACTATTTCTCTGTATAACTGAACAGTTTCACTCTAGGAAGGCTATTCCCACCCTTCCAAAAATCCTCACACCACAAAGATTAGGCTTGTCTGAGACAGATGTGATTGCCACGCCATAGCATGGCTAGAAGAAGGCAGATAGAGTAACACTGTGGGGTGGGGAGTGGTATTTTAAGCTCCACCCACTCAGGATGCCACTTTCAGACTGTGCAGGTGATCACAATTCAACGATGTGTTTTGCGCGGGGAATCTAAAACCAGGGCACTTAAGTGGGGTTCAGGTACACCACCATAGACTCTGCTGGGCTCCTTGGGCTTGGCTCCTCGACAGGGGAAAAATGAGTTGTGTTCTTCTAAATGCCACCACTGGTAGAACCAAACTGATTTTTCATGCTCAGTAAATTAATGTTGATATTTAAATTATCATCTTCGAGCTTCTGTGTTAAAACCTTGATGATATGAACAAGATAGGCTACACCTCACAATCTTTTGTCTGCATGCTGTCTTGGGCAGATATTGCTGCATCTTTTATACTCAATTCACATTTGGCAGGGTCTATCTACCAGAGACTTAGGGCATATCTACATGTACAGAGCTGCAGCGCATGTGGTGAAGATGCTCTATGCCAATGGAAGAGAGCTCTCCCGTCAGCAAAAAAAATCACCTCTGCGAACAGCAGAAGCTATATCAGCTGGAGAAGCTCTCCCACCTACATACCACTGTGCACACTAACGCTTACGCTGGCAAAATTTATGTCACTCAGGGTTTGTGTGTGGAATATTTACACCCGTGAGCGACATAAGTTTTGTTGACATAAGTGGTAGTGTAGATGGAGCCTTATTTTTTTTTAAAAAAATGAAAGCTGAGATTCTGGAATATGAGATGGCTGCTTGGTGGTTAACCATACTGCCCTTCCCCTGGAGCCCAGATGCATCATTTTTCAGAGATTGTTGTGGGTCTGAGAATGCACTATGCTCCTTCTAAATTCTGGTCTTTCATAGGGTGCCTCACCTTTATGATTTGAATGTTTGTTTTCACTTGTTCTGTTGCAATGTCTTTTAGACAAATGTGTGGGGAGGAAGGGGTGAATTCATTAGAATGACTGGGTAAGGGCCTGCTTTGAGCATTATGCTGCTTAGCCAAAAATGTTTGAGAGAGCAGCTATGAGGATAGTTTTTTTTTAATACTGAAAATTAATGCTGAGTTGCAGCAGCCAGTGGTACAGGTACATGAACTCAGGATGGAGGCCTTCTTGGACACTTCTTGCTGAGAATGTCATCTTAGGAAGCACTCAGTGTATGGTCTGTTCATGGGCTGGACCTTTTACTACCATCTATATGGATGCTATTGTCTCTGTTCACTTGCTGGTCCCACCCTCACCTTAAAGACTCTTATTGGACTCGGTGATGCTTGCTAATATTCATATGGCAAAAAGCAAATATTTGAACAAACAGCTGCAGTTTACTTTGTTTTGCACTGGTTTACTAAGTTAAGCTGACAATAAGAAGAAATCCTGTTCAGAACACACTTGGGATAACTAGGTTTTTTTATGTCACTTAATTTGACTCATTAAAACGTATTGAGTCCAGGCTTTTAAAATTCTGAATGTGGATTCAAGCCATAAAACTACCCAAACACTTAAAGCCAAAAGGTAAATCTGCAGTATGAAGTGCAGGGATTTATTCCATGTATGAATCCTCAATGAGAGTTTCACAGCTAAACCCTTGTACCACTTATTATGAATATATGCACATTTTTTTCTACATTGTATGAAACAAACTAGTGTTGGTATAGTGCTGGGGTTTTCCAACCTTTATAATAGCTCTCTACCCTGGGCAAGCAAATGTGGAGATCTAAAACCAGTCTGAAAATGGAGTTTAACTTGCCAAAGCACAGTATTTGCATCTAGCTGCATATCAGTAATTGGCTGGCTGCTTTTTTGGCATGATAATGAACATCACTCATATCTTGGCGTATAATACAACAAAGCACTCAATAGAGTTTTTTCCTTGCCCTGGGAGGATTTGAAAGTACTTGATTCATGCTTTATCCCTCTGTCCAGTAGCATCATATTTGGAGTGAGGCTTAAGTGAATAATTGCCTGACAGTAGATCTGAAAAGTAGATGGTTGAAGGGAATAGCCTGGCTGGAAAAGAAGTGATATGACTAGACACATCTCATCAATAGAAAGATTTTAGCAGTGTTAGTGAGGGATTATGTTCAATTTTCTTAGATGCTGCAACTGACTTTACTTTCTC
This sequence comes from Chelonoidis abingdonii, assembly GCF_003597395.2. NCBI lineage: Eukaryota > Metazoa > Chordata > Testudines > Testudinidae > Chelonoidis > Chelonoidis abingdonii. The sequence continues at coordinate 213,271,792 of NC_133769.1, read as the reverse complement.
TTTTGTCCTGTGAGAGGGTAAACGCTCCATATTATACAGGGTGATCCATATGAATGGAAGGAGCATGGCTGCATCTTCCTAACCTACCATGCTGAAAATTTAGCTATAAGAAGTGACAGTATGCAGCCACTTTTATCCCCAGCCATCTCTGTTCTGTCTCATTGCACAGCACTCTGATCAAATGCTGTTTCAGTCAGGCTGAACAGTGGGAAAAGAAGGCTGTGCAGATGTTATATAATATCAGAACTCTAGACTATACAACTCTAAGACAGACAAATGGAACTCTGTTCTGACACTTATACCCACTGCAGAGGGAACAACTCACAAGTGACATGCAGCCCTTACTCATGAAGACAATATCATAACTGGTAGTTGCTTATGAATATATGTGCATAGGGTTTGCATTGCTTTGGGGGATTTTTGATGGTGGTATTCCTTTTATTCCTTGGGGGAGATTATGCTAATGGTACTCTGCAGCTAATACCTTGTGACTGAATAAGCCTAATATTCAACACTGTGTATGATGAACAGCTGGGTTTAGTATACTACAGTATTCACAACCACTCCAGTGAGCAGTCTTGGCCTATGGACCTTTGAGGGTCACTAGTCTCACAGTAGAAAAGATCAGAAGAATCTCAGATATTTTTCTTATGGTCAGACAGTTGTTCTTTGGCTTATGTGAAATGATGGAGTTGTTTCAATCCAGTTCTGAGTGGACAGCAGTCCACATGACCAAACAAAAATCCCCAAAGCAGCACAGTTGTCTGTCACCTTTGTTCAGGAGCTCAAAGTAGACCCAGCACTGAATGAGTACAGACACTGAGTTGAGGCCCTTTAAGGCCACGATTGAGGCAGACTCTTGGCTCACTCTGCCGAAGCCTGTATGACTGCTGCTCATGCTGTATTTGTTCCATGCACTTTCGTTTCTGCTTCTGTCAGTTTAGCTCTGTTAATCAACACTAGAACTACTTTTCAAAGGAAAAAAGTAAGTCCTCTGCAGAGGTGCACAGGGAACATCTGTTATGGTTGCTTTCACTTCAACAGAGAACAGGGAGTTAAATGTAGCAAGGTTAGTTATGGCAAAGTTGTGGTCACCATGACATAGTCCCAAAGACCACATTTCCTCAAGCACATATGCCAGATACATTTCTGGCTTTAAAGAATAAAATTTGTTCAGTAAAATCAACCCCACCATTAGTGAGATGCAGCCTTCACACTGTTGCAGGGGGCAACGATTGGGATTCATTTGCCCGGTGTGCGTATCCCCAATGACCACACCAGAGTGGAGAAGCAAGTCTCTTTATTTGAAATCAAATAAGGTGCAGGGAGATACAAATCTCAAATCATGCACACCCACTAGCCTTTGCCATGTCTTTTATACCCTACTTGTTTACAGAGATTTCCACAGGTGCTACAATTCATCATCTACGATTCGTTAAGTACCGGATCCTTTAATTAACTGTATCCTCTACCCAAACTACTGACCCCCCCTTTGATCGATTACATCCTGTACCATAAACAAAAGAACAAAAGAAAATAATAAATGATCACATGTACTCATGCTAGCTTCAAAGGAACATATTGATTAGCCCGAGGGGCAATCTGAAGGCAATAGTAGGCCTGAGAATGTAAACTTTTGACCCCACGCCATATTGCCAGTTACTTGGAGCTTTGCCCCCTCCCCCAACAACACCAACACTACTTTAATTATTTTTTAAAGACACAAGCCTAAGATGTTCCTCTTTAAATGCATGGCAGGGAGGTTAAGTTTACTTCCAACTTTTTTTTGAAAATCCTTCTAGCTTTCAGGCTACTGAATGATTTTATTTTTATTTGAGAATAAAAAAATCTAAGGCCTTGTCTACACTATACAGTTTTGTCAACAAAAGTCAGCTTTCGTCAACAACACAGTGGAGGTGTACACATTGAAATGTTCCTCCCACCGCTGTAACCCCCATGCTACGTTGACATAATAAAACCACCTCAAGGAGCAGTCTAGCACTTTTTGCAACATAGTTAGAGCGAGGCAACGCCAGTGTAGACACTGCGCTTGGTTATGTCATTCTAATTGGCCTCTACGAGGTGTCCCACAATGCCCATCTTGACTGCACTGGTCAGCAGTTTGAACTCTGCTGCCCTGAAGTACATAGGCATGTGTCCTTCCCCCATTTAAATGCCTGGGAATTTTTGAAATTCCTCTTCCTGTTTGTTCAGCATGCACAGGTCACACAGTATCTTCCCAGCTGATCATGCCAGCTTTCTGCAGCAGACACACTCCTGCGTAGAAAACACCAAATCTGTTGGATCTGCTGGGCCTATGGGGAGAGGTGGTTGTACAGTGCCAGCTTCATCACCAGGACTAGAATCCGTGACCCCAAGCACTTGAGCAAAAGGAAAAATTCCATTAACTTGTAGCAGTAGTAGATTCTTATTCTTCATGTGAGGCAGCTATTAGAGGGGGATCTGACACACTAAGACCGTTTAAATTAGAGAAGTTTCTGTTGGCATAATTATGAGTATGTATATATTACGAAAAAAAGTGTGTTATTTATTTAGGTTAAAATAGCAGTGACATGGCAACACTGCTTTTAGCTTGTTTTAGCTGCTCAAGTTAAATCCTATAAGAGAGCCTGGGGTTGAACTTGAGTAGCTAACCCAAGGTAAAACCTGAGTTGCCATGTCTTCACTGCTATTTTAACATGAGTTAGCAAACACAAGCTAGTTCACTTGACTTAAGAACACATCCCTCCTCCCACCACATCAGTGCAGACATATCCTACCTACATCAGGGCAGCTACATTGGTGCACATCCCTACTGTAGGCACTGTAATACACCTTAACAGGAAAGATAGAAAATACATTAGTCTATGAAGAAATGACTGATTAAAAAAAAAAGACCCACGCAGGAAAGAGTGCAAGCTATCTTTGTCACTTTGCAGAAGAAAGTGACAGCAAAGTCTGAAAGTGCTGATTTTAAATGCAAATTGAAAATAAACCCCACATGAATCATGACCTTTTCTGTGTTGCTGACAGTGGAATCTTTGGTAGATGTTTCTTCTGCTACTCAATGTGGCAGAAGAACTAAACAGTATTAATTGGCAAATTACTAACTAAAAATACTTTTGTTCTGGAAAAAGTATTTTTGCTGCAAAGGCGCAGGCATGAAAATACATATATCAAACATTGACTACCACCGTACCTGCAAGTGTGAATAAATTGCACTTCAGTATTCAGCACTACATCAGTGATATTTTCTTGGTGAAAAAAGTTACTGCTACTACTGCTGTATGTTAAGAACATAAGAATGGCCACACTGGGTCAGACCAAAGGCCCATCCAGCCCAGTATCCTGTCTTCCAACAGTGGCCAACGCCGGCTGCCCCAGACGGAATGAACAGAACAGGTAACCATCAAGTGATCCATCCTCTGTTGCTCATTCCCAGCTTCTGGCAAAAAGACGCTAGGGACACCATCCCTGCCCATCCTGGCTAATAGCCACCGATGGACCTTTGTAACCTGGGCATAAACGTCTAAATAGTGAAATCAGGGTCCATGACACTTTGAGATAAACCGCAGGCATAATAGTCAGGCAAACAAACATGGCTATCAAGTGTGTAACTCTACGTGAAAGAAAGAGCGCCATATCTTCTTGGTGTGAGTGATAAAAATCCAGCTACTTGTACCATATATGTTTGCAGTTATATCGCCTGGGTATTTTCTTCATGCCTATTTGGTATGGGAACTTCTCCAGATTTCTATCAATTTAATAAAAATAATTTAATAAAGAAATCAAAAGCAATACAGCAGTGCTCAAAGGCTTTGAGTAGGCACTTTTAATGCACATCTTCACAGCTCTTTATGGCAAGTACCTCCTGAGTAAATGGTATTAATGTTTATGCAGTAGGGAATCTTTCTATTGACCTATAATCTCTACTGATGAAACTCCCTTGAAGTCAAAGGAGTTAAAACAGCAGAGATATGCCCACTGGAAACAAGTCAATATGTATATTTGATCACTTCAGACAAGCATGAAGGAGGAATCACAAACACATTTGCCACGTTTAGACATATGCTTCCATCTTCTGTCCTCAGATAGCTCCTGTGTGGTACACAGCACCAGTTAACACCTACAGTGATGTTTATTGTAGGCAACTGTTTATTCATATTATATGCCCAAACCTCGACACCACATCATTTTATAAGAAATGGATATCATTCTATAGTTCCTAGAACTGATAGATTATCACCATGCCATGTGGAATTCTGGCAGGGCTTGCTCTTGAAGCTATAAATCAAAAGGACAATTTATATTGTGACTGGCTATATTAAGAACAGTGTCTCTAAAGTGAAGAAACCTCTTAGAAAATTCTATAAAATGTCGTTCTCCCACCACCCCCTACGACTCCCCCCACACTACAGGAAATGTGTCTGAACTCAGCAGTGGGATCTTGCCTCCAGAACCTTGTGAGGGGCCCTTCTTCTGATAATCCAAACCACTAGAAGTATTTTAGGAACTATCGTGGATGGAGTGAGTCATTTCTACCACAGTTTGTAATTTTTAAAGTGACCTGATTTTTTCTTAGTCTTTGATTTCATGCTCATTCATGTTTTCTTTAAATATTTAATTTGCATGCAGAGAATTACAGCTTCACCCACTCCCCCCTTCTGAAAGGTGCCAGGTAAAGAGCTGTACAGTGAGAAGTCCTGTTTATTCCACAGAGGACAGGGAATAGCAGTGCAAGCTGCCCCATTCCACCCCCACATTGAAGATGAGTGATAATTCAGTGTCCGGCCTCACCTAGTCCTTGGCCACTCTGCTATGGATAATAGCATGGATGCTAATTGGCGCCCATTTGTGCCAGCAGTTTTTCTGAGGTGGACACTTAGACCAACTTTTTCAAAAGTGCCCATTGATTTTTGGTGCCCAATTTGGGGCATAGAGTTCTTGGTTTTCAGACATACCGAAAACTATGACTCCAAGTGGAGACTGTGACATGGGAGAGCTTCTCCTCAGTTTTCAAGCACACATTGTCACCCCCAAGTCTCCTTTAAGTAGGTTTATTATCCAAACATAACCAAATAAGCAAAAAGCGTCTCTCAGCTCACCTTTTGTCCTAGGGTTTCACAACCTCTCCTTCCAGGGATCTCAGGTGATCCTGTTTCTTGCAGCTTCCAGTTCCAGCCAGCCCCCTTCTCCTTCTGGAACAATGACCTCTGGATTATCTCCCTGAGTACCTGCCGTCTTGTTCCAGGAATCTAACACCAGAGTTAGCACCATTCCCCTATCACTTTTCTTCCCAGACACAGCCTGTCCCAATCACTCCTCCTCTTCCTGTCCTCTAACAGGCCTTTATAGCCCCAGGTGTAGCCTTGCCCCTTTAATTGACTCATCTGGGCCCATTTGCTCTGACAAAGGGACACTGGGGACTGAACTACTCACTGGGGAATGCCCTGTGATAGAGACAAAGGGAGTGTTGACAGCTCAAGTCAGACTCAAGGTATCCCAAGATGAGCTAAACTGGTGGTCAGCTTCCAGAACATCTGTGACTTGACATTCCATTGTCCTGCATATGACCACAGTACTTCCTCTTCTCTTTCAGCAGCCTCATGCCTGCACCAAGACATTCATTCTCACCCCTAGTGTCTGAACTCTGCTGACACTCACTCACTTGAGAGGCTGATCTCTCTTGCTCCTCCAGTGATATTGATACCAGCCTTTTCTTTCCTTTTCACTGTCTTACCAACACTACTGGATGTCCTGTAATCCATGCTCCAGGCTCAAACCCCAGCACACTCAGAATAGAAGAAATAGGAAACAGGGGCAAGCTTTGGATCCCACACTCTGATTGGAAAATCAGAGGAGGAGGAAGAGTGGAGCTACTAACATCTATATATGGTCAGGCAAATCTGATGCACAGTGAATGAGTATGATCTATTCATTTCAATGGTGAAACTAGTTTTTTCTACAGGTGTTCAGGAACACTGTCTTGCAAAAATATGCTTGTGTGTGTATAAGCTATAGGTAATGTGGTGCTATGGCTTACTGGCCATATCAGCATAATTCAAGTCCTGTTGAAAATCCTGTAACTATCACAGAGGAGATGGAAGTTTGAAAATCATGTATACTTCCATGTGCAAAAAAAAAATGCCTATTGCACTCAATTCCAAGATTTTTTGGATGCTGAAAACAACAATATAGATTAGAATCTGATTACAAAATGTAGTCCTTTTTCTATGTATAGCTGTAAACTAATTAAAAAAACCCCAAACTGAACTTGCACTCTGGATGTGATGAGTCATTGATCTTCCCTAAAGAAAAACTTAAAACTTTAAATGATATTGCCCAGTTAACTAAATTGCTAGACACATTAACTGTAATTTCTATTACAGTCACAACTTTGGTGAGCCAATAAAAGTGAACCAGTTCATTGAACTGAACAACAAAAACCTTAGTTAAAGCCTGCCTGAGGCAAAGGTAATTTATTTTCTAAACTTTGGCTATGGTGTGTTATCACTGCCAAAATTACCCATCTGTATTTTTTTCCTCAGCCTCCTCCTCTACCTCATTCATTTTGGAACCTCCTCTGAGGCATGGTATGAAAGTAAAAGATTTCTTCATTAAAAAGGAAATGTTAGGGTTCAGTGATAGATATCTAGAAAAATCCGTTGGTCAGTAATACCATGTATGGACAGTTATCATACTTCATAGGAAGTGTACATCATGTAGATTATAATTTCAATTAAAATGCAGACAGTTTTTATGGTCTTCCATGTCAGTTTCAGTTAGTAAGAATAAAATGAGCATAGTTTATTGAAAAAATACTTCTGATTGCATGAAACATTTGAAAAGAGGTTCTTCCATAAAGCAGCCCACCAAATGCAACCATCACCATTGTTTGCTTCAAAAAATTTCTGCACACACTACATTTTTGTCTCTACTTGAGGCCATCATCAATTCTTACTATTGGTGTGGCCTCCTCAAAAAGCCTGAAGAGAATTCACAAGTTTTGTGAAGGACTCCACTGTGCACATGACAGATACATAGTTCTCCATCACCATTCTGTCCTCTCCATAATGGATCCCTATTGCTCAAAAAATTAGGAATGTAAAATTCTTCCCTTGGATGTGAATGTATGATTCTAGCAGACTTAAGTGGGAGTTGTGTGGGCACCTGTGATTGTAGAATCTGGCGTGTACTTATAATTCCACCTAATAAGTATCTGTCTATGCTTGTAGAGGACTAGCACTTTTTTATCTATCCCTCTCAAATAGTGAGATGGGCTGTGAAAGAGAAATTGAAGTAACTAAAGGGCTGTCACTTATATTCGTTTCAGAGTAGCAGCTGTGTTAGTCTGTGTCCGCAAAAAGAACAAGAGTACTTGTGGCACCTTAGAGACTAACAAATTTATTTCAGCATGAGCTTTCGTGAGCTACAGCCCACTTCTTCGGATGCATAGAATGGAATGTGTGTTCCATTCTATGCATCTGAAGAAGTAAGCTGTAGCTCACGAAAGCTCATGCTGAAATAAATTTATTAGTCTCTAAGGTGCCACAAGTACTTATATTTTTGTGATTGCTTAAGAAATCATAGACAATCAAATTAAAGCAGTTGGCAAAACCTGCCAGATGAATCAATTATCTATCATTAATGGCATGTACCACATTTACTATGGTATCTGAGACGAAAACCCCAGAAGGGATGAAAGGATAAGTCATATGATTTTATCATACAGGTTCTACAGCCCGTTCACTGAATTATGCTTGGTTTTTTTTTAAAGCTGCACACACAGAATGCCATTTGCCTGCATGCAAATGAGAAACCTGGTGGCTTCTTGTGATGAGGATTGAAAACAAGATGATTGGGCCCAACCTCCTTGATCCTGCAAGTTTGTGCATGGTGTGCAACGGGGAGCTCAGAATAGTTGTGCTCCAGCGCAAGTGTGAGCAAAGCCTACACATGGGGATAAAGCTCAAAGCTAGAGCCCTGGTCCAGCATTTGGATCAGCTTATGTAGACCCATGTGGGATTATGCACAGACCCATGGGTCTGGATAGTGGATTTCAGTGCAGGAGTGGGTTTCAGGTGTAGTAAGTAGTAAATAGAAGTAAGCCCCAAGCCTCTTGTACACCTGGGGTGAAATTCTGCCCCCCTTCACCCCTTGAAGTCAATGGCAAAACTCCCATTGACTTCAATGGGGTCAGGATTTCACCCCTGGTTTCATAAGTGTGATCTTCATGCTAATTATGCTCCCTTCTCTGACAAAATTTTCGCTGCTCAGCAGGAGAAACCAATTGGATGTATGGCATAACTGCAGAATCAGGACCCCTGTACTCCTTCTCATCATTTTTTACCTTGCATATACCTGAGCAACACTCAGCAGATTTTCTGTGATCAAGGCCAAAGAAATCAGACCACTTTTAATTTGCGTTTAAATACGGTATTAGATGCCTAACTTTTGGCCACCAAGTGTGAAAATTTTGGCCATCCTGTCTGGTTAGTAGACTATATCCAAGTGGTCCAGTATACAATATCTATTTCAACATACATTGTTTTTCACACCTTGCTCAAAGAATCTTATGCTTCTCTGGAGAGGTTGCCTGGCTAGAAAAATTGGTCCCCATTTTATATTAACTATTTCTGAGCTCCAATGTAGAGTAGAGGTGCAGCCATGTTGCAATATGCAGATCTAGATCCATACCCTTCTTTCAATTTCAGACATCCTAATGCTTGGAGGTGTTCAGATCCAAAGATCTGGAACATGGCCTTGAGCACCATTTATGACATTCCAGTTCAGATTATTTTTTTTAAAAAGTCCTAAAATGTGGATGTTTTTGCATGTTTGGACCCGGTGTTTTAGTTCAGCATACAGCCTACTTGGTCCCCTCTGCAACCAAGAAGACTGCAGCTTCAGGACAGGCAATTTGGTGCATTTTACCTCTAGGTGACGATTTTTAAGAAACAATTTCCTTGTATGTTTGGAGTTTTACTGCTTTGAATGTTGGTTCAGCAATACTGAAAGCCATAGCATCTGTTTCTGTGTCATACTATCTAGAGCATCTGCCCCATCACACTGCTTCCCTTTCTACACTTATTTTAGAAAAGTGTTAATTAGATGTCTGTTTAAGCCTAACGCAGAATTTTCTTTGTATCTTCCTCCTTCTCCCTTTGCCTCTCCTGTTCTGCAATCCCAGAGATCTGCTTCATATACACAGATATTTCTTTGGATATTTTTTGTGTGGCTTTCTACAGATGCTGTTCCCCACTGGCTCATCTCCTATGTTCAGTGACACTTTTTCTATACAAATAACAGGCTTCATTGATGAGATAGGTCTCTTACATTTATAAAGGAAAAAAGTCTCAGACCAGTGAGATTGTGCTTTCAAAAAAATTGGCTATGGTGGATGTGGATTTAGACTACTCCATTTTCATCCCCTGCGCTGCATTCAGATAACCTATAATCCCTATATCTGTGTCTTATTCCTGTTCTTTTACAAATATTGACTTCCCCTGCATGCCATCCTGGGATCCATTTGATGATTCTCTTTGCCTTTCAGTACACATGGGATCGAGATTTTCATCACTTCTCTTTTTACTCTGCTTGGCTTCTTCCAGTACAATATGTGTTGAAAGAAATGGGGAATCTCAAGAATAATATCAGTGGCTTGGGAGTATTACTGCTCATACTCTCTGCCCCTTTCTTTTTTCCTCTGTTGTGTGGTTAGACCCTGGATTACTGACAATATTGATAAGCGATCTTCTCATTCACTTCTGAGCCTACCATGCTTACTGCAGTCACATCTGCCGTTGTCTCTAGCTCTTTTCATTTAATGGAAGAACATGGGGAGTCTCTGTTACTAGAGAATTTTCTTCCTTGTTTTATGAGCTCCTCTTTTCTCTCTCTCCTCCTTTTGTTCTTTATTCCTTTGTGGAATATCCTCCCTTTTTTACATTTTCCTTACCACATTTGCCCCGCCATTTTTCCTTCTACAACAGCCAGTTCATTGATCCCGCCCCTCCCTCCACCCCCGCACCCACTCCTCCCGAAAGAAACCAGGTGAAATCACGTTTCAGCAGTCACATTAAGTTCAAACATTTTCCCAGAGATTATACGCCAGATAAATCTTTCAGTTTTCAGCACACAGTTTATAACTAAGTGCATTGTCTGCCCACACATGTAGAAACAGATAACCAGTGATTTATATTTTCATAATGAATACTGCAGTGATTCATTTTGTAGCTCTATATTCTTATCAGTGGCAGCGGTGACAATGAAGACCCATATATTCACAACCATCAGGGTACAGTATCTGTTTGAGAGTAAAGATAAATCAAGGACTGGATTGCAATATAAAGCTGCCCAACTGGGAGAGGGGCTAAGACACACAGGATGATAGTAGCCGACTGCCTGCAATGGGCTAAAGTGTGTTATGTCACAAGAGGAGCCCTGTATGCCCCTTTTGTGTCCCTTCCAGCAGTTTTACTTTCTGGCCTCCCTCATTCCCTCAGGACCATTGGAGTATGAGGAATGTCCCACATGCTGAGAGGAGCTAATTGTAGCTCTTTGGAGACAGTCAATACTATTGGCTTTACACAGCATCCCTGGGATGTTTCGTGCTCCCTTTCCACAGAGGCTGAGCACATTAATTGCCCTCACACTGCTCTATGGTGCTGCTGACTTGTGAGCAAGAGACTAAACTCCTCTCTTCCCCTGGCCCCGATTCAGCAAGGTACTTAAGTACGTGAGTAGTCTCACTAGCTTTCGTTCAAAGCTGCGGTAAAGATCACTTCAGGATGGTGCTTTGTGCTATTTCCAGGCCACTTCACTTCCCGGACTATCCTTCTGTGAGCCAACAGCTCCAAATGTTAACCGTATAAGAAAACTTTTCCTCAGGGTTGAAGTATTTGTGTACAGTTTAAACAAGTGCTTTCATGGCTTTGAATGGTTCTCAGAGCCAGGTGGACCAAATAGATTGATTTTCTCATTTTTAAGTATGAGCATCTTTTTATAAAGCATGCTTTTGATTTTAGTGGTGATCTCCTTCCACATGGTGTTAAGAAAAAGGTCTGGAAGAAGTTGTGACTGTTTTAGTCTCTTCAGGTATTTGATTTCTATATAAACCAGGGGCCAGATTTAAACAAAGCTTTGTTGAAAAACATGGCCCCAGAAATGCACTACTAGAGTAAAGAAATACACTAGACTATATGAAAGTCAGGCAGATTGCAGCCATCTCAAGCACAGAAGTTTTAACTAGAACTGGGCAAATAGGAATAAAAAATGTATATGAAAGTATTTTGTTTAATAGAAACCACAGACTAGCATCAGGAATATTTGTTGACTCCCATTGGCTTTGTGGGAATGCTCATACGCAGGGATAAAGGTTTGTCACAGCAGGAAATCTATCATGGATACTGTGATATTCCTATTTGCTCATGATTTGGTGTCTGTGAATCACCCTGCAGTGGTGTCTCCTGTCCCACGGGGTTGGGCCCGGCTCCCAGCTCTGCAGGCTGTGACCTGGCACACAGATTTGCAGCGCTGCTCAGATTTGGCCCAGCCAACCCTCCGTCATGATGAGGGGGTGACCTGGCCAAACCTGAGTGGAGCTGCAACCCCAGGCCTCAGGTCACAATGCCAGAACTGGAACTGGGCCCAACTCCATAAGATAGGAGCCACCAGTGTGTGGTGAGCACAGGGTGGGCTTGCTTTCCAGCCCTCCTCATTTGTCACAACTTTTTTAAAAAATCAAAAATCACAAAAAACGCATGACTTCTTCTAAATTTATTGTGGCTGCTCTGTGATTTTTGATAAAAGAAATAATGCTGTGACAAATCAGCAGCCCTCCTCATCTGTGTAAATCTCTGTTCGCAAGAACATTGGTGAAAATCACAAATACTAGTGTATGTCTATATTCAGACGGGTGTTTGTGCTAGAAGCAATCACTTGGGCAATTGGAAAGTGCTCTGTGGTGCTGCAAGTTTTCCAGTCAGGGAGCAGAAACAATCTCCTGCACAGATCGTGAATAACATACAGCTAAGGCCCTACTTGAATCACAGGATAATTGTCAAAAAATTGTGGCTTAGTTGCAGACAAGCCATGGAAAATTGCAGAAAAGTAATAGTGGACCTTATTATTTGTGATAATAAGATCCATTATTATTTTTCTGTGATTTTTCTGCTGTCGGTAGCCTGGGACTGACAGCGGGAACCTGGAGCCAACAGCGAGGGCTCCCACAGTTGGCTGCCCAGAGCTCCCACTATCAGAATTGCAGTGGATGCCTAATATTGCGGGATCTGCAATTTCTGCAATATTGCAAATTAAGTAGAGTCTTACATACAAAGAATGCTCAAAGTAGCAGCTATAGAAAAGATTTGGTGAGAGGCCTATGAGCTGAGATTGTCAATGACTCATTCATGTGGACCCAATACCTAACGAGCACATTTGCCAAAAAGAGAGCAAAATTTGTTGAACAAATTGTTCACAGGTCTGCTTTTAACACTGGAATAACTGCTGACGGTGTAGCTGAAATCAGAATGGGAGTTCATGGGATAATACTGAAGGTATTAAAGAAAAGATAGCAGCACCCCAGATATTCAGCCTGAACAGTTAGCATCTATTCTAGACAAACTGGTATCCACTGGGACTCCTTTCAGTCTTTCAACAGTGCCAACTGAATCAATTTTATCATTTGTCTTCTGTCATAATCTGGAGGTGGAGGGACATGACTTGCTATTCTCCTGACCGGGGTACATTTGTTGTTGGACAGCATGTTACAGATGTCCCAAACCAACTTTCATTCCCCTTTTATATTACTGGGCTTGACTGGTGCCTGTCTGGTGATATGGTGGTGGTGGGGGGTGCTTTGCATTTTACAAGCCCCCTGTCATAAACAGATGGTTAAGAGTTAATGCCTCTTTTACCTGTAAAGGGTTAAAAAGTTCACCTAGCCTAGCTAACACCTGACCAGAGGAACCAATGGGGGAACAAGATGTTTCAAAATGAAGGAGGGAAGTTTTTTCCTTTGTTTAGAGTTCGTTTCAGCCAGAGTGAAAAAGATCAAGGGAACAGCTTCTTACAGAGTAGTAAGTTTTTAGAAGGAATAAAATCGGTTTTTATGTTTTTTCTTATAACCTGGTTATACAAATTAGAGGTAGAATTCAAATGGGTATTTGGGTATTTTTTGTGTAATAAATTGTGCCCAGAGGACAACCTCTGTGTTTGGAATCTGTTGTCTGTGAGAGTAGCTGGTATGCTAATCTCTCCCAGAGGGTTTTCTTTTACCTTTCTTTTCTTTAATTAAAAGCCTTTTTCTTAATACCTGATTGATTTTTCCTTGTTTTTAGATCCAAGGGGATTGGATCTGGACTCACCAGGGATTGGTGGGAGAAAGGAGGGGGGATAGTTAATTTCTCCTTGTTTTAAGATCCAAGGGATTGGATCTGGACTCACCAGGGAATTGGTGAAGGAGTCTCTCAAGGCTACCTAGGGAGGGGAAGGTTTTGGGGGGAAAGGGAGTGATCCAGACACTGATAATTCTGGATGGTGGCAGCGATACAGATCTAAGCTAGTAATTAAGCATAGAAGTGTCCATGCAGGTCCCCAGAGTGGGGGATTCCTTCCCTGAGAGGGCAAGGAGTGTTTACACCTTTGCCTTTCCCTAGAGGTTATGCTGGGGCAGAGCAGTTTTTAGTCCCTGTCAGCAGAGGCTGCCCTAGTGGATACACTCAAACAGCATTGACTAGTGTCATGTTGCAATGGGGCTGGGCTGGTTGGCTCCAGGTCCCTGGTAGAACAGGGTTTGTAGATATCTTGTGCACTGTCTCCACTTCTTTTCCAAGCAGATTTTCGCTGCTGGGCCCTGAACTCTTGCCAGTGTATCCTGGTGCCTGATCAAACCCATTCTGTTAGTTAATGCAACTATCCATTAAAGCATGTGCACACTTAATGCTGGGAGCAGCAGCAATGACACTTTTTCCACTGCTTCTGGCCAGCTGCCTCCCTCTTTCCCTGTGCTAAAATTGAAAGCTAATTCTGCCTTCCTTCCATTTGATAAGCAGCAGGATACAGGATATGGCAGGTCCAGGAGATCCTGTGTGCATGATTTGTAAATAAACAGTCAGAACTGGGAAGCATGGCGAGCAGCTAAGCAGCTACACATTTCAACCTTACAGAAAAAACTCTTTTGGACATAGGTATAATATCTGAAAAAATGGATTGTCTTTTCACGCATGTCTTCAGAAGCATATGTTCACTTGTACACAATGATCCCTGTACAAGATCATTTCTGTCAGAAACCGGATTAAACATGGTTTAAGTGACTCTATTAGAAGCATCTAAGTAAAAAACAAGAACAGACAAACCACATCTCCTCTCCCCCTGGATGATCACACAACAGTCTCCCCTCAAGAAGACGTAAGGGTCCCTTTGCTCACAGGGAATAGTACCACACTCCACAAGGAACGGTGGCAGAATGGTCCCTAAATGAGCAAAAGGGGATTAATTGGTAAAAAGCGATGCTGAAAGCAAGTCCGCACCCCAAACATAAAACTGATTCATCTAATATGATCGTTTCTTGTAAGTTAATGCCTTCTCCTCTCCACTCATAATGAAACATAGCAAAAGGCTGGTGCTGGTAGCAGGCCAACCAATACTATAGTTTCAGGCATAACGCTGTTATTTAGAAATGGTGTGACCCAGTAGCAACTGAGACAATAATCGTAACCGTTCCAAAGGGAATTCTCCCCTCTCCAGAAGGAAACCAATCCCATGTGGCATACAGAAAGCGTCAACTGTAAGTACTGCACTGGACAGGTAGGCCAAAATCTCAGTGTTATAAATCAACTTCTTTTCACAACCCTCCCCTCCACTGAACCAAACACAAAGACAGAAGAAACTGTTCCTATTGACTGCTGACAGAAATTATATAAATCTCTCCTCATACATCATTCTTATTTTTATTTAATCTCATGGAACTAGCTCGAGGGAGGCAGTTAGGAACAGGATCCATCATGCTGCTATTTTGATCTGGAGACATGTTAATTCTGTGATATTTCTTAGTGGGAGCCTTCAAGCTTAATTTGAAGCCTTTAGGCCATTACTAATCAACTTCCTTGCACTCCAGACCCAACTCTTAATAAGTGCAAGCTATAACTCCTATAATTATTTTAATGCACTGAAACAGGAAACATCAGGCTCATCTCTTAACATCTGAAGTACACTGTCAATGTCAGATGTCATTAAATATGGGTGGTTCTGAAGAGAACCGCTAAGAGTAGATAATTGGTAGATCGAATTAAAATTAATCAACCTCTGTATTTCAAGGCAGACATTGTTTATTTCTCATATAATAGTAATCTCCCTGCTAGAGTCCATGTTAAAATCAGTAAAGAAATGCCTAGGAAGCCCATTCAGAACTGGGCACTGTGGAGGGGTCACTCACTAGGCAGTGCACCCCCTCATAGCCAGGCATAGTGCAGCAGCCTCTTCAACTCTGCCCTCCTCATCCACCGCCCCTTCAATCCTGCTAGGGTGACCAGATAGCAAGTGTGAAAAATTAGGACGTGGTGTAATAGGTGCCTCTACTAGACAAAGTCCCAAATATTGGGACTGCCCCTATAAAATTGGTACGTGTGGTCTCTCTAAAGCCTGCAATGGTTTGCCCCTTCTCACAATTCAGCCCTGGCATGCCCTGTGCTATCAGGTATGATGGGGAGGCCAGTAGTCATGGACTGGATGGTTTATACCTGCCCCGCCCCAACAAATCCTGGAGCCAGTGACACTCCTTCCCCAACTCTGGACCTCCCCACTACAGTATGGTCCCCATTGGTTCCAGGCAGAGATGAGTTTGGCAGTACACTGGGGGTGGGTGCCTCTTGCTCACTCACTCTGCCCTGGGCCTCTGGAAGGGGGATCCACTGCTGAGATGCACCAGGGACTTGCCAGAGATCGATGCCACTGATGGATCAACCAGCACCTGTGACGAACCTGTAGGGGTGCTGGAGTATGGTGCAGTCCCTCATGGGCAGTACCAATACACATGGAATAAGGCAGTGCATCATGGAAGCTACTTCCATGGAGCACCTAGAGCTCCCTGGACCCAATGAGTTTGCATCACTGCGACTCAAGAGTGATAATACTGGAAGTATACTCTGTCGCTGCTTTTTTTTTTTTTTTAAAAAGGATTGGAATACTGTAATCACCCCCTTCTGCCTCATCTACAGGCTTCTCTATCCCATCTGCTGATTGCCAATTAGTCACAACTGTGGTGTTATCTACTTTGTCTCTTAATCCCTTGGCAGCTGTGGCAAGATGGGGTTTATACACCAGGATCTGGCTACTCTGGTGTAAGTAAGATGCAGTGGGATTTTTATCTTACTGCTGCCAGTGAGATTTGAATGTACCTTTACTTGCTAGTATCGCATCCTCACTTTCACATGACACCAGCTTGCAATTTTGGACAATCATAATGAGGCATAATCTGTATCAACAGATGCCCAAATATGGTCATAAGTTTCAAATAGTTTAAATACCAATCAGATTTGACACGGATCTTCTAAAACAAACAGAACAATATAGTATTTAAATTTGGCTGCCTTTATATGGCATGAACTCATTAAAGTCATTTACAAACTCCCAGTGACTTCACTGGGAGTGTAATGGGGCCCACAGTATGTGGAGACATTCCTGTTCTTCCCACTATTCATTTATATCAACTCTCTCCATTTCACATATAAACCAGGCATTTTATCCTCTAGACTACAGATTCTTTAATTATGACATGTGTGAATTCATCACAGTTAAATTAACTACATAAGAGTTCTTTTAAGTAGTTCTCTTATGCCTCAGTTTCCCCATCTGTAAAATAGGGATAATGATACTGACCTTTTGTCACATGCTTTAAGATCTACTGCTGAAAAGCACTACATAAGAGTTAGGCATTATCATTGTTCCTTTAATGCAATAGAAACCTAATAGGAATGACAAGGAAAAAAACCAACTCAGTCCAACCTATCTCCACACCATGAGCCAGACAAAGCCTCTTCCACAGCCCACACTTGCCACTACAGTGCACACATGCAAAAAAGTATTCAAGTTATACTCGACTTACTGTGCATTTTCTGAAAAAAGAACAGGGCTACTTGTGGCACCTTTGAGACTAACAAATTTATTTCAGCATAAGCTTTCATGGGCTACAGCCCACTTTTTCAGATGCATAGAATGGAACACACAGACCAGAGATATTTATTCCTGATGTCGGATTTGTGTCCATTTATTCTTTTGCATAGAGACTGTCCGGTTTGGCAAATGGACACAAATCTGACATCAGGAATCATAACATTCAAAAACCAATGGGAGAACATTTCAACCTCTCTAACCACTCAGTGACAGACTTGAAGGCGGCAATTTTGCAACAAAAAAACTTTAAAAACAGACTCCAAAGAGAGACTGCTGAACTCGAATTAATATGCAAATTAGATACAATTAATTCAGGTTTAAACAAAGACTGGGAATGGCTGGGTCATTACACTAATTGATTCTATTTCCCTATGCTAAGTTCTCCTCACACCTTCTATAGGTCATCTCAATTATCACTTCAAAAGTTTTTTCTCCTCCTGACGATAGCTCATCTCAATTGATTGGACTATTCCTGTTGGTATGCATACTTCCACCTTTTCATGTTCTCTGTATGTATAAATATCTCCTGTCTGTGTGTTCCATTCTATGCAACTGAAGAAGTGGGCTGTAGCCCACGAAAGCTTATGCTGAAATAAATTTGTTAGTCTCTAAGGTGCCACAAGTACTCCTGTTCTTTTTGCGGATAGAGACTAACACGGCTGCTACTCTGAAACCTGTGCATTTTATGTCTTCAGAATAAAGCTGAATATAGAATGAATCCTATTACTTTTCTGGTCTCATGTAAATAGAGGGTTGAAGTGACAGAGCTGTGAGTCTGTCTCTCTCACACATAAATATTGAAACTGAAAAACAATAATGCTATTTTAGAAGTTTTGTAGAACTTCTAAGCCTGCATCTAGTTTTGGCTTGGAAGTAACTGTGGTCATGAATCAATAAACAGCCCAGCTTGCAACCTTGCTGCTTATCGATTCAGTTGTTTATCTTCTTGTATATTCCCAGCAAAACCAATTATCACTGAGTTAGCCAAACTAGTTTAGTCACTGTTAAGTATTAGCACTGTCTTTAACACTCGCTGAATAATTGCTTTGATCTATACATAAAAACCAGTTAGTTAAAGATCAGTCTAGAACAATTTTTATATAATTTTTTTCCCATCAGGTTTCAAGCAAATTTGGGATAGACTATCTGGGATTATGTTATGAGTGCAAAAAAGGCCTTGAAAGAAAGGAGGTAAGATAGATATTTTTATTAAGTATGTGAGATAAATACTTCAATAAGTATATGACAATGATGGTATAATGCTTTTTCATAAGGACATTGGCCATAAACCTCCTTGTGGAAATTACTGTGATGAAAATGAGGAATCATGATAAAGTTATCTTTTTCTAATATTGGTATGGCTGTTTGGTAAATTCTAAGGAACAGAAATGAATGGGTGAAAAAAGGAGCAGAAAGATGTATTATGTAGAAAGAGAAGACAAGGATCAATGTCCTAGCTACCAGCGCCCTGACCTCTGTAATCAGAAACAGATCACTTGGTCTTCACAGATCATCCTTGCTGAATGTTTCCAAGAAGGCAAAGCATTCCTCCCCCACAAATTCCCTGCCAATGAGCTCTGGGGGGAAAATGTCTCCTGGACCCTTCAATTTCATAGTCACTTCAACAGCACAAGGAGGCCCAGTCGTGTTCTTACTGAAGTCAATGGCAAAACTCCCATAGGCTTAGACTATGCAAGGTTAAGCATTGTGTCTTGTATCATTAGCTATTTCTGTGCTGGCCCGACACCTGGGGAAGAGGTTTCTTTGACTTCACTATTACCACAGTACATTAAAGCTTATGTAAAACTCTAAAGGGTTACTAGTCAAATGAATTATCCATAGACACAGCACCGTGCACTTTGCAGACCACTCTAGACAGCAGGAAAGCTAGTCTGACTACAGAGATCTCCTCCTCTTCATCTGACACAAACTATAGAGTAGCTTCCCTACGCTTAATAGAGCAGAACTCATTCATGTTTATTTGGGTTTCAGGCTTCTGCATAGTATACTTAACCCCTTACTCTATATGGAAGAAGGAAATCTATGCTCAGAAGCATCAAATCTCTTCTGCAATGGCAGCAGAAAGGGAACCTGGCATGATCGATCTTTTCAGTGCCCAAAGGCAGGGGTGGCTAACCTGAGCCTGAGAAGGAGCCAAAATTTACCAATGTACATTGCCAAAGAGCCACAGAAATATGGCAATAGCCCCCTATCAGCTCCCCCACCCCCACTCCCAACGCCTCCCCCTCCCTCCCTGCACCTCCCAATCAGCTGTTTTGTGGTGTGCAGGAGACTCTGGGGGAGAGGGGGAAGAGCGACTGCAAAGCAGGCTCAGGCAAGGGGACGGGAAGGGGTGCAGTGGGGGCAGGGCCTGTGGCCGAGCCAGGAGTTGAGCAGTGAGCACCCCCCAGCACATTGGAAAGTTGTCGCCTGTAGCTCCAGCCCTGAAGTCAGTGCCTATACAAGGAGCCGCATATTAACTTCTGCAAGAGCCGCATGTGGCTCCGGAGCCACTGGTTGGCCACCCCTGCCCAAAGGGGCTGAGGAAATGGGAAATTACATATTTCCAAAATAACAAAACTAAACATGATTCCCTCACCTATAGTCACAGAGGAGATACCCCAGCCCAGGGCTGAAGTAACTCCCCAAGATGGAATATTTACTGGACTGACACAGATGAGCGTTAAAAAAAAAATTGTATAATCCAATACTTTGGTTTATTGCACAAGGAAATATTTGCAGGAGCTCTCCACATTGCTCCATTCCACACATCTCTGCTGTTTGGTGTCACATTAAAGAAAGTGCATTTTAAGACAATCACCTGACATGCCAGCTTGTTTCATTCCAAACCTATCTGAAGGATACAGAGGTAATTTTTTCTTCTTCTCAGCCAGTTAGACTATGGACAGTGAGAATAAACAGCATTTTTGGTAGCATGTGGACAACAGAATTCCCTCTGCAGTCCTACAACATTGCATCATTTATCCTTAACCAATCAGAATGCATAAAGATAAGAATTTATTTATGGTTTGGAAATTATAGCTCATATAGGTAGGTTGAGCTTCTAAACTTTGACTAACATATAAATGTCATAAATGGCAGATCCAGCTGTGCAGTTACAATACTTACAAGAAAAACAGGAGTACTTGTGGCACCTTAGAGACTGAGGCCATGGCTACACTGACGCTTTACAGTGCTGCAACTTTTGCACTCAGGGGTGTGAAAAAAAACACCCCCCTGAGCGCTGCAAGATACAGAGCTGTAAAGCCTCAGTGTAAACAGTGCCGCGGAGCTGGGAGCGCAGCTCCCAGCGCTGCAAGCTACACCCATAGAGGATGTGGAGTACGTGCAGCGCTGGGAGAGCTCTCTCCCAGCGCTGGTGCTGCGACCACACTCGCACTCGGCAGCGCTTTGAAGTTTCAAGTGTAGCCATACCCTGACAAATTTATTTGAGCATACGCTTTTGTGGGCTACAGCTCACTTCATCAGATGCATAGAATGGAACATATAGTAAGAAAGTATATATATATATACACACAGAGAACATGAAAAAGTGGAAGTAGCCATACCAACTGTAAGAGGCTAATTAATTAAGATGAGGTATTATCAGCAGGAGAAAAAAAAAACTTTTGTAGTGATAATCAAGATGGCCCATTTTAGACAGTTAACAAGAAGATGTGAGGATACTTACCATGGGGAAATAGATTCAGTGTGTGTAATGACAAGCCTTTTCTTCTTTAGTATACTGCAATGATTGCTTTTTTGTTGAGGAGTAAACTCAGAGATAAGTGGCTTGTGAATCAATAAACTTCTCTACCTGAGCTCTACAATCTGGTGTTTGCCACCCATTGTCTCCTCGTCACTTCCTCCAAATACTTATTGCTTTAATATTTTACAGGAGAAATAAGTGGTCATCAGGCCATAGAATATTGCTCCTTTTACTAAACAAATATCACTGGGAGGAAAAACATAATGAACTGATGGCATTTTAGTTGACATAAATAAATGTGTCCCTGCAAAAACCTTTCAGCTCCTTTGATTTCATAGCAATAACCCAGTCAAAGATTCAGTTTGAATTTGACTGCTTAGGTAGATATGAAGATAGAGAAGAGCGGTTACTTTTCAGCTATTAATACCGAAGGACACTGTCAAGCTGTCCTGCAGTGGTTCAAGAGTGTGAGTGCCAGCCTTAGGATAGACTGCTAAGAATCAGGGCACAAACCCCAAATTGGTTGAGAGTCCTATACTTAGATGTCACCAACCAGTTATCCAGTGTGAAATCCTCAAGCACAAGAACATCCTTAACATGGAATCATAGAAGTCCCCTTGGATACTCTGATCTATCTTGCCACCCAGGTAAGCTTACTGTTATGATAGCTGGTCCCTTATACCAAGAATCACAGCAATATTCAGGTTACTCCCAATCCCAAGGGATCAGTCACTTTCCCCTAGATCAGTTGCACCCTAGATCTCACACCAAAGACAATGCTTTTAGCCAATCCTATAATAAACTATCAAAAGATTTATTAACGAGGAAGAGGAACTAAGAGAGTTTTTTTACAAGATTAAAGCAGGGAAGTGAGTATACACACAGATGAGTTCCAGGCTAAGTTTCAAAAGGTAATAGAAGCTTCTAGGATAGCAAGCTCCATATGTCCTTTAGGGCTAACCCAGGCCAAGCACTGGGGATCTTTTGCTTATGCTTAGTAATCCTTGCCCCTCAGAGTCCAAAGAGCATAAAAGACAGTTTTTCCTTATTAGGTCTTTATTCTTTCGCCCCTTCTTCTTTGAGTTGCAAGCTCAGCTGTTGGGAGGAATTTAGTTGCACATCCCATTCTTTGTGGGAGTGGGGAGCAATCAACAAATGCGTTTGTCATCTGATGTTCCACAACAGTTCATCTGGTGTTGATGGGCCTTCTTTTGTTGGGCAGAAAATACACCTCCTGGGACAAAATAGTATTTCACGCTTGTTAATGTTTTTCTCTTGACTGGTGATTTACAGTTACAGACCAAACATTTATAACTTGTGATACAGATATTATAAGTGAGATTAATGCATCCAGCAGCTGAAAAGCATTCCATAAAATCTAAACACTAAACACATTTTTATAACTCTAATATCTGTTTTAACAATACTAGCACACAGGTGAGCCAGACTGGTTCCATTTATGTATTTGTCAGTATTCAATGAGACCTAGGGGCCTTGGCATGAGCTGGTACGTTGTTTGCCAGTGTTACAGGTGAAATTTCTGTAACAGCCAAACTATTTTTATTTGATGTATAGCTTTTTAATATATTATTCTTCCAAAGGGCTGTCTGGCAAGAGGTAAATGCAATTGCTCTGCACATCAGACTAATACAAAGAGATTTTTCAGGACTTTTGGCTTATTTCTACCACTCATAATAACAATTTTTCATGAAGCAGTAAGTACATCAGTAGTCAGCTATTTTATTTGAATGCTAATTATGGTCTCAATGTTTGAATTAATTATAACTCCTATTGACTATGGCAATACTGTTTAGAGAAATTATCTCTCAGGTCAGATGAAAAGCTTTGACTTTGTATGACGGGCTGGAGTGATTTGTTCTCCAAAGTGGGATTAATATTCCTTAGTGTGAGCTTCATGAAGTATTAAAACCAAATTAAACCAAGAAAGTGTCCATTCTGAGCTGACTTCTTCATTTGAAACATTATACAGCTTCTCTCCTGTCTACCATATACTGCTGAACAAAGAAACAGACTTTTTCTTCTATTTAGAATGCCTTACAAGGAATGCCATTGCACCCACAGTAAAATACATTCCATTCATAAAACGTCATTTTCCGTTGTCTGGTTACACCTGGGACAAATTCAGATTCCAGTGCAGGTGAAAGCAAGAGAGTTGCACTAGCTTCATCTGGTCTGAATTTGTCTTCTGATGTTTATGTGAAATGCTGTGTGTTTGTGTGTGTGTTAGATGAAAAGAACAGTGTTTCTATGTCTGGTTTTTTTTTGTGGAGATTGGACAGTCCACAGAAAGGAGCCTGAAAAATCAAAGTAGAATTAACTATTTTATTGCAACTTCAGAAGAAAGGGTTCAGACCTCTAAGAACATGGACTGACACTGCCCCAGCTCTTGAATAGGACTTCAGGGAAAGGAGGATAGAGGGGGCTCCTTGTGCCTTTCTACCTTGTTCACCTGTGAAAGGGCTAGGGGCAAGCTGGCCCGTATTTATTTTTATTTAGCACCATAAAGATACATAACACCTTAAACTGCAAAGAAAAGAACCTACATTCTAAGCTCTATTTGGACTTTGAACCAAACTAATGTATTCTCTGTGCAACTCTTCTGCCCATCTGAATTGGCAGCAACAAGGGCTAGGTTCAGTATGCAAAACTGTCTCGAGCCCCCACCCAGTGACTTGGGACAATTACATACCATCCCCCGGGGGCCACTAAGAGGCAATACTTCCCCTCTCACAAGCACAGAATCTGAGTGTAGCAAAGTCCTTTTAATAAAGGAAGGAAACAATGCTGCATTATATTGGGGAAACACCACGAACAGGATTCATAACACTGCACTGTCCTTTCCCTTCAGGGTCTTAAGTCCAGCAACCCAAAAATCTCCCGAAGTCCCAAGAGTCCAACAACCCAAAAGTCTCTGTCCCTGGTCAGTGCAGTCCCAGAGTTCAAAAGTTTATCTGCAGAGTTTTATCTCCCAGCCTGGGTGGAAATGGGGGGCGCGGTATTAAGGGGCACCTTATGTGGTCCAAGGCTGACAGCCCCAACTCACCGTGGGGTTCTGCTGCAACCTTCACTATGAGCCATTCTGCCAGCTGCTCCACTCCACCAGCCATCCTGTGAGCCGCTTCAGCCATCCTGTGAACCGCTCCACTCCACCAGTCACTCCGCTCCACTCCACCAGCTGTCCTGTGAGTCACTCCAACTGTCCTGTGAACTGCTCTGCCAGCCGCTCCATCAGCCGCTCAGCAGTATATCTTCAGCCCCCTAACTACTTAACACAGCACTCAGTGATTTCAGCTCTTAGTAATTTTAGCTCTTTAGTGATTTCAGCTTGTAGTAGGGGAGCATAAGTGTTGGTGCACCATTGGCCCAAAGTGAATTCAGCTCAGCAGCCTGTAACTAATGGAATTAAAATTAGCTGTGATATTCCACAGTGAAGAGAGGAGAAGATACAGTTGGTGTTTCAGGCCCTCAAAAGGGGCCCATACCACAAAGCAGAAATACCTGTCCCCAGCCTCTCTCCATTCACTGAGTTTTGGAACCCATGTCCCTTGTCTAGAGAGTGCTACTTAGTTGATGGCGAGTCCCTCTGTCATAAAACAGTTCCACTGTCCTTGAGTCACATAATCAGGGTCACAACACTTTATTCTTCCTGCCCCAATAACAGAGAAACTGAGATCCCACAGCTCATCCTGACTCTGCTTATATCAGCATTGGCTTCCATGGAACATAAAATCAAATCCAAGTTGTTGCTTCTGATGTTCAAAGCTCTTCATGTAAGTGGCTAATAGCAGCTGAAAAACCTCTTCCTTCTATGCAGCCATGGCTTCCCAGAGTAACTACATTCCTCTGAAATGATGGAACTGTCAGCCATGAGACTAAGGCTCTGTCTACACTATATGATTTTGCAGACAAAAGTCAGCTTTCATCAATAAAGCAGTATAGGTGTACACACAACAATGCTCCCCCCTGCTGATTTAATGCTCCTGCTACACTGACATAATAAAACTACCTTGACAAACGATGTAGAGCTTTTTGCAACAAAGTTAGAGCGCTGCAGAGTTGACTTAACTCTGTAGTGTAGACCTGGCCTAAGACTTGAGAGAGGACTGCAAGGTCCAGGGGGAATGCTCAGGTGGCTTGGTGATGAGTGCCATGTAAAAAATATAGACACATATATACTTAAATAGGCTTATGAAGCAGTTTAGGAGATGGGAGCACATCCCTAGAACTAAAAGCTAAGTGCCTCTGGCAGGCAGGATAATAAGGGCTTGGTTACACTCAAAACTCCAAAGCGCTGCTGTGGGAGCTCTCCCGTGGCAGCGCTTTGAAGTGCGAGTGTGGTCGCAGCACCAGCGCTGGGAGAGAGCTCTCCCAGTGCTGGACGTACTCCACATCCTCATGGGGTTTAGCTTGCAGTGCGGGGAGCTGTGTTTTTTTCACACCCCTGAGCGAGAAAGTTGCAACGCTGTAAAGTGTCAGAGTAGCCAAGGCCTATAAAAGCATTTGTGAATGTATACTGAACTTGGTGGAACTGGTACATTTTATTTATACTTCAGGTTACAACAAAGAATAGTGAGGAGAAAAAGCGATGATGCTGTGGCATCCATTTATTGTAGGAGTATCTTGCTATCTCATTTGGGACTGAGATAAATGTTTCCTTTATTCTGTTTCAAGTACAATATTCGAGCAAATGCCTGCACAGCTGTTCCTCAGCATGCTTGAATACCTGATTTTGTATATTTACTTCCTCCTCTGGGAGGCGGAAGAGGAGAAGATTGGCAGACTACACCACAGTTACTGTGCTTTTCCACTTGTTTGCCAAGCAATAAGTTAAGTGTTCATCAAAACCTAGGAAAGTGAGGCTAAGACTGATCATTGTCTCATACCAACCATCGTTACAGACATACAGTGTCTAGCTGCCAATCAGTATCTCTGTTCAGAAAAAAAATGTGCTGATTAAAATATTGTACTCTCTCCCCCTTTCTTGCTGGTGCCAAAAGAGCTGGATGTTCTTCACAGTTTGACTCCTTAGATCTCTTGGTTTTGCTCATTTCAATGGTTCAATTTTAGTTCCACTTTCTAATTTGTATTCCTGATATCAGCTGTTAGGAAGTGAGTTAAATTACTTGAATTCAGACAGATTTAACATTATTAATTGCTCTGCCAATTCCTTTCCAGCCATGTATTTTTTTTTAAGAGACACCAAAACCTGTGATGGATTTAAGATTCTTGATGCTTAAAAAAAGAGAGCTAGAGAGAGAGTGAAGCAATGAAACTGAATGGAGCAAATTATCTATTACAGTCAGTTTGCTGCATTATCTAACATTGTGCCTGCCAGAAAAAGGGAAGATCAGCCTTTTTATTCTCTGCATGTGGCAATATGTGTATTGCAGAAAAAGTGTAGGACAGTTCCTCACGCAGTTAAAGAAATGACATGATGTGGCATCACACTGAAAGCTGTTAAAGATAAAACAGGAAAAAAGGCCTGTTTCTATAGCAACCCAATGAGCAGCTAGGACTATGTATCCATCCAGAAGCTGAATGTTTAAAGTTAGAGCTAAAAAACAAATTAACCACCTTGTGATGTGTGTGGAACTGTAATAAAGTGGTTTCAACTCAACATGTATTAATTTAATTTCAACCAGTTTTTCTCAGTGTTGTAACTGTGTGACTTAAGTTGACTTTTGTTAGAACTTCATAGTATTATCCTTCAAAAGCTACCACAGAGGAGCAAAGTTTCAGCTAAATCCCTAAGTAAAGATCTTAAGCACTAGTGTGAAGAGACCTCTCCATCAATACTTTGAATATGAAGTGCAAAAATGCTGTGGCAGTTTAAAGGAGGGTCTCAACAGGGCCGGCTCCAGGCACCAACAAAGGAAGCAGGTGCTTGGGATGGCCAATGGAAAGGGGTGGCACGTCCGGGTCTTCGGTGGCAATTCGGCAGTGGGTCCCTCACTACCTCTCGAAGGGAAGGACCCGCCACCGAATTGCTGCCGAAGAATGAAGCGGTGCAGTGGAGCTGCCGCAAAGTGCCGCCGATCGCGGCTTTCTCTCTCTTTTTTTTGGCTTCGCCGCTTGGGGTGGCAAAAAAGCCGGAGCCGGCCCTGAGTCTCAAAAGAACACTGACACCTAGTCAATGTGAAAAAATGAGTAAAGCCTGCTCTACGCACAGTATTTGTATTAGTCTACCTAGGTCAGTTAGAGGTGTGATTTTTTAACTCCAAAATAGTTATGTCGGTACAACTGCTAGTGTGGATGCAGTTATATCAGTATAAAGGTACCTTATACTAGGTGCAATTTATTCCTCTTCCTGCATGGAAATAAAATATACCAGCATAAGCACCTTTATACTGGTATAACTTTATCCACACTAGGAGGGGTTGTACCTCTTTAACTTTACTGGTATCTATACTGGTTTGAGTGTAGACAAGGCCTTAAACGTACTTTCAAGAGCTACCTCTTGAAATCCCCTGCCATTGTTTTGTTGTTTTATAACTGCATATGACTGTTTTAAAATGTTTTTTCTCTGTTGCTGTGTGATATACCCACACAAACCAAAAGGAGAAACTAATGACAGAGCAGAAAGCAATGAAATTAACTATTGACTCAAAGCTGGCTTTGGATCAGGCCTCAAATCCTGTCAAATGTACAAGGTAACCTGGAGACAATGAAAAAATGTTTTTTGTAATTTCTTTCAGTTCTAGTAGTCTTAAAGGTTTGCTTGCGAAAACAGTAAGTAAAAAGATTTAGACAGCGTGTTTTAGATTGACGATGTTTCTTTAAACATTGATGCAAGCAGACTTCCTGCTGGCTTCAAACCTGGACCGTAACACTTATAAAGTAACATACTGTTTGCATTAAATTTATGGGCAACCCTAAACTGCATCCGCACAAACCATGGCAGATGTGGATACTTTCTGCACAAATGGAAAATTAAAGACTCTCCAGTGAGCGACTGTGGTCATCCAGAACAGACCATTGAACATATAACAACTCAATGCCTGATTCACAAATACGAAGGAGGCATCACACTCTGCTACTCCAAACACAAGTATCTGGCTTAACCATCTAAATGTAAAATTATAGTTGTTGCTTTACGTTTACATCAGCCATACAAAGAAGACGACAACTAGATCTGTGAGCAAATTCACTTATATCGATTAGTCTAGCCTTTTCTACATCAGTATTGCAGCATTTTGTCTTCTTTAGGCCTTGTATCTCTACCGTGGGTGATATCTTCAATAGGGGTAAATCAGCATGGCTCTGCTGATGTCAATGAAGATTTGACTTCAGCCAAGGATCTGGCATTAAAAGAAAAAAACATCATTTTTAAAAATGAAAAGAAAAAGGCAGATTCTTGTTATTTCCTAGATCATGAAGATAACCACATGTGGAAAGTAAGCGTAGGCAGAGACAAACCAGTCAGTTTAAGCAAACAGTGTCACGGGGAGAGAATTCCATCTTGGAATTGAAATGGATTCCTGCATTTTTCTCTGTTCCTTCCTGGCAGGGAATATTGAGCTGTGAAATAGTTCTGGAGACATTGGAAGTATCACGGATAAAAATAAGTCATATTATTTTACACCAAAACTGGTAAACACAAATCAATCTGAGTGAGAGTTTCTTTAATATGTTAATACATCTGACGAAATGGGTATTCACCCACAAAAGCTTATGCTCCAATATGTCTGTTTATCTACAAGGTGCCACAGGACTCTTTGCTGTTTTTACAGATCCAGACTAACATGGCTACCCCTCTGATACTTTAATATGTTTAAAATCCTTGGCTGTGATTCTTCCCTCGATCCCGCTAGCGTGAGTCACATACATTCTGCCCTTACCCTGTTGGTAATGGAACTACATCAGTGTCAAACTGGTGTGAGAGGAGAACCAAGTCCTCTAATTTTTGAGGGGTCAGGTATGTCTTCTTTTTCTTGAACTCTTAGATAACATATACTCCTTCGAACATTCTCTTTTGGAAATATGCCTTTTCTAAAATTCTTACTTTCTCTTCTCACCCTCCCGCACATGACTCTTTCACTTGCTCAGTGCTTAGACTGATAATAGCCTATAGTAATGATAATGCTGCTGTACACTGCTACAGTCATTCTATATTATTAAAGCCACATCAGCGTACCATAGCCGTTACCCTTGGTTTTTGCTATCATGTTTCCCGTTTACTCTGGGTCCTAACACTGAGTTTTTGTGCATTGATTCCAAATAGATTTTGGGAAGTCAAAATAGCTATTCCCTTCCCACCTGCATGATGCACTAATGGGGCTACAATGAGGATTCTGCTATCAGATCAAAGAAATGGAGTGAATAACTGAATAGGATCACTGTGGAAACTTGAACAGAATGAGAACAGAATGTGCAGCTCACCCTTTTTCTAGTCAGGCAGTGTGGCTTAGTGGCTAGATGAGTAGACCTGCAGGAAACAGCCTCTCTCACTGTCCTACTAAATAACCATAAACAAATCACTTCACCTTTGGGTGACTCAGTTTCCTTACCTGTAAAATGGTGATAATGATACTGAGCTCTTTTGTAAAGTGCTTTGAGATCTGCTGATAAAAACTGCTTGGCGTTGAAGAGCTAGGCATTTAAGCTACATAGATGTAAAGTAACATCTGCTGCCCTAGCTGTGGCATGACATGGGTATGTGTATGAATCAGAGTGAGAGAGAGAACTGCTTTCTCATCCTTATAGCTGCAGGCAAAGAACCTGGTAATATCTAGTGTGTGTATGAGTGTATGGAAGTTAAGGAGACTCTTGTTACAAATTCACACTGTGATAATGCCTCTTTGTGCTACTGTCGATACGCTGATCTGAATGGATTTCCTGACTGCATTTTTAAGCCCCTGCTTTCTTGTTAGCATCCTCATTGATCCATTTCTCCTTCTGTGTGAGGCAGCTGTCCTGAAAATAGCCTGCTTTTGCTGGGAGAGTGGATAGCTCCCTTCATCATCAGCACTCAGTCAATTTTAACTGAGTTAACACTAAAATATTCTAAAATTAGATGAGTACGACTGAAGAGCAGAATTCATTGAAAAAAGTTCTAAGCTTGCCAAATGAATAAATTGTCAATTGCATAGGTTAAAACATTTTAAAAGCTTAAAAGAAAAGTCTCAAAATATTTTGGGCTATAATTTGGTATAGGCCCAACTACAGTGTTTTTAATTGCAAATAAGAAAAACAGTCCCACAAATATTTCCAACCTTAGACTTATGAAATCATTGGGTACCACTAACACATTTGCTTGAGTGTTTGCCACAGCCTCCTTTTACAGGATTTCATCCAGTGTACAGAATCTATCATGTGTGGTCATACAAACCAACATGCCTTTCAAGTTGTTAAGATCCAAGGAACGTTAACAGAATATCACTGTGGCTCTTAGCTGGAATTTCCCAGGTGGCATGAGACTGTCAACTTTGAGTCAGCAATGCTTATTTAAAGCATCTTCATTTGTAGTTTGACTGACACGGACAATGTGTTAGCATGTACTTGTGCTTCTACTGCGGTTGGTAGCTCTGGGAATACTGCTCTTATTTTAGGGTACTTCGTTAAGCAAAAAATACCAACTTACTGTGTAGCAATATTGCTTCTTAATGTGCTCACAAAAATGCACTGTAAGTAGAAAATGTATTTACTCTTTACAGTGCAAAGGTAGATTGTTTGTTTCAAACAACTTTCTGGCATAATTAGTTTGGATTGTGTTAGCACACACATTATTAAGCCCTATTTTAAGAGGATATATACCTCAAGAGGTACCTAGTGATAGTCTTCATCCTAAGTGACTTGTGACACAACATCTTCAGCCTCAGCCTCCACATTTGTCCCCTCGGTCCCAGGATGTAACCAGTCCAAAACCTTATCCTGTTTATATCACCTCAAGTAGTCTTTGTGTATAACCTTAGGCTTGGTTCTGGGACCCAACTGAATCCTATACACTACCTCATCAATTCAGGCCACAAGTACACAGGGGCCCCCACAGTGCTTATCTGTCTTATGGTTCTTATCCTTCTTTCTTCTCTAGAGTTATAAACCAAACCAGATGTCCCCTCTTGTTGGCCTCCACATAAGACCGTACATCATATAACTTTTTCATTCAATTAACTGTCAGTTTTAACTGGTCTCTAGTGAAGGAATGTACCTTTTCAGTTTTGTACTGGAGAGTCTCTGTATGGTCCAGGTAGTTCAGGTCCCTCTGTTCCTCTTCTGGGACTCCATATAGGAGAGTTTCTGGGGTTTCCTGCTCATGCCCAAACATGAGAAAAATTGCACTGCAGTTTATACTTTCATCCACTGCAATTCCATATGTCACCAGGAGGAATTGAATACACTGGTCCCAGTCCCTTTGATGTTGCTGTACGAAGGTAGCTAGCTGCAGTCCTAAAGTCCATCTGAACTGTTCTATCGTTCCATTGGGTTGTGGGCACGGTGGGGCTTTGTGTCTGAGTCCAAAACATGTAAGGTATTAAAAATTATTCAGTTCTATCATATGGTTGAGAGAGTGAAATTACTGTTCACACATTTGAAATCTGTACTCAACTACATGGTTTTATATAAATATATATACATACATAATTTCACCAGAACCAAAGGGGTAATTTAGAGAGAACTGATTAGGCTCCTTGGTAGGCTGGCTGGTACCCACAAAAATGCTCAATGGTTCTGGCCATGTTGCTAATTGAAATAAATATGACAATATCCTTTTATATAAAGTTTATTAAAATTTATAAACAAAAATAAAATCAACATCACTAAAGCTAAATTACTATACACAGTACTAAACTTAGAGTTAAAAACACAATTATCAAACTAGTGTATAATAATCAGTAAGTCAGTGAGTTTATGATATTTGATGGGACTCAAGTAATCAATGTATTCAAATCATCAGATTAATACAGTTGATAGTCAATGCTTCATGAGTCCTAATACACGAGTCCAGGGAGGAAGATGTCCATACAATTATAAACCCCTGTTAGAGAACTTTACCCACAGCAGTGGAATCAGCTTAGCTTGTTGAATATTTATGTATTGAAACCATATTACCGTTTATGTCCAAGTCTTAGCTTCAAAGTCAGTTAAAGCTTCCTCCTTGCATTTCACTCTTATGTGTGGTAGCTAATCTTTTTTTCCTTTCCCCCAACACAAATATAGACTTAAATAAAAAAATCTCTGATATGTGGAAGTTTAACAAATTCTACTTAACAATTCACAGCTGACAGTTAAAATTTCTCTGGACACTTTCACCAAAATAAGAAACACATTCCATAATTTTATGAGACAACATTTAGGGTTATTTAGATTTTGGGCATGTTCCTTTTGGCACTTTTCCTGTGTGGACTTTACAGGTGCTCACAACATGTGCATGTACCAAACCATACCTTCACACCCTAACATATTAAAATGACTGGGACATCTTGGAGTTAAATAAAAACAAAAGCCTAAAATAGAAGACAGAAAAAATAAGATACTTAGGATAAAAGCTCTTGTGGTCTTCAGTTTCATGTGGAATAGCTGCAGTCAAGGAATCAGGTGGTGATGTTGCTGGCATTCTACCTAATGCTAGCAGGGCCTTTGGGTACTGGGAGACTGTTCAGTGACTGGCACAACCTCTTTGGTAATGTCTTCACCTCCTTTTCCCATGGGTGGTCTGCCTCAAGAAGTAGATATATCAGTCTCCCTTGGATAGCATGTTGACCTGAAGGAACCAAGGCCTTCCCCTTTTACCTTGATCTTCATTGTTGCAGTTCCAGCTTGCTCCACATTACAGCACCTCTCCGAAGGTCTCCAGGCAAATGAGGTGTGAAATACATCTTGGATTCCAATAATATTGAAGTGAAGCAAACTTTGGGCTAAATGTCAATTTGTAAAGTTCTGCTTAAGCTACCAGTTTTCTGAAAATATCCAGTGTGGCAAACCCCCAAAATATTAAAAATTAGAGCTACATAAGACAATTTTTGAGAATTTTTCCCTTGTTTCTTACCTCATGATTGAAATCTGATTTGTTTTCAAGAAAGAAGCCTCGAAAGATCCATAAAACTAACTTATTGCAAAAGCGTCTAGCAGAAAATCCAAACACTCCTTTATGAATCCATCAATATCCTTAAAAATGAATGTGGACATCTGCATATGGATAAAAAGGACAGATGCCATGTCTTTTCTTTGCAAACAAAAGAACTGGGGAACTCAGTGACTGCCTGTTATAATCCAACTGGGTAAAAAGTTACAGTTTGTTAGTAACTTTTCTTCTCAAAGCAGAAAATTACTACATCCTATCTATGTAAATTCTATTTGAAATAAAAAAAAAACTTAAAAATGTACACTAGGTCTCTATTCTTCTATATTCTATTTCTTTCACAAACCACACACAGAATACTCTATTACTTGCAGTTACCCAGAGCACTGCAGCAGTACATGAAGATATATATTGAATTACATTGGGATTACAGCACAGAACTACACATTTTCAAAGTAAAGATGAATGGTTACCAAGTCCTACCCTCCTGTTGGAGTATGGTATTTTCAGGTTATCTAACTGTAATGCTTAAATCAACATACTAACACTTCCTAATATGGAGGAGGACTGTGCTGAAAACAAAATACATGCACATACATGAAATACTAAAAAATAATGTGACTCAGACTCTCAGTGCAGGGACTTAGTTTAAATAGCAAAGAGAGAGAGAGAGAAAGAGCCCAGCTGACATGGGATATTCAATTTCTATTTCTTTCATTATTGCTCAAGATACACTGCTCATTATGGAATAGATCTAATACTTGCTGGTTTTACGCTTCTCACAGACACATCTACATGTTTACAGGATTTCTACTTTGAGGAGTGAATGCAGCACATGGCAGTTTTGCATAGGGGATTTAATAAACTAGTTGCCAATTTATATGCCAAAAAACTCAGATGGCAGGGGGAAAGTGGTTCTAAGCTACTTTCCTCCTCTCCTAATGCTCAGTTACTTGAAACAGCTCTGGGACTAACTTAGAGCAGCCTAACAGACAGCTTTAATTTGCATCTGTTGTAGCAATCCCCATCCCCTCCTGCCCTGCAATGCACCATTTTCTGCCCCTGCTTGACTCCTTAACGGAGTGGGGAAAGGATGATACAGAGGACCTTCACCACTTCTACACATCATTCTGTTGTGTCAGGGGAGCCTTGGTGTCAGAAGCTCTGATCTCCCTATGTTAATGTAATGTTATGGTGGAGTGTTTAAAAAAATATGTTGGACTAGGTTCTCATAGATTCATAGATTCTAAGGTCAGAAGAGACCACTGAAATAATTTAGACTGATCTCTTATACAGCACAGGTCATAGAACTTCCCAGAAATAATTCCTAGACCATATATTTTTGAAAAATATCCATTCTTGATTTAAAAATTGTCAGTGACGGAGTACCCATCATGACTCTTGACAAATTGTTCCAGTGTTTAATTACTTTCACTACTAAAAATATATGCCTTATTTCCTTATTTCTACATTTGTAAATTGCACTGATTGCACTACAGTACTTATATGAGGTGAATTGAAAAATACTATCTTTTTTACATCTTTTTTACGATGCAAATATTTGTAATAAAAATTATAATGCAAGGTGAGCACCGTACACTTTGTATTCTGTGTTGTAATTCAAATCAATATATTTGAAAATGTAGAAAAACATCCAAAATATTTATAATAAATTTCAATTTGTATTCTATTATTGTATAACAGTGCGATTAAAACTGTCATTAAACACTATTAATTTTTTAATCAAGTTAATTTGTTTTGAATTAATTGCCTGAGTTAACTGCGATTAATTGACACCCTAATTAACATCCTCCTTAAATTGTGGGCATCTGAACTGGACACTGTGTTCCAGCAGCAGTCACCCCAGTGCCAAATACAGAGATATAATAACTACTACTTGAGATTCCCATGTTTATGCATCCCAGGATCGTATTAAGTCTTTTGGCCACAGTGTCACACTGGGAGCTTATATTTAGCTGATTATCCCCACAACCTCCAAATCGTTTGCAGAGTCACTGCTTCCCAGGATAGAATCCCCAATCCTGTACATTCTTTGTTTCCAGATGTATACATTTACACTTAGTCGTATTAAAAGGCATGTTCTTTGCTTGCACCCTGTTTACCAAACAATTAGATCTCTCTGGATCAGTGACCTGTCTTCTTCATTCTTTACCACTCTCCCAGTTTTTGCCATCTGCAAACTTTATCAATGATGATGTTATGTTTTCTTCCAGATCATAGAGAGAGATGTTAAATAGCGTAGGGCCAAGAACGAATCCCTGTGGCACCCCATTGGAAACATACCCACTTGATGATCATTCCCAATTTACAGTTACAGTTCATAGTTTACAGTTAGCCAGTTTTTAATCCATTTAATATGTGTCATGTTAATTTTATATCATTCTAGTTTTTCAATCAAAATGTTGTGTGGATACCAAGTCAAATGCCTTACTGAAGGCTAAGTATATTGCATCAATACTATTGCTTTTATCAACCAAACTTGTAATCTCACCAAAAAGGATATCAGGGTAGTTTGCCAGGATCTATTTTCCATTAACACATGTTGATTTGCATTAATTACATTACCCTCCTTTATTTCTTTATTAACGATGCCTGGTATCAGACACTCCATTATCTTGCCCAGGATTGAAGTTAGACTGACAGGTCTGTAATTAACCAGGTCATCCTATTTATCCTTTTACAAACTAACACGACATTAGCTTTCTTCCAGTCTTCTGGAACTTTCTCAGTTATCCAAGATTTATTGAAAATCAACATTAACGGTCCAGCGAGCTCAGTGGTGGGCAACCTGTGGCCTAAGGGCTGCATGTGGGCCGTCAGGGTAATCTGCTGGCAGGCTGCAAGACAGTTTGTTTACATTGACCATCCTCAGGCTGCAGGTTGCCCACTACTGAGGGAGCTCCTCAGCCAGCTCTGTTGACACTCTAAGGATGCAAATTATCTGGACCTGCTGATTTACAACTGCCTAACTTTAGTAGTTTGTGTTTAACATCCTCCAGAGATACTAGTGGAATGGAAAGAGTGTTACTATTATCATGTGATGAGACTGCATCATCTGCTTTTTTCCACAAATGCAGAACAGAAATATTTATTGAACACTTCTGCCTTTTCTGCATTATTATTGATAATTCTATCATTTCCAACTACACCTCTACCTCGATATAACGCTGTCCTTGGAAGCGAAATTTTTTTACCGCGTTATAGGTGAAACCGTGATATATTGAACTTGCTTTGATCCATTGGAGTGCGCATCCCTGCCCGCTCCCGAGCACTGCTTTACCATGTTATATCCAAATTCATGTTATATTGGGCGGCGTTATATCAAGGTAACAGTGTAGTAATGGAGCAATACCATTGTCAGGATTCTTTTTGTTTCTAATATACTGTATTTAAAAAAATCCTTTTATTCTTAACTCTGCTGGCCATATGTCTCTTCTTGTATCCCTTAGCTTTCCTAATCAATTTGCTATAATTCCTAATGTCCAATTTGTATTCTCTACTATCAACTTCCCCTTTCTTCTATTTGATATATATATCTTCTATTTGATATATATTGTGACAAGATGGCTGATGTGGTATGGTGAGTCCTGTGCTTTTTATGGTGGACGGCTAAGAGCGACCCCTTGCCCCTGCTTTTGGGGCACCAAGGGCCCCATTAGTGGCCCAGGAAGGTAGTAAAAGGGGAGGGGTCTGGGTCTGTTCCTCACTCTTGAGTCCCAGCCCCTCTCAACTCCTGCAGGTCATTACCCTCTTGGGTGGGGTATCTTCAGTCCTTAGATGCTGGGGCAGGGTCTCTCTTACTCCGGTTTTCTGATCTTCCAAGTCTCACAGCACACCTCTAAGCTCCAGTCCTCTCTCCTTCCTCCTTCTCCCCTGACTGCCTGAAGCAGGGGGGTTTATTAGGTTGCTAACAGGGCCTTAATTGATTACAGGTGCTTTAATTAACCTGTAGCCTAGTCTTCAGGGAACCACACCTTATTTAGCCTGGGGCTTATACACTTCCCCTCTCCCACTGCTCCCTGGCCCTCCTGTATCACAATATATATACTGATTTTTTACAGCTGCTTTTCCTGCTCTTCTAAATCAAGTTAGTTTTTTTTAACCTACACAGCCTTCTTCCTCAGTTGTGAGATTGTGGCTTTTTGGACATCTGGTAAGGTGTTCTTAAATGATTCCCAATTATTGTTCACATTTTTCTGATTAAATTCTTCCATCCAGCTGATTTGGCTCAGAATTGATTTCAGCTTTGTGAAATTGGCCCTGTTTAAGCATCAATTATTTATATTACTGATCTGGACTTTATTCTGCTTGCACAATATAAATGTGATCAAGTCATGGTAACTTGTACCTAAGCTATCATTACCTTTTCGTTCTTTGATCAGTTCTTTATCTGTTAGGACAAGATCTAATACAGAATTCCCTGATGTTGGCAGCAGAGTTAGGAAATAGTCATCTATAATGTTTAGAAATTCCAAGGATGTTTTAGTACTGGTAGCATGAGACCTTCAGCATATATCACTCCAGTTGAAGTCCTCCCATGATTACACACATTCCCGCCCCCCCTACACATACTAAGCAGGATCCCATGCCTGCTGGATGCAGGTGATATCCATGGGAGCAACTAGGGTCTCAAGATTTTTGGAAATCAATCCTTGCCCACCTACTGTGGTGGGCAAGTAAACAAGCCCGCAGTACCTCTCTTTACCTCTTCATATATTGACCCAAACTCCATGAAGGCCATAATAGTGTAGAGGAGTTCATGATTTCCATTACTGTCGTATGTGGGAGCCTCACAGTACAGTTTTATGTGATCACACAAAATAGAGGAAGTGATAGTAAATGCTTCCTATGTGTCGCTAAGATATTTGGAATTTGTTTTGATTTTTTCATCTGAAATGGCAATGCTCTTTCCTATTTTAAGAGATCAAAAATATAGTTAAACTATCTATAAGACACACTGTTAACTAAGTACTTTTCTGTGAGAAAAGAAGATTATTGAATGTAAACAGTGAGTGTTTAGTGAAAAAAAGAAAATCATATTTTTTTCGACGTTCTGACCATGCTCTACCAATTTTCCTGTCCTTCTGAGAAGCTTATTTCAAAACATTAGTACTCTGTTATTTAACAGCCTGCAACTTCCCAAAGTCTGAATTTCTGGTGAGCTGCAGTGTTCAGTTAATGTATGTGTGTTCAGAAAATACTGTATCTGAATTCAGATGCCCATAACTCTTAAATTACACTGTCAAGTATTGACATTTATGGTCGATAGCTTTAATATTACTATTTATGTCTCAATAAATTATACTTGCAGAAGTAAAAAAAAGAAAATCCAAGTTGTATTAATAGCTATGCTAAGCATAGCACTCAAAACATAATTGATATGAATATCAATAGAGTAATTTTAATAACATCAAACACGTCTGTGTCCTATGATAGGATCTTCTAAATGCAGCATATGAGTGCTGCAGTGAAGCAGGTGGAAACTCTCTTTGTAAAACGCCTGACTTGAATGAATGAATGAAATCTAGATTTTCCAGGTTTCAAATCTTGTTTTCCAAACACTTTCAGGCATGGATTTAAGTGGGAAACTTAAAGACCCTGTTAAATAAGGCAACATCAGAAGCAGGGCTGCTCAGAGGATTCAGGGGGCCTGGGGCAAAGCAATTTAAGGGACCCCTTTCATAAAAAAAAGTTACAATACTATAGAATACTATATTCTCATGGGGGGCCCTGGAGGGCCCGGGGCCTGGGCAGGGCTGCCCAGAGGATTCAGGGGACTAGGGTCTTCGGCGGTGAGGGCACCCGCCGCTGAAGACCCGGCACTTCGGCGGTGGGTCCTGGAGCGGAAGGACCCCCGCTGCCGAATTGGCGATGACGAAACGGAGCAGAAGAAGCTCCGGGGGCCCAGGCCCCACAAGAGTTTTCTGGGGCCCCTGAAGTGAGTGAAGGATCCCGCTCCAGGCCCCCCGAAAAACTCTTGTGGGAGTCCCTGCGGGGACCGGGGCCAATTGCCCCTCTTGCCCCCCCTTCGGCGCAGCCCTGGACCTGGGGCTAATTGCCCCACTTGCCCTCCCCCCCGGGAGGCCCTGATCAGAAGTACCTTGTTTTAGGTTTTACACTGCCATGCATCTTTTGTTGCGGTTTGCAAACAATCTGTGCAAGGTCCATTATCGAACACACTGGTGTCAATTTCTAGAAGCACGGGTTAATTTTTTACTTGCTAATAATTCTACTCAACCTGCTCAACAAGAATGGGAGTCTTTGGCCACCTACGACAGAGTAAAAATGGATACATGAAAGATTCCAAAATGAACACAGTACAACAGGAGACGCAGGGTAAATCAGTCATAAACTGAAGATCCGAGTGAACACTTTCTGAATAGCGCACTAAGTGTGTGTGGGATTCTGTACCTTCTGAAGGGTTCTGAGTGTCCTCAGCTCTCCCCACCACTAGACTTTCTCAGCAACATGCAGGATTGGACCCTCAATTTGGCTTGATGGAGACCATAGTTTTAGATGTTGTTTCCCTACAAAAACTGCTCATGGTCTTAAGATGTATTTCTGAGCCAGCCAGGTAGTAGAACCCACCAGGGAGATGTCCATATTTTTATAAAAATAAATCTCTCTTTGGTTCCTTCTAATGATCCAACATCCAAGCCTGTGTACTGCACATACTGTATGTTTGTGCTTCACATTGAATGGAGGAAGGAATTCAGCAAGGCTGAAAAGCTCATAAAATTGGTGGGGTTTTTTTGTTTCAATCAGTAGCTCCAAACATTGTGTGGCTATCCAGTTGTGAAATTACATGCCAAAAGATATCAATTTCACTCCAATCCATTAGTGAATTTTCTAGCCTCTGTGGTTACGGTGTGGTTTTAATCCTAGGTATGGCATCTCAGGAGCAGGGGATAATTATCCTTTGAAACAATACAAAAAATCTGAGGCCAAACCACCCCCTTCTGTGGAGAAGCCTATGGGAAAGGTCCAGAGAAATGGGAAAAAATTGCAAGGTTGAACATGTTGAGTTTTTTGCAGTGTCTCTCCTCCAGGAGAAAAGGTTTTAGGGAACAGTGGAATTTGCAGAGAGTGAGGAATCCCAATGGGGGATCTGTGGGGAAGAGACCTCCTAGATCCATAGGGGCAGGAACCATCTGCATAGATATAGATGGCTGCCCCTCTGCACAGCTGCACTGCACCCTTTCCCCTCCACCAACACCAGTAGCACATCTTTTGCAGGGTAATTAGAGACAGGGGACATTAGGACCACATTAGGGTGTGAATTATAACTTAATTACGATTCATATTGAGCCTAAATTTTCCTTTACAAATTTTGTAGCATTATCCCTAGAAGCCTGTAAGGGTCCAAAACAATTGCTCTCCTTCCATGGTATTTACGCCCTTCAAACACTTGTACACAGTTTTCATGTCCTTCCTTAGTGGCCATGTAGCAAAATTCCATCCTTATTTGAAAAGCTAAATGAGCTCTGTCGTCAGACTAGCTTTCCTGCTGTCTAGAGTGGTCTGCAAAGTGCACGGTGCTGTGTCTATGGATAATTCATTTGACTAGGCAGTAAACTCAGAGATAAGTGGCCAGAGATAAGTGGCTTGTTAATAGAGCTTTATGATGGAAGCACACAACTTCAGTGCTCTGCAAGCTGCACTGGTTGCCAATGGACTTCTAAGTGTAATTTAAATGTTGGTACTTATCTTCAAGGGCCTGCTCCAAAGCCCTGTAAGGTCTCTAGAAAGACTCCCATTGACTTAAATCAGTTTTGGATTAGATTTTAAAGCCCCATATGGTCTGGCTTACCTGAGAGACACCCTCTCTCTTCACACCATACTGCCTCAGTTGCGGTCAATAGAGACGCTTGAGATGGTGCTCTCTTCATGTAGAGGAGCTGGGCTGTGAGCAGGGATTGGCTGTGAAACCTCCTTTAGACTGGAAGGCTTTTTCTCCCACCATGATCTTCTAGATCCTGGATTTGTTAGCCTTCCTGATATGCATGCTGCAAAGCTTGTTTCTTTTCTCAGGCATTTGAGTGGTGGTTGGGGTGAGACTCGAATTGGGTGCTTACTAATGAAGTATAATTCAGTTATGGAGCTGGATTAGGTTATGAATATATGGGCAGCTGGCACTGGATTTAGGTTTTTTAATATAATTTTTACTTATTTTGAGCTG
This sequence comes from Chelonoidis abingdonii, assembly GCF_003597395.2. Taxonomy (NCBI): domain Eukaryota; kingdom Metazoa; phylum Chordata; order Testudines; family Testudinidae; genus Chelonoidis; species Chelonoidis abingdonii. The sequence continues at coordinate 213,230,671 of NC_133769.1, read as the reverse complement.
TAAGTATTATAAGGAATACCCAGCATTTGGCAGATGCATGTCTAGATGCACATTATGTCAAAGTAAGTCAATATGCAATGTAGTAGTAGATAAATATCAAAAGAAAGAAGGCCTTAATAAATCTCTGTTCCAGGATTCAACTCAAGTTCCCCCTTTCTCCTTCTTGCATCTTGGATGCTCTGGGGGGAAATACACTGGATAGAACAATTTTGGGGCTCAAACCATGATCTTCCTCCTTGAATCTCTGATTTTTTAACTTTTCCTTCCCCGCTTTCTCAGGCTGTGTCCCAGTTACTTGTCAGGCTTTCAGCTAATATTATCCCCTACCTCTTCCCATCAGAGTCTGCATGAAATAATAATGCAGGAAATAGTTCTTGATCCCTTACATGTCTGTTGGCTCCCATGCATGGAAAAGTCTGAATTTCCTTGTGTCTTAGCCCTGTTATTTTTCACATTTGTCTTTTAGGCTTGCTCTTCTTCTCACGTATAATGGGCCTAGTCAGTCTTGTGGGGAAGGGCAAGCCCACCAGGAGATGAGCAGTAAGCCTGTGAGATTTAAGAGAAGCTCATTCTCCAGGCCTCCTGGCTCTGGTGAGTAGTATTCCAAAACTCCAGAGTGAATAATTTTTAACGTGCTGCTAGCAACTTGGTCTCCCTACCAGTAAGGCAACGGTTGGATGGCAGTCATTTGTTTATCGGATACAAGGAAAGAAAAAGCAATTGCTTTGTAATGACTAGGCATTCACAAGACATTAATTTAAAAATAAAAGGCTACGAGGAAAGATTTCTGCCACATCAATCTGATCTACTCCCCCCACTTCCCTAATTTTGTTTTACCAAGATATAACTTCTGGAAGATACTGCAATGTGATGATGCAATGATACTTTTAAGGACATCTCCTTTTGGAACATTTCTGTGTATGGTTTCTTTGTTCAATGGATAGGATTTGCCTGCCAGCAAGACAGAATCTCATTTAGTTACAAAGTCCATTGGCTCTGTTAATGAAGCCTTAGCTATGTTTTGCAGGGAAAGCATAGATGAGACTTCCTTCAATTTTCTTTGCAGAGTCATTACTGTTAATTTTAAAAGCACAAAGCTTCTCTTAGGAACCCAGCTCTTTCAGTTTTTTGCAGGTTTGGTTGAATTACACATGACGAAGGTCACGCTAATTTGCAGTGCCATCTAGCCATCAGGTTCTGGGAGAATTCATACTCTTTTTAGCCTTCATTTATCACATTAATACTCTGTCGAGGGGAGTCTAACATGCTGTAGTGCTTGAGCAATAAGTATTGAGTGATGTAACTTCAGCAGGTGTTCTGGATTAAATTGAGATCACTATTTTCTGCATTTGACAGAATAATTACACTGTTAGGAACAATACAAGAAAAACAAAGGGATTCGCAAAATCAAGCAAAATACTGAAATTAAGGCTCTGCACAACTTTATTATTGGGGATTTGACTTCTTAGGTCTCTCTGATGTTGTTAGCTGGATATTCTCAAACTTTCTAGTGATGGATGATGGACAAAATTAAAGTGTGCTGTTAGGCCAGGTACTCAGACATCTCTTCTCTGTTTTACACCCCATTGGTTAATTCTTTCTTCATTATGCCTTTTCTCAGCATAAAGGAGCTGAAATGCTTTCTCAGCTACATTTATCCTTAGTTGCTCAAACTAGCTCCGTTTCTACATCCTGTAGTTTGAATTTAACAAACACGTTTAACTACTTGACTACTACGACTACTGCTACTAGTTCTAGCTCGCATGTGGGCAATTTCTTATCTCTGTGCTTGCTATAGGTGTCTTTGCTGCTGTCCCTGCTTCCTTTGTCCAATATTTACTTTCTGTTCAAAATAAAGCTGTTTATTTAATTTATCATAGTTCTTGACATCTCTACATTACCATCATGGTTTGCACAGTTGCACTGGTTGCCACTGAAACTCAGAATCAGCTTTAAAATCTCTTTGTAGTAGTACAAGGGTCTCACAACCTCTATGTCAAATTTTGTGGGGACCTAATTCAAGTTTACAGTCAATTTCATGTGCCACCTTCATGAGCCAATTTATCTCCACTTTTGTTTTTGCCCTTTGCTTTCCTAAAGTTGCGCCATGCTGGTTCAATTCTCTGCCTAGTAATTTGTATGTTGCGTATTCATTCTGATAGTTTTAAAACTGAACTGATCGCCTTTTCTGCCCATTTTTAATGTATTAACAGTAATATTATTATAATGTATTTGTATTACAGGAGGGCCCATAGGCCATGTGGGAGATTGGGATCCCATTGAGCGAGGCACTGTCCATACGCACAGTCAGAGACAGTCTGTGCCCTGAAGCGTTTATGATCCAACTAGAGAAGACAAAGTGTAGGAGGGCAAACAGAGAAGTGAAGTGGCTTGCTCAAGGTCACAGGATGAGTCAGTGGACTAGAAACTAGGTCTCTCGTCTCCCAGTTCACTCCTCTTTTGCACCAGGCAATTCCAATTTTCCAGGAGCCCTTCACCATTTATTTTTTTGTTGCCTCCCCTCACCTCAGATCCCCCGCATTTCTATGTGACTGGCTACAGGCCTGACTCTAGCTCTTGCCAGAATCATAACGAAAGTCCTCTATCCCCACTGAAAGGAAAGCGACTGACATAATTTGGCTCCTTTTCACTCCTGTCGTCTGCAAGGACATTATTTCTATGTCAGTGCACATGGCCATTTGGCATCCAATAAGACCCCTCTCTTTGTGTAAGCGAAGACAGGACGTTAATTCTTTTTGATGTACCAGGAACGTTAGAGAAGCCTTTCTTTCAGGAGACAACTGATTCCCAATGTTCCTTGACAAAAAGGGAGTGTGTGGTACTGTAATTGCGTGTGGAGCAGATGAGGTAGTAATTGGGCTCCTCCTTTAGTGCAGCCCTGCGAACTGCAAGTCAGTTTTGTTGTGTGCTTGCAATATCGATGGGCTGGCAAGGTTATTTATTTTACTCATAGCACTAGCTCTGCCTCAGGAACCTTTGCACTTGATTCATTCAACTTGTTTATTCTACAACCTTTAAAATTGAATTCTTCCCATTTTAAGGGCTAGTAGACAGCTTCAGAAGCTTTATGCTGTGTGTATAAAATCATATGGCACCTGTACTGCTGTATCTCTGGCCAGCATCCCTCTCTTCTTCTCCTGACCATTTCAAAATATTCTTCTTCAGTGGCTTTCCATCAGATCATTAACTTTAGTTTATTGCCTGTAAAGAAAATTCTATGGCTTTCCTTGAGGTCTCTAGTGAACAGGCATAATTTGGAAGCGAAATGGGAGGGAAAACAGAGGAGGTATCTCCTTCCAATGTTGACACTGATTTGTGTGTTTACCTGACTAACCATGGGCACTGGAGTTACTGTACCTCTTTCCTGAATTCTTGCGTCCCTCATCACTCATGAGGTGATGCCACTAGTGATTTTGTTTATTTTTTATTTTTTTGTACTGGTTGGGGATGGGGGGCAAATGAGAGGCGCCCCGGGAACAATATTAATTCTAGCAAAGGTGCTAGCATAGTAAGTCAGATGAATGTGAGCTATTTCTGACATGACAGCCCATGACTCTGGATCCTATGTCTGCCCTTTATCAGAAAATGGGATGGGCTGCTGTTGTTCCACTAGAACGGAACTGTTACATCTGTGGTAACTGTGGGTTCACATTAATGAAGGATACACAGTATTGCAGCTCGTCATTTGAATAAGCCACATATAGCCTGCATAGTGTTCTACCACTCACTATTTGGCAAGGTAGAGAGAGTGTGTATGACATTAGACAGTGAGATGACTATTTGCTTCAGTCTCCTTTCAGGTCTGAGTCCTCCAGCTGGGACAGTTTCAAATAGGCATAACTATTTGACTGCACATTCACTTGCCAACTGACGACAGTTCGTCGTCATTTTTACAGTACTTTCAACTCAGCTTACCTGAGTCAGGTTCATGCACCTTTCATTTGGAGCATTGGTGAGGGAAGATTCAGAGTTTTCATTGCTTTTTGTGACTATACACAGGGGCTCTCTCTTGCCTTTGCTATGTACCAATCCAAGCTAAGGTGTCAACTTTGGCATGTGTGTGTATAGTGTTCAAAGGGCACAATATTTATGCTTGTCATTTCATGCAAGGACAAATCCAGATAACAGTATCCTGGTTCAGTCATGGGTGGGGCCCTGGCTCGGGGGAGACAGGCCATGGCAGGGAGCAGGGATGAATCCTAGCCTCGCAAGTTGTGAAATGGCTGTGGTCAAAACTTTTTCCACTGAAAGGTTTTTGATAGAAAGTTTGCTTTTTTGACCAAAGAAACATTTTTGTGGAAAGTGTCTGCTTTCCTTGAAAGTTTCCAATATATCACTAGAAAACTGAAAATTTGGAACCAAAAACTGGAAAAAAATGATTTTTTCAATGAAATTGGTTGAAAATTTTTACAGTTTTGCAATTGTTTTAGTCTTTGTCAAATTTTCATGGAAGAGTCCTCCATTGTCTGACTAGCTGCAATTGCAGAGCTGCTATCTGGAGTCTGGACACATCAACCTAAGAGCTGAAGTAACCTCCAGGCTGCCGGGAGTATGTGTGTGGCATTGGTTCCTCAGCTCTCCCCACCACACTCTCTACATGAAGCAGACCCCATACTACACAGGGACTGGGTGTTTCTAACGCAGGTGTACCACAGCCAGCCCGCCTTTGCACAGCCAAACCTCACCCATTCCTTTGTATGGGGACCCAACCTGGCCAGGGAGCAGGCTGTTCTTGCAGCCAGTGGTGTAGAATGTTCAGGGGGATAAAAGGATGCTGGAGGCTGCAATAAGCATCAAGCGTACTCACCAAGGTCAGACTTCAACATGCCTCTTGAAGGCAGTCCAAGGAAAAGGAAGGTTCCCACAATGTGACAATGCTCAGGCAGCCACAGTTTTCGGTGTACTCTTTTCCCACATGCTCCAGAGAGGGCCCTGTCATCTTCGCCATCCACCTGCCTGCCCTTGGGCCAGGCTTTTCCTGATATATTCTTCCTTAGATAGCTCCCCATCTCCTCCCATGCATAGTTGGAGTCAGTCAGCAAAAACATGTCACATCTGTTCATCCTCATCTCGGCACATTTCAAAATGGACCACATTCCAAATTCCACAAGGCTAACTAAGGAATCATCCCCATGTCCACATAATTCATGTCCTTACCCGGAAGGATCCTTGGCAGAAGAAGGCGAAATCTCAACATCCCTCTCAGATTATTTGCGCCTAAATCAGTTAGGTGTATTTGAAAATCACGCCCTCATTGGCTTAATTCACACAATTAAAGCTAGTGCAGCAAACTTCAGCAAATGTAAAGATTGTATTGGCATTCGCTATAAATATGCACTTGTAAACACTGGTTTGTGTATGCACAAATACATATTGCATGTGTAATTACCTGTCTATGATTTCATGATTTTATTTTGCTGGTGCCATTTAGGAGGCTGTGCTTAAAAATTTTAACATGTCCTATTACATTCAGAATAAGTTCATCCTCAGTTAAGATGTTTAATGTAAAGCATTACCAAAAGGCTTTCTCTACTCCCAGAACATTGACCTATACCCTCCACAAAGTTAGCAGTCCAGCATACAGTCCAGTATACTGCAGATACTGAATATCCCCATGTGGCCTCAGATTTATGGTACTTTTCACTGTGTTTTAGTGTATTTAAAACATAAAGTGAAAGTAATTTCAGATGTTTGCTATCATCTAAAAATGTCAAGGGTGCAAGGATAAAGGCTGGATACAAGCTGTTAAACTAACCACAGCAATCCTGGCCATGCAGTCTTGAAAAATGCAGGCTGGGTGGTATTTATTTCTAAACTGACTGTTTATAACAAAGATCTCCTAAAAGCATTGCTGCAGAAATGCCAAGTGCTATAAAACTGTCATCTAGCTTTATCCTGCTTATGAAGAGAAAAGGCTAAAGAGTCTCTTCTGTAAGATCTTAAACACATTTACAGGCTAGATGAGCCACCCTGATCAAAACTTTGTACTTTGCAGCACACTATTCCAGTTCACATGCTTACAGACAGGCAAGATTCAGCCTTGACTCCCTGCCAGGCACAATAAGAAGAATTTTATAATTATCAGTCTAGTGTTGGCATTTAAAAGCAAATGCATTCTCATGCATATAAATCATCCCATGTCCCCGACAGCGAGATCCACAACAAGGACTGTCACTTTATCTCACTATAACTCTGATTTTATTACATTTAAATCTCCTCCATCAACATCCTCCCACACCAATAGATTTATTTTGCTCATCAACTAGCATGTAGTCTGGAGTGACTGCCAACATATCTAAAGATCATATAATGTCAGCCATTATTTTTCAAATCACCTCCACTCATGAGCCCTACTTTGCAAACTTGGATATCAAAACAATAATAAATACTGACCATGTGCAGTCCTGCATGAACATTTGTACCCTATCCTGTAAAGAGAGTGGGAAATAAAAGGAAGAGAAGCAGAGAAATTCTTTCCCAATCTTTCTTCTATTGTTATTGTAAAATGTTGCAGGACAAGAACACCCCATCTCCCTTTGGGGCAGGGAAAAGGGCATTATAGCCCTGTGGCTGAGTCCGCCTGACCACCCTCAGCCTCAGGCCAGTCTGGCCCAGTGCTCAGAGTCAATAGAGTTGCTCTCTCTTGTAGGGCTATGTGGCCTAGTGGCCAGAGTCAGAATGGCTGCCCTCTCTTGCAGGGCTATGTGGCTTGATGGCCAGAGTCAATAAGGCTGCCCACCTTAGCCAGGCTGCATGGCCAGGGGTGAATGGGCCACCACCTAGCTGAGGCGTGGTGGTGGTGGCCAAAGTAGGCCCTTCCTATTCCACCAGGTCCCAGCCCAGGGCCCTGTCAGCAGTGAGTGTACTCTGGGCCAGCAGGAATATGACTGAAACACGCTGACTTAGTTCCCAGTCTTATAACTGGATCAATGGCTAGTTCCCCTGGGATACTTCCTACTCTGACCTCCAGTGGCATGGTCCACGGATCTCCTGGGTCCCAGGGTTTTTTGGCCTGTGGAGTTCCCGATGGTTCCAACGTCTCCTGGGTGTCCTCAGGTAGCCGAGTATCCGCCTGGGTCTCAGCGGGCTTGGCCTCCACAACCTCAGGCTCCAGCAGCTCCCAGGCAAGAGCCTGCAATGGACATCCTCTTTCCTCAGTGGTCAGCCCTGACTGAGCTGGGCTCCATTTTATACTGGCGCTCCAGTTGGAGCATGCCCAGCAGGGATGAGGGAGCATGGCTTCCTCTGCCCGGAGTATGGGGTTAGCCCCTCCTTGTCCAGTGTGGGGCAAGTACACCCCATCACACACAAGCCCTGTATTCTGTAAAGCAGTATGAAGCATTATTCATTTCATTAAATAGCATGAATCCCTTTCTGCTGATAGCAGTACTTCCTTTTGATTCACTGTATAACCCAGGACTATGCACTTGCAAGCCAGTTTACCCATTACAGAACTGCCTGCTCTGTGACATCCTGATATTTTACCCTGTCATGCATCAAGAAGATTAAAAACAATTTTCAAATGCACTGTTAGGATATTGAGTCTACTAACTCCATCCTATCTGCTTCAGCACAAACTTATAAATTGAGGCCAACATAAATACCCTGAATGGAGCCTAAACCAAATATTCTTTCGACTAGAAATTTTTCATTATCCAGGTGGGTTTCATTTGCTGTTTGCATTGTCATGAGGACTGGGCTGAATCTGCAGTGTGGTGCACTTTTATAACTGGTATTTTCAAGCTCAGTAATGCTGGGTGCCAGAGTTCATTCATTCAACAGATTAATGTGCCCAACAAGGATCTAAGTAAACTCAAAGGTCAATTACATTTACTCAGTGGCCTGGGTCTTTCTGTAGATTAAGGACATACTACTTCCTTCACCCCCCTCTTCCGCTGCCTTAAAAAAGAGGTTAAAAGCTCAGACATCTGGGAAATCTTCAGCTTTCACTTTTCAGTCAATTTTATTTCAGTGGCAATGGTGGCTGAAAAGACAAACAAGTAGAGAAAGGGTTGTGATGAGAAGTTTAGCTGTACTGTTTGCCACTGCAATCTGCATCAGATTTGGGCCCCATGACAAATTACCCTGCTACATTTCTGTGCCTGGCACCAGTGTTAATATGTTCTTCAGAATATCAGCCCAGGAGTAAAACAAGAAAAAGACAATGACACGCACACACACATTTGTATATCCAAAGCGAGCCATTCCAGCTCTGCATAGTCTCCAACCAATGTGGAAACAACAACAAGCCATTCCTCCTCACATCATTCTGAATTATTTACTACAGCATTTTGAACTGACATCCAGACTTCTCTTCCCCCGCGTTCAAAATTTTATTGGATTGAAATGAGGTAAATAAATAGCAGGAGAGAGGAATAAATCCCATGGAAATGTACTGGCTGATAAAATAAGAATCTTTGAAATGGGTGCCTGATGTGAGGATAATTGTGTCATTTGTTAGAGTGCAATACTGATGTACTCAGAACTGTCTCTGATACGGCAACACCATGCTGGGGATCCTGGGACTTTGTTTATAAAAGTTTTTAGCAGAGATGAGCCCAAGTGACAAGCATTCAGTTTTTTTCTCCTGCTATGATAGCTCATCTCGATTGATTGGCCTCTTACACTTGGTATGGCTACTTCCACCTTTTGATGTTCTCTGTATGTATAAATATCTTCTTGATGTATATTCTAGTCTATGAATCCGAAGAAGTGTGCTGGCCCATGAAAGCTTATGCTCAAATAAATTTGTTAGTCTCTAAAGTGCCACAAGTACTCCTGTTCTTTATCCAGATTTTTAATTCTCTCCTGCAAAGTTTGGAATATTTTGGAGCTGAGGTCTTGGCCAAATGCCCTGGTTCCACACAACCACACAGGGAAGCAAGCCCCCTACCCACTGAGCAGCTGTGTAGAGACTGTTCAGATCATATCTCCAGTTTAGGGCACAGAGCAGATGCTGTACACATGAGACTCTGCCCCATGAGCAAGTTGACAGGAAGGGCAGAGAGTGAGTGGAGCTGTGGCTCTTTCCCTCCCTCCGTCTCTCACACACACCACTTAGCGGAGGCGGAATGTCATAAATTACTCTCTCTGAACTGAAAAGGGAGCCGAGGCCGGACATGTGGCTCTGAAGTACAGTTCCTCCCTGAATCTCCTTCTGGGTCAGCACATCTAAACACTCAATCTTGCCCTACAGATATAGGGGCTAGGTTTGGATTCTGAATCTGCATTTCCAGCCTCCAGAGTTCCAGAGTTTGCAGATCTGTGTCTCGGTCATCCCTAATTGTAAATACTAAAGAATGAATTTCAAAACCATAGGCAGTTCCATCAGGGCAGAGTGAGGGCCAGGCTAGGTTTACCTGAACCCGCGTCCATCCCTAGTTCTAAGCTCAGTTTACTGTACAAGCAGAATTTGATTTTAATTTTAATGTCCTTTGCAATAACATCTGCCTTATATTGCAGTTGATGTCTGTGCTGATTGTAATGTGAGCATCTGTTGAATCTCACCTTCATTTCTAAGCAAGACATCTTTTCGATCCACCTCTGTCACTTCCTGGGTTTCATTTTACTGCCTAAGTCAGAAGGAAGTTAAATAAAACGGCTGTTACTAAGGTTGCTGCCAAGAATTCTGCCTCAGTGAATTATTAAATGGACAGAGCATCCATAAATCTCTGGCAGGATGAAAACATATTTGGACAAGTCGGCAGAAAGGTTGGCTGTAAGATTACCTCAGGCAACCCTGTAAGTAAGGGTGCCATCCAAGACACAAAATAGAGCAGGCAGATTGGCAGTGCTACACGGCCAATGATGCCTTGGAATGCAGGGCTGTGCACAACTTTTTGTACACTGGACTGGAGATAGGAATTTAACGAGATGGGGCCACCATATATGCCAACAACCACTCTGATGGAAGCAGAGAGAAAGTTTTGTGACAAACTTTCTAAAGTTGTTATGTTCATCTTAGTGCAATAAGGTGCTCTCTGAAGACGGAGCCTGATGCAAAAAACAGGATAAACAAGTGTAACTCTTGTCCTTCATCTGTCAGATATTCCCTCAATTATTGTAATGCTTTCTTTATGGGAAAGGCTCCCATACATGCTTTTCACTCAACTGCACAGAGCTTCTTCTGCGATCATTCCTTAACAAAAGGTTTTCTGCGCTGAAGAAGAGGAGGTGGAAACAAATCACCCAAGAAGCAGAAAAATATGAGGAAGGGCACAAAGGATAAATTTAGAGGGGTCAAGAAACCAAATTCATAATTTTAAAAATAGGAGGACAAAGATGGTGGCTTCTGTGATATCCCACTGGAGCTACTGAGAACTGTTGATGCTAAGGAAACTCCCAGACCCTCATTTCCAAGCACAAAAACTAATCCCCAAGACAAATCAGAACAGGGAAACTGAACTCTGGCAGCAAAACTTTGAAAAAGTGAGAAAAAGGCTGAGCAAAAAGGCTCCCTTACGTAGAGAACAGAAGAGATACTGCTGCTCTAATCAGAGGAGATAGTGGACTTGCATTTGCACAGCCATTTGTAACCATGTGTCCATAGGTGACCTGGAATTGAATGTTAAAAAGAGGTAGTTTGAAAATGCCTGTGAGGATCAATGGGGAAGGCAAGGTAGTCTGATAGTCATGGCTGGAGCCCTGGATGCCACGAATGAGGAAAAATTATGGTTTTTGAGGTGTGACAACTAGAATGAGAAATGTCTGTCCGTAAAGAGTTTCCTGATCTGTAGGGTAGATTTTGTGGAATAAGACTCCATTTGTGCAGGGCAGGAGGACTTTTACTGCATTTAGAAAGGACTGTAGTTCTACAGAGGGTGTCAGTGTGAACTGCTTTGTAGAAAACGGGTTTGGGAATTTAAAAACAAGGGTGCAATATGTATATGTTTAATTTATACTGTGCAAACCAATGCATACAAATATATACTCTTTGTACTTGCAAACTGAGAAGAAGACATAATTCTTACATCAAAGAGTTTAAATAACATGCTGTTAGTTGATGTGCATCCTCAGTCATCTCCTGGTTAAACTTAAAGTTCAAAATCCTCTTGACAGGCAGATTCATCCATACTGCTCAGTTGTTTGGAGAGCGCTGTATTAAGTGACAACGGCACCATCTCATTTTAGTTACTGAGACCCGAAGCTAGGCTCCTAACTCCATAAGGAGGCACCTAAATAAACGGCCTTATTTTCAAAACTGTTGAGCACCCACCAACTGTCAGTAAAGTCCTTGAGAGCTGCTGGGTGCTTACTTCTGAAAGCCAGCCTACTTATTGAGGTGCCTAAAAAATGGATTTAGGAGTATTACTTTAGATTTCTACTTTTGGCATTTTTATTAAAGATGAGCACATTATTTTATTTCATAAGCAGTAAAAGAGAGGTTGTCAGATATACATAATGAGGGAATACCGCAAGTCAGGGCAATGTAAGGTTTTAGTTACAGTAAGTATACTTACTGCCATCACAAAATTATATCAGTCATTTACTTTTAACTAGTTCATCCCACATGATTCATTTTCCCTCAGATGGATCAGTTATTATTCTAATATAGACAGTAAGTTGTTCAGTTTCCCATGATTCTTTTATTCTTTTCAGCTACATCTCTGTAGTGGTGGTTTGGTTCTGCAGCCAGAGTTATATTTTCACACACCAGTTTTACAAAGCAAATTATGAAACCATTTTTCTCCAAGTTTTTTTTTTTTATTGATGAGGGTCTTCTAGATTCTTTACATCCTTCCAGATGCTTGGACTGCCAACTGAAGGAGAAGTAGAGCCTGACATTGGGCACTGGGCACAGTTATCAACATTTGAAAAATATTTTCAAAGTGTCAATTCTCTAAGACAACAGTTTAGGGAGCTGCTTAGCTGCCCTTCACCTGAGATTTGAGCATATTCTGTTGTGTCTTTTGCCCTTTACACGCAAATGTAATATGAAGGAACCACATGGGCACATTGGGGTCCAAATAACTATGTTTACTAACAATATACAACATGCAAGGCCTACATACATAGATACACTATTGCTCCACTAGCGTTCAGGTGACTTCTGAAACACAGAAGACATTGAGGGCTGCTACAGGGCTCACAACTATTTAAAGTGATACTACCTAATTCCTCTTTGCAACAGTTATTTTCTTTTTTCTCCAATTATTTAACTTATATAGACGAGGGCTCCTATTCACTCTGGTGATGAAAAAGGACCTTAAAGTGAGTGCAACTACAATTTATGTCCTCTTTAAATGTCCCAGCACACTGTCAGAGAGGGGGAAAGGGCCATTAGTGTAAATGGGAATCAGGCCTGATGTGTCCAGCATTATAAATGTACATACCCCAAATCCAACTCCTTTGTCCTAGACATACAGAGACAGCACATCTGCCAGGGAAGCATAAGTAAATAAAGGAAGACAAAGAAATTATATTTGATCCTCTCACTTAAATGTGTTTTTTTCTTGCTTATTCCTTCCTTTCATTTCTTTGTCCTTTTCCATCTTCTTCCATTCTCTAACTCAGGGGTCGACAACCTCTGGCACGCAGTTTGCCAGAGTAAGCACCCACGGGCCGAGGGATGTGCTGGCCGCAGCTTCCCACCGACCCCATTGGCCTGGAGTGGCAAACCGTGACCAGTGGGAGCCACCATCAGCCAAACCTGCTGATGCGGCAGGTAAACAAACTGGCCTGGCCCGCCAGGGTGCTTACCCTGGCGAGCTGAGTGCTAGAGGTTGCCGACCCCTGCTCTAACTCATTCTATCCCCCTCCATACCGTTTCCTTTAACTTCTCATTGCTGTGCACTGTTTTAGCCAATTTTCTTTTCTTTTCTTCCTCTCCTTTTTTTGAAAAGCAGTGTCACCTTCATTCTCATTCTCGCTTTCTTATTCATGCCCATTCTTCATTGTCACTCTCCCACAACACGCTGTCTTTCCCCTCATGCGTCTTCCTCTGTTCTCAGTCTTTCTTGCTTCCGTCATATTGGGTTCTATCTGTCATATGGGGTTCCATATTACCTCTGTCATACTGGGTTCCGTCTGTATTCCACAGGCTAAGTGAAGTCCTCCACCCATCTATAAATACCCAGTATTAGAAAGAGATAGAGAGTTCTACAGACATTAATTAATTGTTACATTACCACTGTGATGTAGATAAATATTTCTAGCCCCATTTTTCAGATAGACACACTGAAACAGAGGGGTGAAATGATTGGTCCAACAACCCAGAGGGAGTCATTGTCAGACCCGGGATTTGAATGCAGTAGTCCCTCTTTCACTAGATAGGTTGGGTCAGGGCTACTAAAAGTTTTCCTTGTGCCTTCTTCTGGATATTCAGTTAGTAAGTTAGACCACCTCAGACTCTTTTACACATGGGCAGATTTGCGGTTAGTCAGTCCAGGGAAGTCTACGTGAATGTGCTGGAGTTTGACTTTAAGGAGATATAAGTTAGCATAAGGGGATAAGATCTAAGTTACCCAATCTTATGCATCACCTCTGAATTTGGGCCATTGTCTCTGAAGCCTTTTCATAGGCCAGTATCAAGCAGCTGGTGGGTCATTGGCAGCTTCATGCCCCACGGAAGACTGGAAACTATTTTCTCTACACTAACTTGCCAAGGAGCTCCAATGGAGTCTAATGCTCCGAGGATTTCAAAGGTAGAAGCAATAATTGACATTCTGCAGAAAATGATCACACTATGAATGCTGTTCAGGGAGGATTTTCAAATGAGATAATATCAACCACAGCTGTAATAAAAAGCTTACTAAAAAGAAACTGTGCCCTTATCACGATCATTATCAGCTCTGGGGAATCAAAGCAAATCTTGGGATTGAAAGAAGATTTTAGTCAATGGGTTTGTACCAGTGTAAATGAAGAACAAATGTGGCCTCCAGAGTGTAATGAGGGCACCTCTAAGGTTGTAGAGTAATAATTGTATCCTAACTATGTTTCTCCATTGGATAATGAAAATGGCTTTAGAATTCCTAGCCTCCCTTCTGGTGCTTCCATTAGTTCTGGGAGATTTGGTGAAGGTACTGAAGAGTAAGATAGATATTGTATGTTAATTATTTTATACTCTCTCGATATATGGCAGATTCTAACAAAATAATTACAATCAAAGGGCTGCACAGAATACAAACCAAGACAGATTTTGTCCCAAAATGAAAACTCCCATTTTACACCATCCAGCTAACCGAAGGCTTATGGAGTAGTGGATTGGGGAGAGATTACATTTAATGGCATGACAGCTAATTAAAAAGCAAGTTGCTGCCACTTTGTCTGCCTCTCGTTTGCTAGATTGCTGCTGTTCTCACTCCCCAAAGGAAAAACCAACCAATGAGAAAATAGTGATGTCAGGTGTGAGTGAAGGAAAGAAAGAGAAAAGAAAAGAAAATCTTGTGATTAATATACTGGACTGAGAGTCAGGAGATCTGGAATTAATGCCCTGCACTTCCACAGCTTTCCCATGTGACCTTGGGAGTGACACTTATGGCTTGATTTCAAAGGTGCTAAGCACTTTCAGCAGGACTTGTGGGTGCCAGTCATTTTGAATAGTAGTCAATTAATCTCTCTCTGCCTCAGTTCCTTATATATAAAACAGGGACAATAGTAATTCTTCACTCACACATAGGACAATTGTGAGGCTAAATCTATTAATGTTTGAGATACTTTTACAGTGATAGGGATAATGTAAAGTAGCTGGGGGGACAGGGGAACAAAAAAACAAGAGGGACATAACTCAGACTTTATGGCACTTCCTCAGTTCTCCCAGAAAAGGATGGCAGGGCTTGGAGACAAAGAGTAGGTGAACAGGAAGAATCAACAGTCAAGCGTTTCTTTTCTAACAAGGTTTTGCAGAACTATGGCCTACATATAAACATTGTATTGTTTATATGTATGATCCATGATTATAGCATTAACACTTTGTGTTTGCATGACCTACAACAACTGATTTTAATTATACAGTGCTGGAGTAACTGATGCTTTGAAGAGTAGCAGCCGTGTTAGCCTGTATCTGCAAAAAGAACAGGAGTACTTGTGGCACCTTAGAGACTAACAAATTTATTTGAGTATGAGCTTTCGTGGGCTACAGCCAACTTCAACAGATGCATGCAGTGGAAAATACAGTAGGAAGATATATATATATATATATATATACACAGAGAACATGAAACAATGGGTGTTACCATACACACTCTAACGAGAGTGATCAGTTAAGATGAGCTATTACCAGCAGGAAAGAAAAAAACTTTTTGTAGTGGTAATCAAAATGGTCCACTTGCAGCAGTTGACAAGAAGTTGTGAGGAACAGTGTGTGTGGGGGGGAAATAAACATGGGGAAATAGTTTTACTTTGTGTAATGACCCATCCACTCCCAGTCTTTATTCAAGCCTAATTTGATGGTGTCCATTTTGCAAATTAATTCCAATTCATCAGTCTCTCAGTGGAGTCGTTTTTGAAGTTTTTTTGTTGCAATATTGTGACTTTTAGGTCTGTAATTGAGTGGCCAGGGAGGCTGAAGTGTTCTCTGACTGTTTTTTTAATGTTATAATTCTTGACATCTGATTTGTGTCCATTTGCTCTTTTACACAGAGACTGTTTGGTTTGGCCAATGTACTTAGCAGAGGGACATTGCTGGCACATGATGGCATATATCACATTGGTAGATATACAGGTGAATAAGCTTCTGACAGTGTGGCTGATGTGATTAAGTCCTCTGATGGTGTCCCCTGAATAGATAAGTGGACAGAGTTGGCAACGGGCTTTGTTGCAAGGCTAGGTTCCTGGGATAGTGTTTTTGTTGTGTGGTCTGTGGTTGCTGGTGAGTATTTGTTTCAGGTTTGGCGCTGTCTGTAAGCAAGGACTGGCCTGTCTCCCAAGATCTGTGAGAGTGATGGATCATCCTTCAGGATAGGTTGTAGATCCTTGATGATGCGTGGGAGAGGTTTTAGCTGGGGGCTGAAGGTGATGGCTAGTGGCATTCTGTTACTTTCTTTGTTGGGCCTGTCTTGTATTAGGTGACTTCTGGGTACTCTTCTGGCTCTGTCAATCAGTTTCTTCACTTCAGCAGGTGGGTATTGTAGTTGTAAGAACCCTTGATAGAGATCTTGTAGGTATTTGTCTCTGTCTTTTAAACAGACTTAACCAGTTGCAACATCTTTCTTGAGAACAACATTCACTTGAATTTATGTTTACATCACTAAAATAAATAATAATAGTAATAATTAAAATAATAAAAAACCCTTAGAAAAGTTATTGGATGAGGCCTTTTTTGCCACATGATATTTATAATGAAGTTATACGTGGGGCTAGTGGCACTGCCTATTATTAATGTTGTCTGATACTTTCCATTATAAGGTGCTGTTTTCAGTTGCTTATAACTTTGCCAAACCTTATGTGTTTGGGATGACATTTTACATGTGGGGCATCTGCATCAGGCTGAATATTTCTGGAAAATTGCAGACAAAATGGTTCACCCATTTTCAAGAATGAGATTAGAGGAAAATATGTTATTTGTCCCTGCTAAAAAATGTGGGTGCCCTTTTCTTTGAAAAGTTCTAGTGCCCACATGCTGTGTCAGGGATGTGCCTTTTGCCACCCTCATGGAAATCTGCCCAAATGCAGTTGAGTTATAAGGCTTTGAAAAATCACAGTTCATACATATTACATAGAGACTTGCTAGAGCTTTGCAGCTAAAAACTCAAAAGATTCCATCCACACTGAGCAGGACTGCCATGCAATTGCAGCTCTGATTGCAGTAGTCCAGGCTGGGACCACCAGAGCTAAGAGCAGGGGTAGGTAGCCTGTCTCTCCTGTGCTCCTGATGCTTCCCTCTGTTGATGCCTGAGCAGTGGAGTTCTTGATTCTAACGCAGATGGGACAAAAGCCAGAGCTGGGAAAGGCAGGGTCATGAGGAAAGTAGATTAGGATGGAGGCCTGAGATGATGGTAAGGCTGGGACTGTTGGCGGAATAGGTTGGAGGGGACAGGGCAGGAAAGGTCAAGCTTGGGGGAAATGGGCAGAAGAATCTGTGTCCAAAAGGTTATATTCCCCTCCAGAGGCTGGAATGGAATACCTGATTTCTGAATTTCACCTTTTCTCTGCTGTCAGCAAATATCTGTGAAACCCACTGGCAAAGTGTCCCATTCCTTTCTAGTAGTGGTCCACACAGAGGATGACAACCTATTAGTGCTATAAGTTACTCCGTTAGTTCAAGTAGCAGAGATCTATGCAGTGGGTCTAAAAGTTCCAATCCTGCTGATGGCCCATGTGGGTGGCCACATGATGGAATTGCTTTTCTAAAAACCTAGAAAATTCTATGATCAAAAACTATGTTATAAAAACTTCATTAAGGTTGCAAAGTGAAACACGGAAAAATGAGGAAATTCCACATCGTTTTTGCCTATGTAAAATGTGTGTGTGTGTGTGTGTGTGTGTGTAGGTACACACACGCATATTGCTGATGCGGAGCCGCATCTGGACAAATTGATTTCAGTGGTATTGAATCTTTAGGAGTTGTAGGTGTTAGTTATCAAATAAGATTTGCCCCCCTGCAGAACATGTAAAAATTATGAGGCAGATCCTGCAATCTTGATTTCAGGTCCTAAACTTGTATAGATTAATTGGAACATCCTTAAAAAACTGTAGTTTATAATGAAAAAAACAAACAGAAGGACCTTAAGTGTAATTGTGCAAATGCTCTATCATTGTATTTTCAAGTGGTCTCATGGCACAAGACATCCTTTCTTGTCTGCTTGCAAAAGAAAACCTATGCACCTAAATCTTCAGCTGCACTGTGGGTACAAAGAGGCTGTAAAGTTGATGCAGTCAGCCATGGGGAGATCACACCTGTGGCATAGATCCTCCAGTGGCAAAGAACTGATATAAGAGCCCCTATAACTCCTACATTCCAGCTGCCTACATTGGTAGTATAGCTGAGAGGAGGAATCATGGGTGGAACATCTCCCCCCGCCTCCCTCATCCTTGGTTCCTGTTGGCAGCTGGCACAAATTTCTCTAATTATTATGCTGTGGGATTGGATTACCACACAGTTAGCCCAGGTCAGGGCCCTCTTGTGCTGTACCCTCCTCTGCTGCAGCTGAGGATCTGAGTCATGGTATCTTGATCAGACACATCCTAGTACTGTGCTCATTGATGAAAAGTTAATCTCTGTATATGACTACCCTGGAAATCATGTCAAAAGTTCACATTTAATATTAATCTATTCTAACAGATGTTTCCAGGAAATAATCAGCCAAAAATGACTGTTTGTTATTGTATTTCTTTAAGTATAAATGAAATAACACGTCAGCCTAGCTAGTTCAGACAAGGCAGCTGGGCAATAACAATTCTGTTGAGAGGAGATGGATAAAGGCATAATTCCTATTCAACAAGGAATAAAGTTATTCATATCACTGGGAAACAAAGTGACCGATTCATTTCACATGGCACGACTTGCCAGTGTAAAATTGTCAGAGGCACTAAACCATATAGAAATATACAAATCAGGGATGACAAAGACCTATTAAATCACCTAATCCATACTTCTGCCAGTGCAGGATTGTTCCCTGCAGCACATTTCTTAGAGTTTTGTCCAGTCTAGACTTACATTTGTGTTTATTTTGATGTGATTGATACCAAATAGATAAAAAGGCATCTGTCCCAATCTCTAGTTTTTTGACAATTGTCTAAAAGCACAAGTAAACATGAGCAAATCAACAGCAACCGCAGCCATCAATCAGGCCATTTAGTAAAAGACAAATGAGCAAAAACATCAAACTGACCAAAAAATTATCCCTCCAAAATAGAGTGACCAGATGTCCCGATTTTATAGGGAGAGTTCCAATATTTGGGGCTTTTTTTTACATGGGCACCTACTATCCCCCACCTCCTGTCCTGATTTTTCACATTTGCTATCTGGTCACCCTACTCCAAAACATGTCCAATCCCTCCCCCCAAACCTCCCTAAAATGATTAGTCTGTCAGCACACTCTGAAGGTCAACAATTTGGGCCATTGGGTTAAGGGAGGGAAGGAATTCGAAAACCAAGGGGGTGTCATGGAGAAGGCCCTTATCAGCAATCGCCTCTTTTATACCAAGCGTGAGAATTTTCACTGAGCTACATCCTGGCAATATGGCCTATGGGTGGGTTCTACCACTTCCCTTTGGAGACAGCATTTAATAGCTCTACAATCTTAGACTTCTCTGGCTCAGAAAGCCTTGACCAGTCTAAGTTTTCTTTGTCTTAGTTTAATGGCATGAATCACAGGTATAATTTAACTATGCCAGTTCTACAGATGGTCAGTCAGAGGCCCTGTCTATGGCCACACAGTAAGTCAGTGACAGAGCCGAGAATAATGCCCATAAATTCTAACTCCCAGTCCACTGTTCTAACTACTAAACAACAGTGCCACCCCCTAAAATAAGAAGGGTTATGCTTTGCCATATATTGAGTCTCTGGCATGCTGTATCCAACCTCATAGAATGTATCGATAATTTTGCAAACTACTAAGTAGCAACTTTTCTGTGATTGGTATTTGTCCATTATTCCTGGCAGGAAATAATGAGTATTGCCCTTGAGTCTCATTCTCACAGAACGAGAATTACATAGATCATTCACAATGTCATATCATCATTTGGTTCTCTACAACCATCCTCAAGCGATGTATCAGAAGAGCCCAGCATCTTTATAACTGTTCACTGCAAAATCCCCAACTTACAACTTGTTGTGACACTTTTGATGTATTGCTTGTGAGCAGATCGGTGATAAAGATGGATTGTAGAAGGCAGTAAAAGAGAAGCCCAAAGGGCCTCGCTGCCTAGTTAATACTGAAGACAAAGGTCATTCCCAAGAAGTTCTCTTTGCTCTGTTTCACAGAGTCTGGCTAGCAGTAGCATGATGCCATATGAATGGGAATCTGAGTCTCTCTGAGTCTGATCTTTGGTAAATCTTAAACAAAAATGCATGATGAGGCTCCTCCATTGCCAGGGTATATAATATACATTCTTAAAAAAATATAAAAAGTTAATTACTTTTCAGATGCATTGTGAGAATGGCTATGAATGCTTTCCAGTTCATCATTTATTTAGTATATATTACCTGTTTAAAAATTTAGTGTTGCGATGCAGATAATTGAGAAGGTTACAACAAACCATGTTCGCTGTATGTTTCATTTCTCAAAGCCTTTGCCCTGTATATTGCACAATAGGAAACTGGCAGTCTGCATGCCATTGCACAGCCAAGAAAAATGCTTCCACTCTGCCCAAGCCAACATTTATGGCTGAATGAATTCCTTGAGAAAACTCCATTTATGTATTACCATGTTATGAACTTTTGGATGAAACACTTAAGGGGCCTGATTGCAGAGCCAGAGGAATCAATATTTTCCTGTAAACAGGCAAACTGCCACATAAACAGACCTACTAAAGACCTGCATTTAGCACTTCAGCCAAATACAAGCTAGGAAAATGTACTTAAACTGAGATACTTTACTATACTTCAACTTGTTAAGACGCACAGATTAAAATGTAGCCTGGATCCTATTCAATTTTTTTAAAGATTTATAGTTCACCTAATGTTACATACTTCTAAGGCCAGATTGTGCCACTCCTAGGGTATGTCTACATTGTACACTCACATAGAGTTGCCAACATTGTATTTTAGAAACAAGGGACTGTTTTCTTACCACCTCCGCCCTACATTATTATAACCATTATTAATAATAATAAGCAGTACTCACCTACATTCCCCAGGGGTATTTCTTGCTGCTTTTTGCAGCACTCACCAACTCCCGATCTTCTTGTACAGAGATGACTAAATAAGGGACATCTCTTGTAATAAGGGACTGTTGGACGGCAGAATGTAGAGTACGTATACTGCACGCCCCCCCCTAGCACAGGTATAAATAGTGTAAACAATGAAGCACTGCTTAGGTGAGTAAAGAACTGCCAGAATATTAGGGTATGTACCCTACATGGTGCTCCCCAAACAGTGCTTCCTCTCTCTATGGTGCTATTTTTAGCAGTGTAGTGTAGGGTGACCAGATAGTAAGTGTGAAAAATCGGGACACGGAGTTGGGGGTAATAGGCACTTACATAAGACAAAGACCCAAATATTGGGACTGTCCCTATAAAATCAGGACATCTGGTCTCCCTAGTGTAGTGTCCCACTGACTCCCCATTGCCAGAGTCTTTCCCTGCCACAGTGGAAGATTCTAGCAGTGGCGAAAGGCTCTTGCAGGGGCAATACAGCAGGGAAGGCTCTGGCAGCTCTCCTCTGCTGGCTCCCCCTGCCAGAACCTTTCACTGCTTCAAGAAATTATATATCGTGTGGACACAGCCTGCTTTTCACTGTGACATATAGTTACACTTACCCCACATGCTGCCACCACTGCAGACAAGGAAATCAATGGGAGTTGACACCTAAATGCTTTTGAGGATCTGTGCCTTAGTTTCATGTCTGAGGGTACGTCTACACTATGGGATTATTCCGATTTTACATAAACCAGTTTTGTAAAACAGATTGTATAAAGTCGCGTGCACGCGGCCACACTAAGCACATTAATTCAGAGGTGTGCGTCCATGGTCCGAGGCTAGCGTCGATTTCTGGAGTGTTGCACTGTGGGTAGCTATCCCATAGTTCCTGCAGTCTCCCCTGCCCCTTGGAATTCTGGGTTGAGAGCCCAGTGCCTGATGGGGCAAAAATCATTGTCGCGGGTGGTTCTGGGGAGGGCTCTTTAACATCGGTTTCTGTACTCCTCCCCGATGGAGAGGAGTAGTGCTAAAACAGGTATTACCATATCGGATTAGGGTTAGTTCCGCAATTGACGCATTGGCCTCCAGGCGGTATCCCACAGTGCACCACTGTGACCGCTCTGGACAGCAATCTGAACTCAGATGCACTGGCCAGGTAGACAGGAAAAGCCTGCGAACTTTTGAATTTCATTTCCTGTTTTCCCAGCGTGGAGCTCTGATCAGCACAGGTGACCACACAGAGCTCATCAGCACAGGTAGCAATGCAGTCTCCTGAGAATTGAAAAAGAGCTCACAGCATGGACCGCACGGGAGGTACTGGATTTGATCGCTATATGGGGAGAAGATTCTGTGCTAACAGAACTCCGTTCCAAAAGACAAAATGAAAAATATTTGAAAAAATTCCAAGGCTATGATGGAGAAAGGCCACACCAGGGACTCAGTGCAGTGCAGAGTGAAGTTAAGGAGCTCAGACAAGCCTACGCAGAACCAAAGAAGCAAACAGAAGTCGGTCGGTGCAATACACATATGCCATTCTATCTGATCTGAGGTGCATGCAATTTAGAGGGGCTGTGCCACCACTATCGCTCCCACTGTCGTATCGACTGGACGTCCATGTTGATTCGAGGTGGTATCATAGCTCCTACTCAGACCTGAACCTTAGAGTTCAGAAATGAGATGCTAGCATGAGTCCTTACAGCTTAGATCTGTAGCGCTGCCACCAGCCAGGAATTCCAGTGCCTGGCTCACTCTGGTCTCCAAAACCTTCCTGGGGACTCCAAGACTCAGATGCCCTGAGTCTCACCACAAAGGAAATAACCCCTGGATGAACCTGGAAGATCACCCTGTTTCAATTCCTTGAAACGCAAACCAGGAGATCAGGTTTCTCTCACCTCACTCAGAGTCCCGCAAATGCAAGCTTTGTAACTCAACACAAGAGATTTTCTCTTCCCCTGTCTTCTTCCTCCCACAAATTCCCTGGTGAGCTGAAGACTCATCCCTTGAGCCCAACTAGGAAAAAATCCAACAGGTCTTAAAAAGAAAGCTTTATATAAAAAAGAAAGAAAAAGACATAAAAATGGTCTCTGTATCAAGGTGACAATATACAGGGTTATTGGCTTAAAAGAAAAAATGAATAAACAGCCTTATTCAAAAAAAATACAATTTAAAACATTCCAGAAACTACACACGTAAATACAAAAAAATCAAGCCTATTGTCTTTCTACCTTTGTACTCACAACTTGGAAACAGAAGATTAGAAAGCCTAGAGATAGAGTGATCCTCTCAGAGACTAGAGAGCAACAGAACGAGACAAAGACACACACCCAAAACTTCCCCTTGAGATTTGAAAAATCTTGTTCCTGATTGGTCCTCTGGTCAGGTGTTTGGTTCTCTTTGTTAACCCTTTACAGGTAAAAGAACATTAACCCTTAGCTATCTGTTTATGACAGGGGTTGTAATCTCAACCATGGCTGAGGATTCTGCGGGAGGGGAAGATGAGGAGGAGGAGGAGGAAGAGGAAGACGACCTTGCAGTGAGCACACAGCACTCCATTAGCCCAACAGCCAGGAGCTTTTGTGACCCAGACGGAATTACT
Organism: Chelonoidis abingdonii; assembly: GCF_003597395.2. Lineage (NCBI taxonomy): Eukaryota > Metazoa > Chordata > Testudines > Testudinidae > Chelonoidis > Chelonoidis abingdonii. The sequence goes on along the minus strand of NC_133769.1, from coordinate 213,207,315 downwards.
CCCAGCCTCCCAAGCACTAGCCCAGACAATGAAGCCATGGAAGCAACCTCTGGTGAGTGTACCTTTGTAAATATAAAACATGGTTTAAAAGCAAGCGTTTTTAATGATTGATTTGCCATGAGGGCTTCGATTCATTCGCGGCCAGTAAAGTTACTGGAAAAGTTTGTTAACTTGTCTGGGGATGGAGTGGAAATCCTCCAAGGACATCTCCATAAAGCCGTCCTGGAGGTACTCCAAAAGCTTTGCAGAAGGTTTCTGGGCAAGGCAGCCTTGTTCATCAACATGGTAGGACACTTTACCACACCACGCATGTAGCAAGTAATCGGTATCATTGCATGACAAAGCATAGCTGCGTATGGTCCCGTGTGTTGTTGGCATTCAAGAACATCCGTTCTTTATCTCACTCTGTTATTCTCAGCAGAGTGTTATCGTTCATGGTAACCTTTTGAAATTCAGGAATTTAATTAAGGGGACAGAGATGGCCATTTTCCTACTGGGCTGTTGCTTAAAAAGAAATCCTTCCTTGCACGTAGCCAAGCGGGGGAGGGGAGGAAGGATAGTGCTGGCGCTTTTGGCGTTTGGCCAGCAGGAATCTTCCCAGCTACAGCCAAGGGGTGGGAGGATAGAAGGGGGTGATTAGCAGTGATCTTCCATGATACCAGCCATGCGGTGGGGGGAGGGGTACAGCAATCCTAGAGAATTGGATTGGGTGGTGGGGGGTTGGCGTCTGCTGCTGCATGTTAACAGGAAAGAAGCATCAGAGGGCACTGTGTATATGAAGGCTGGAGAAGCAAAAGACAATGCTTACCATAACCGCATGCAAGCTGAATTCTGATGCCAGACCTGCGTCTGTGAGATCTGTAACACCAGAGCCTCAGGACTCATATTAAAAGATGCAAAATGCGACTTGTAGTGAAATCACATGTGCTATGTAAGGTGAATAGTGTTGTTCACTGTGGAAGAGTATACCATTGTTCTGTAAAATGTATTTTTTAAATACTTCTCTCCTTTTTCCTCGCTTTATGCAGCTGCACATTTTCAAGCCTCCTACTCCATCCTGAAGCTATCTCAGATAAGGTGGAGGAAAAGAAGACGCGAGACGAAATGTTCTCGGAAATCATGGAAGTGACCTGCATGAAAGCTCATCTGAATGAGTGGAGGACTGGTAGCAATAACAGAAAGATGCTAGTGAATGTGAGGACAGGAGGACGGGTGAGGATAGGAGGGACGAACGTGAGAATAGGAGAGACGCTCGAGATGAGAGGTGGCAGCAGGAAGATCAGAGGTGTAGGCAGGAAGATCAGCGTGGCGGATGCAATGCTGGAGCTGCTGCGTGATCAAACTGATATCCTCCGACGTCTGGTGGATCTCTCAGGAAGAGCAGCGGGGTCACAGAGTGCTGCTGCAGCCCTGTGTAACCACCCTCACCACTCACCATGTTCCATATCTTCCTCATCCAGACGTGTAAGAACGCGTGGGGGAAGGCTTCGTGAACCCGTCCACTCCACCCCTGTGGAATAGTCCAACTAAAAGGCTGTCATTACATTGAAATGTGTTTAATAGCCTTTTCCTTCCCTTCTATCCTCCTCCCAAACCACACCTGGGATACCTTGTCAGTTGTCTGCCTCTTTTTATATTACTTTTTAATATGAATACATGATTTTTAAACGATAGTGACTTTATTTCTTAAGCAAGTTGTAATCGAAGGGGGGGGTGGGTGCTTGCAGGGAAGGAGTCAATTAAGAGGGAGGTGTTCATGAAGGGGAACAAACACAGCAGTTACACCATACCCTGGCCGTGATGAAACTCGTTTTCAAGCTTCTCTGATGTGCATCCGCTTCGTGGTGTGCTCTTCTAATTGCCCTGGTGTCTGGCTGCGTGTAATCAGCCGGCAGGTGATTTGCCTCAGCCTCCCACCCGCCATAAGGTCTCCCCTTACTCTCACAGAGATTGAGGAGCACACAGCAAGCAGCAATAAAAAAGGGGACATTGGTTTCGCTGAGGTCTGAGTGAGTCAGTAATGTGCGCCAGCGCGCCTTTAAACGGCCAAATGCACATTCTAACCACCATCCTGCACTTTCTCAGCCTGTAGTTGAACAGCTCCTGACCACTGTCCAGGCTGCCTGTGTATGGCTTCATGAGCCATGGCATCAAGGGGTAGGCTGGGTCACCCAGGATAACTATAGCATTTCAACATCTCCAACTGTTATTTTCTGGTCTGGAAGTAATTCCCTGCTGCAGCAGTTAAACAGAGCAGTGCTTCTGAAGACGTGAGCGTCATGGACCCTTTCTGGCCTTCCCACGTGGATGTTGGTGAAACGTCCCTTGTGATCCACCAGTGCTTGCAGCACCATTGAAAAGTACCCCTTGCGTTTATGTACTGGGCCTCGTGCTCCGGTGCCAAGATAGGATATGGTTTCCATCTATCGTCCCCACAGTTAGGGAATCCCATTGCAGCAAAGCCATCCACTATGACCTGCACATTTCCCAGAGTCCAACACCTTTTGTAGCAGCAGCTTAATGATTGCTTTGTCTACTTGCATCACAGAGCCCCCACAGTAGCTTTTCCCACTCCAAATTGATTCCTGACTGACCGATAGTTGTCTGGCGTTGCAAGCTCCAGAGGCTATTGCAACTCACTTCTCAGCTGTGAGGGCTGCTCTCATCTTGGTATTATGGCATTTCAGGGCAGGGAAGCAAGTCACAAAGTTCCATGAAAGTGCCTTATGCATGCGAAAGTTTCGCAGCCACTGCGAAATCGTCCCACACCTGCAAACTATGCGGTCCACCAGTCGTGCTTGTTTCCCGGGCCCAAAATTGGCGTTTAATGGCTAGAACTGCCCCATACAGCAGACTTCAAAGCACAGGGCCCGCGGTTTGAGAGAATTCTGTGTCCATGTCCTCATCACTCTCATCGCCATGCTGCCGTAACCGCCGCCTCCTCCTCGCCTGGCTTTGCAGGTCCCGGTTCAGCATAGACTGCATGAGAATGCGCGAGGTGTTTACAATGTCCACGATTGTGGTCTTGATCTGAGCAAGGTCCATGCTTGCTGTGCTATGGCGTTTGCACAGTTCACCCAGGAAAAAAGGTGCGAAATGGTTGTGAGGCTGTACCCGAACCCACTGCAGGTCGTCTCCTTTCTCCTCCTTCTCCCATCTTCCCCTCCGCAGAATCCCTCAGCCATGGTTGAGATTACAACCCCTGTATAAACAGATAGCTAAGGGTTATGTTCTTTTACCTGTAAGGGTTAACAAAGAGAACCAAACACCTGACCAGAGGACCAATCAGGAACAAGATTTTCAAATCTCAAGGGAGGAAGTTTTGGGTGTGTGTTCTTTGTCTCGTTCTGTTGCTCTCTAGTCTCTGAGAGGATCACTCTATCTCTAGCTTTCTAATTTCTGTTTCCAAGTTGAGTACAAAGGTAGAAAGACAATAGGCTTGATTTTTTGTATTACGTGTGTAGTTTCTGGAATGTTTTAAATTGTATTTTTTTTGAATAAGGCTGTTTATTCATTTTTCTTTTAAGCCAATAACCCTGTATATTGTCACCTTGATACAGAGACTTTTTATGTCTTTTTCTTTCTTTTATATAAAAGCTTTCTTTTTTAAGACCTGTTGGATTTTTTCCTAGTTGGCTCAAGGGGATTGAGTCTTCAGCTCACCAGGGGATTTGTGGGAGGAAGAAGACAGGGGAAGAGAAAATCTCTTTGTGTTAGAGTTACAAAGCTTGCATTTGCAGGGACTCTGAGTGAGGTGAGAGAAACTGATCTCTCTGGTTGCGTTTCAAGGAATTGAAAAGGGTGATCTTCCAGGGTCATCCAGGGAGGGGGTTATTCCTTTGTGGTGAGACTCAGGCGATCTGAGTCTTGGAGTCCCCAGGAGGTTTGGGAGACCAGAGTGAGCCAGGCACTGGAATTCCTGGCTGGTGGCAGCGCTATCAGATCTAGCTGTAAGGATCATGCTAGCATCTCTTTCTGAACTCTAAGGTTCAGGTCTGAGTAGGAGCTATGATCCCCACCTCGGAATCCACGACAGGGGGGATAGTGGTGGCACAGCCCCTAAAATTGCATGCAGCTCAGCATAGAAGTGGCAGTTTTCAGCCCTGACCGGACTTCGTTTGCTTCTTTGGTTTTCTGGTAGGCTTGTCTGAGCTCCTTAACTTTCACTCTGCACTGCACTGAGTCCCTGTGTGGCCTTTCTCCATCATAGCCTTGGAATTTTTCAAATATTTTTTCTTTCGTCTTTTGGAACGGAGTTCTGTTTAGCACAGATCTTCTCCCATATAGCGATCAAATCCAGTACCTCCCGTGCGTCCATGCTGAGCTCTTTTTCAATTCTCAGGAGACTGCATTGCTACCTGTGCTGATGAGCTCTGTGTGGTCACCTGTGCTGATCAGAGCTCCCCGCTGGGAAACAGAAATGAAAATCAAAAGTTCGCAGGGCTTTTCCTGTCTACCTGGCCAGTGCATCTGAGTTCAGATGCTGTCCAGAGCGGTCACAGTGGTGCACTGTGGGATACCGCCTGGAGGCCAATGCCGTCAATTTGCGGCCAACTAACCCTAATCCGATATTGTAATACCTTTTAGCACTACTCCTCTCATCGGGGAGGAGTACAGACCGATTAAAAGCCC
>NC_133769.1:213177650-213202658 GCF_003597395.2 Chelonoidis abingdonii | reverse complement strand
CAGAACACCAGCGCATGATTTTGCTGACCATCAGCCTGGGCTCTAACCCGAATCCAAGGGCAGGGGAGACTGCAGGAACTATGGATAGTACCCACAGTGCAACACTTCAGAATCGACGCTAGCTCGGACATGCACCTCTGAATTATGTGCTTAGTGTGGCCGCTGCACGACTTTTACAATCTGTTTTACAAAACTGGTTTATGTAAATCGGAATAATCCCATAGTGTAGACGTACCCTCAGACATGAAATAAGGCACAGTCCTCAAAAGCATTTAGGTGTCACTCCCATTGATTTCCTTGTCTGCAGTGGTGCAGCATGTGGGTAAGTGTATATTGTCACAGTGAAAAGCAGGCTGTGTCCACACGTATTAATTTCTTGAAGCAGTGAAAGGTTTGGCGGGAGCCAGCAGAGGAGAGCTGCCAGAGCCTTCCTGCTGTATTGCCCCTGCAAGAGCTTTCGCCACTGCTAGAATCTTCCACTGGGCAGGAAAGACTCTGGCAATGGGATCAGTGGGACACTACACTAGGGAGACCAGATGTCCTGATTTTTTAGGACAGTCCATTTGGGTCTTTGTCTTATGTAAGTGCCATTCCCAACTCGTGTCCCGATTTTCACACTTCTATCTGGTCACCCTACACTACACTGCTAAAAGACCATAGAAGAGAAGCACTGTTGGGAGCACCATGTAGGGTACATACCCTATATTCTGGCAGTTCTTTATACAAGCATGCTTTCATGTTTACACTATTATACCTGTCTAGGGGGCGTGCATATAGTACTCATATTCTCGCCTCCCACAGTCCTTATTACAAGAGTTCCCTTATTTAGTTCATCTCGGTACAAGAGTCGGGAGTTGGTGGATGCTGCAAAAGCAGCAAGAAATACCCCTGGGAAGTAGGTGAGTTACTGCTTATTATATTATAAATGGTTATAATAATGTAGGGGAGGTGAGGAAGAACAGTCCTTGTTTCTAAATACAAGTTGGCAACTCTATGTGAGTGTACAATGTAGACATAACCTAGAGTGGCACAATCTGGCCTTAGAAGTATGTAACATTAGGTGAACTATAAATTTAAAAATTGAATAGATCAGGCTACTTTTAATTGCGTCTAACAAGTTGAAGTATGTAAGTATCTCAGTTTAAGTACATTTTCCTAGTTGTATTTGATGAAGTGCTTAAATGCAGGTCTTTAGTAGCTGTTTATTGCAGTTTGCTGTTACAGATATTGTTCTTGGACTCTGCAATAGGCCCTTAAGTGTTTTCATAGTTCATAAATGGTATATCATAAATGGAGTTTTCTCAAGGAATTCATTCAGCCATAAATGTTGGCTTGGCAGAGTGGAAGCATTTCTGGCTGTGCAATGGAGCAGACTGCCATTTCCTATTGGCAATATTACGGCCAGGCTTTGAGAAATGAAACAACAACGACATGGTTGTTGTAACCTTTCCAATATCGCATCGCAAACTAATTTTAAACAGTAATAATATATAAATAATGATGAACTGAAAGCATTCATAGCCATTCTCACATGCATCTGAAAGTAATTACTTTTATATTTTTTTAAGGATGATAATTATATACCCTGGCAATGGAGGAGCTCATCATGCATTTTTGTTTAAGATTTACCAAAGATCGGACTCAGAGAGACTAGATTCCATTCTATGGCATCATGCTACTGCTAGCCAGACTCTGTGAACAGAGCAAAGAACTTCTTGGAGATGACTTTGTCTTCAGATTTAACTAGGACAGCGAGGGCCCTTTGGGTTCTCTTTTACTGCCTTCTACAATCCATCTTTACGATCTCGCTCACAAGCAATACATCAAAAGGTACAAAAGTGTAATTGGGGATTTTGCAGTGAACATTATAAAGATGCTGGGCTCTTCTGATACATCGCTTGAGGATGGTTGTAGAGAACAAATGATGATATGACTGTGAATGATCTATGTAATCTCGCTTCTGTGAGAATGAGATCAAGGGCATATACTCATTTCCTGCAGATAATGGACAAATACCAATCACAGAAAGATGCTACTTAGTTGAGTTGCAAAATTATCGATACATATCTATGAGGTTGGATACAGCATGCCAGAGACTCAATATATGGCAAAGCATACCTTCTATTTTAGGGGTGGCACTGTTGTTTAGTATTAGAACAGTGACTGGAGTGTAGAATTTATGGATTCTCGGCTCTGTCACTGACTTACTGTGGGCCATACGACAGGCCTTGGACTGACTCGTAGAACTGGCATAGTTAAATTAACCTGTGATTCAACCATTAAACTAAGACAAAGAAACTTAGACTGGTCAAGCTTTCTGAGCCAGAGAAGTCAAGATTGTAGAGCTATTAAATGCTGTTCCAAAGGGAGTGGAAGAACCCACCCATAGGCCATATTGCAGGATGTAGCTCAGTGAAATCTCACGCTTGGTTAAAAGAGGCGATTGCTGATAAGGCCTTCTCCATACACCCCCTTGGTTTTCGTATTATTCTTCCCTCCTACCACATGGCCCAAATTGTTGACCTCAGAGTGTGTGACAGACTAATCATTTTAGGGTTTGGGAGGGATTGGACGTGTTTGGGTAGGGTGACCAGATAGCAATATGTAAAATCAGGACAGCGGTGGTGGGGTAGTAGGTGCCCATGTAAAAAAACCCCAAATATGGGAACTCCCTATAAATCGGGACATCTGGTCACTCTTTTTGGAGGATAATTTTTTGGTCATTGTGTTTTTGCTCATTGTCTTTACTAAATGGCCTGATTGATGGCTGCCGTTGCTGTGATTTGCCTGTTTACTTGTGCTTTTAGAGCAATGTCAAAAACTAGAGATTGGGACAGATGCCTTTTTATCTATTTGGTATCAATCACATCAAATAAACACAAATGTAAGTCTAGACTGGACAAAACTCTAGAGATGTGCTGCAGGGAACAATCCTGCACTGGCAGAAGTATGAGATTAGGTGATTTATAGGGTCTTTGTCATTCCTGATTATGTGATATTCTATATGGTTTAGTGCCTCTGACAATTTTACACTGCAAGTCGGTGTCATGTAAATGATTCCAAGCGTGGATTTGGTTTCCCTCTAGTTTTAATAAATACCTCCTTGGTTCCTGTGTGTAGGATAGGACTGTATGACCTGTGAGATCCGTAGTCTCAGTACGAATTTTTTAGTCTCTCGCAGTCTCTGTCTCTTGATGTGGAACGTCCCATTGGCTAGGTGACGTAGGTAGTATAGTTCATTCACTATAACTAGTAATCGAAAACCATACAATAAAGAACAGTTGCATTTTTGGCTGATTATCTGGTAATCTACTGTTAGAATCATCAAGCTATTTATTAATTATACGATGTGAAGTTATATCGATATAAAGGGCCTCGTAGTGTGGAGGGGTGTGGCATTAAATCGGTTTAACGCTGCTAAAATCGGTTTAAACGTGTAGTGTAGACCATGCCTTTGTGAGGTGGTTGTGAAGCAAAGGATTATGTCTAACCACCTTTCCATTAAGTGAAGTAATGATGGATTTCTTAGGGTCTGTTACTATTATAAGCTGTGTCCCAAGGTTTATAGTTGCAACAAGCTCTGAAGATAGGTGTGTCAAGAACGCAGTGGTTTCTTAGCTGCTTTTTTCATCATATCAACAGCCAACCCCTCACTTAAGCGGCATATAATAGTTTCACTCCTGAGAGTGACTAGACTTGAAAAACTTGTGACTTCTCATCTTCAACTGAGATTCCAAACTGGAAGAGAAAGAAATGTAGAAAGCTGTCTAGTATGCTCTAAGCAGAGTCATGGCAGCCCTGACTGATGACTTTATTTCAATGAAAGAAAATTTATTATTGAAGGGCATTGTGTTTAAAATGATGCAGGGCAAGTCTGGGAAGAACTCAACTGAACTTCTATATCAGCTAGTGAATCAGAGTGAATTTTCCATCTTGCAAGAGAGTAAGGCAAAGGGATTATTTTTTCCAAGAAATTCCTCTCTGGATGGGAAGGAATGGGAATTATGGTCAGTTGTTGCATTTAGAAAACTTAAATCAGTGAACTGGTGAGACAGAGAGAGGCACTAGCAGGCTTCTGCTGGGTCTTTAGGTGAGTTTCACAGCCAAAAGATTCCTTCTTTCTGCCTGGCAACAAGGGCATTAAACAAATAGCTGCAATTCATGAATTAACACAATGTACCATGTCTCCTCTGACATCTGAATACCTCTTCCATATGTCTTAGAAATAAATTAGTCTGCTGAGCTGTGTGTTTGTGATAGCTCATTGTAATGCCTTCCCAAAGCACTTCTTTTCCTCTTTGTATGGCTGATGTAGAGCAAAAACTTGAATTTTACATTTAGAGGTTTAATCCAGATAATTGTGCCAGGAGTAGCGGAGTGCATCGCTGTGATGTCTCCTTCGTATTTGTGAATTGGGCTGTAACAGGGTGCACACCGTGCCCCTCTGATTTGCCCCTTTTCCCCCTCTTCTCAGAGACTCAGGGACACTTCAGGCTGGTGCAACACCCTTCCTCTTTATTTGTGATCATCCCCACCGCCAGTTTCCAGCTATATACAGGCTTTTTCTAATGGCTTGGCCTACCCTAGGCCTGGCCAGCGACGGATTAGAAGACTCCCACCTCCGTCTGAGCCTGACCTCCCCTCCTGGTTTCCACCTCTTTTTGCTCTCACTTCCTCACAGTCTTATAGCTCCTGCTAATGAGGCTGGCAGGTGGTCTGTTACCAGGCAAACATCAGGCTATCTACCCAGCCCCAACCCACTCCCCCTGATTGGGGCTGGCATGGCAGGAGCTGATTAAGGCCTCTCTAGCAGCACCCTGCCACACACCTCTGCCCTTAAGCCACTGCTAGGGGGTCTTTGTCCAGCCCCTTCTCCCCCTGCCTGGGATGCTGCTCCGAGGAGGCCCACTGCTGCCCATGGGGTGGTCCCCGGGGTCCTCTGAGCAGGGTTGGTCCATCCCCTAGTCACAAAAGGCACACTGGGTCGGGGGTGCACCACCCCACAGGTCTACTGCTACCCACAGGTCCTCAGACCAGTCACAGCCGCACGGTTGCCCTCCTGGCTGCTCCCCATTTTTGGTCAGCAGGGGAGCCAGGTGGGTCTGTACCTCCTCCTGGCTGCCCGGGGCGACAGGTGCAGTTACCCTGCCCAGGGAGGTCTGGCTCTCCCTGCCTGGAAGCTCCACCTTCAGGCATTCTTTGGGGCCCTACATCCTCTTGGCTTTGGGAACCTTCCCCTGGGGTTCTCTAATGGGACACTCCTTCAGTCCCTCGCCCCCTACTGCTCTCCTGTCTTCACTCTGGCTCTGTTGTCTAGGTTCTTTCCCTCCTGTCCTCTGGGGACCTGGGTCCTCCCCCATGCTGGGGCCGCTGGGCATAGGGGTCTCCTGTCCCGTCATAGGGGTCTCCTCTCCCTTCTTGCCAGGGGGTCCCCTCCCACGACCTCCTTTCCCCTTTGGGATGGGGCCCCAATCTGTTCCCAGTACCACGGGGTATGGTAACACCTCTAGCATATCCACCAGTTGCTAGGCAAACTGGCCCCCAACCTCCAGGGCTAGTGAAAACTGTGCTTCCCAAATGAACTGAATCTAATTAAACATGAATATCAAGTTATAAAGAAAGAATATAAAAAATAAACAAATAGCAGAGATCAGATTTAGCTGCATTGAATGCAAAGGTATCCAGCACAAACTGTGCAGCGTAAGGCCTGCAATAAAAGCAACCAGTTTGAGAAAAAAGTGTTGCGCTCAGCAGAAATGACAAAGGAATAAAACAATGAAATTCATTCATGAGCACAGAGTTCATTGTTGGGTCCCTGAATACATTTCCAAAGCTGATTATTACAACAGATTGGCTTGTGACAGCATCCAGAGTACTTTCACAGAACCCTTTACTAGAACCACCTTCCTGTTGCCTGGAACTAAGGAATGTTAATGCTGTCACGGGAAGATAGTTGTCCTACAGTCCCAGTGCAATAAGCAATGAAATAATACAATATGTAATCAATATCATATAATTGAAGAAAGTGATTGGTAGCAGGTCACATTAACACAGCTTGAGGAACTTTCATAGGCCCATTTATAATTGTATATTTTGGAATATACTAAGGGTTCTCTCTAAATACGAAACACACTTTATAAGATTTTGGTTATAAAAGAATGGAGGTGTTAATAAATAAAATTAAAAGGAAAATAATATTAAATGGATAGGAAACAAGGCCTACCTATGCAGTATTGGGAAAGGCTAGGAGAATGGAGTATAACTTCACTTATTGGCAGGAGGGATATGTTGGTCCAGAAAAGGGAGGTGGTGAGGGAGCATCACTTCTGAAACCCTGCAATCCCATACGAGCCACAGAAGCAGGAGTGAAAGTCAGGGCAACTCTAAGGGCTGCCATAGGCTATGCCAATATCTCAGTGGCCTCCAAGATGTTGAATGGGGAGACACAAGCTGCTTCCCATCTGTTCCTGTGCTGGTCTCAGAGCTAGCACAGAAGTGGCTGTATAACAAACTATGAATTCTTAAGGGATGTTATCAAGAGGACAAGAGCCAATTATTCTCATTTGCTATTGAGGACACAATAAAAAACAATGGGTTTAAACTGCAGCTGGAAAATTCAGGTTAAATAACAGAAAAAGCTGTAAAAAAAAAAGAGCATTTAGTTAGACGTACAAGCTGTTTGGGGATGACAGAGAATCGCCTTCACTGGAGATATTTAAAATGCGGTTTTGCAATGTAAAGTGATTCTTAAAAATGGCATCAAGAGGGTTCCATGCTTATAGTGTGACTTCACTTTCATGTTAGTTTTGCTTAGTTTATAATTGCTTCCTCTCATTTGCGGTGCTGCAAACTCAGCCTTCTGTTCCTCCTGAATGAAGACAGGATTTGTCTTGTAGAATCACTATTACTAGTTATCATACTAGTGTGGTTTTCAGATTCCTGGATGAGTGGGCAGGTCTGGCAGTTAGAAAAAACACCTTTTCACTTGTCAGCTGAACAAATTTGACATGGAAGCATTGAAACGCGATAAATTTGGAATTTCCATGAGGATATCACAAAGGTGACAGAGATCATCATCTGGAAGAAGCTGAACATTGTGGGTAAGGTTAGCATTCTATCCTGCCAGAATAGTCTCCAGCATAGCAAATTTGTTTAAGGACAGATTAGATTACAGTAATTGGGGAGATTTTAAAAATAATAAAATCAGTCTTGACCCCTGTCATCATACAGGATGTGATGGGTTTTCTGTAGTGCACATCCTATTATTTGTTGCCCCATCTCCACTGTGATATCTTTTCTTTAGACTGTACAATCTTTGGGGCATGTTTTCACCTAACAGAGCAGGGCCTTGGCCTGGTTGGCCTCTATATGCCACTGCAGTATAAATATTAAATAACAACCTTTTATTTGGATGTATTTATTGGAAAATACATGTAAGAATACAAAAAAGGAAGGGGATTGGAAGATATCAATCAGGAAAAAATACCCAATGAAATAATTCAAGCCCTGCTCCAGAACTACCTATCTTCTTTCACTCAGCAGCGCTTTAAGTGTGACACCTGTACATGATGTACTAGACCAGTGGTCCTCACACTTTTTACCTCATGCCCCACCTTGCCCTGCCCACCTGCTCCTCCAGCTGCAGTTGGGAGCTGGGGCTGGGAGCGAAGCAGCGAGCAGGGCTGCGGCTACTAGACTCTCTTCTCCAAAAGACAACTGCAGCCTATTGGAATCTTATACTCTTTCCTCATCTAATTCTGCAGGAAAATAATTGTGTGGGGGAAAAGTTAAACTATGTTGATCCCTCTGAGAATGGTTCATGTTCAGGTTTAGTTTGAATTTGGGGAAAGAAGGTGGCTGGTTGGCTATTTTGTCCAAACTCATGCCCATATTCCTAGCAGACTTTTGTCCATTTAATTTTAAAAATTAATTGAATGGAAATGTTTAAAGAGGAAGTGAATGACACCAGGAAGGAAGAGTAATGAAGAGAAGGTATCTAAAATGATAAGAGGAGTAGAGAGTTCAGAAGAATTTTTCTTTCTATTTTCTTCCAAGAAACCTTCTCCCTATCTTGACTTCACATGTTCCAAGGTTGACATGAACAGCGTAAAAGTAATTATAATACTTGGTGCTCTTACAGCCCCTTTCATCTGGGGATCTCAAAGCACTTTATAAAGCAGATGTGTATTATTCGCCTTACTCCATAATACAACATTGTAGCTATCTGAGGAACTAAAAATGATCATAGCCTGCTTGTAAATCTTAACAATCTCACAGCATCATTTTTTCTTAAACTCTGCCTTAAGGCAATATTGAACTATCTGCCTCTCTTCTCAATGAAGAGTGTTGACCTGCCTACACATTACTGCATATTTTATATGCTTCTCTTATAAATACATTTGGTATCCTGAAAGTATTCTTATTTGTACTATAGGATATCTCAGTTCTGGTTCCAGGCCACATAATTGTAAAGGTATAATGATGAGAATTAATCTGGGAGGCAATTAGATGGCACTAGAACATGTTTATGTGTTATTTTACTAATATGACTTTGCAGTACAAGGCTTTTTGTTGATTAGAAGTTCCTGGAATAAAGATGACTGACGGTTGTGCAATGCTTTTGGCCTCTCCAAATTACAATATATAAAAAAGAAAGATGAATAATTCTGTGTGGGATACACTGATACAACACCATTGTCTGTAGTATAAACAGAGGTTTTCACCATATTTTACAACAAGGCACGGGAATAAAAATAACATAATAAAGTTTATTAAATTAATATAACATATTCTTTCTTGTCCAATAGTTAAAATGATCAATGTAAAAAAATGGGTTCTCCACATCAAGAGCTGCTACTTAGATGCAAAATTATCTATGGGTAGGAATTTCCCAAGTCAAACAATCTGAACAGGAAGATATTCCTAAAGGCTTTATACCAGGGGAAAGTTAAAATGCAGCAACCACATTAATATATTAATTTACTTTAGTGCAGTGTCTGACAGAGGAGAACAAATGACTTCCCTGGGCTTGAAAACCTGTACACGTGTAATGGACAGAGGGGAGCAACAGAAAGGCAAAATCACTTAAACAGGAAGGAATGTGTCACATATTGTATGATCACCAGAATCAGGACTTGAGGTAATTTCTTAGGACAAAATGCTCCCTTCCACTTATGCAAGAGGAAGGGAGCCTAAACCCATCTCAGCCCAGGTAGAAGAGCGAAATACCAGCTCTGTGACATATTACTCCATGATTATTACTATTTATTGTAGCATCTAGATGCCCCTACGACGCAGTCTCAGTGTGCTAAGCACTGTACATACCCAGAATAAAAGACAGTCCCTTCCCAAAGACCTTACAATCTGGGGACAGGCAAAGGGAGGGCGGAAGGAAATATCAACCTCATTTTCCAGATGGGAAGATGAGTATAGAGGTGCTAAGTATCTCACCCAACATCACATAGGAAGTCTATGGCAGAACCAATAGTTGAACTCAGAAAGTTTGAGTCTGAGTACTTAGATGTTAAATCCAGTGCCTTACTCACAAGACCATCCTTCCTCTCTCACCCACTAGAAGCTGCTCTTCAAGGCTCAGGTGCCGGATGAATGGAGTTGGGGACATGACAGAGTGAGAGCACTGGCTGTATCACATTCTCCTCCTCAAACTTTCTACCTATGGGCAGGAGCGGCGCCAGGGTTTTTGGCACCCTAGGCAGGGATCCTTCCGTGCTCCGGGTCTTCGGCGGCAATTTTGCGGTGGGTCCTTCACTCGCTCCGGGACCCGCCGCTGAAGTGCCCCGAAGACCGGGAGCGCAGAAGGACCCCCCGCCGCCGGATTACTGCCAACCGGGAACGCGGAAGGACCCCCCGCCGCCGAAGTGCAGCCGAGGGCCGCAAAATGCCACCCCCCCAAATCTTGGTGCCCTAGGCGACTGCCTAGGTTGCCTAAATGGAAGCGCAGGCCCTGCCTATGGGACAGGCTAGCACGTGTTAGTCATCAATAAATTGTGTGGGTTCCCCTATGAGTGGTGAACCTAAGGCTAAACACTTCAGACCAGGGGGAGTCACACTCAAGTGTGGGAGGGAAAATCCTATATCTGGAATGTGTCAGTCTTCCTCTTGTGCCCTTACAATCTAGCTGCCCCCTTGGGAAGAATGGGTAAGTCTTGGGTTTGAACTGAAATGAAACAGAAGTGATGTCAGAGGCAATTTTCAGAAGACTGGAGGCTTCAACAATTAAAGCAATTACTGTATTTGCATTTTAAACACATTTTGGTAACAAACTCCAGATAGCTGAAGGAAGGTCTTGCAGTTAAAGGACAGCAGATCCAGATTCTATTCTTGACTTCGTCATAAGCTGGCTGTGAAACCTTGAACTAGACACAATCTCTCTATGCCTCAAGTTCCTCATACATAAGGAAAAGATAATAACTCCTACCTCTCAGGCATATAGCGAGCTCCAGTTAAAGCATGCAAAGCACACTGAGATCTTTGTCTGAAAGGTACTATATAGTGTAAAGTATCCTTCTGATATGGGAATATAGTGTTTTAGAAACAGTCGTCTAGATGGGTTCAGATCTCTTCTGGTTTAATTCAAAGTTGTGAGATCAGGTTATTATTATGACCTCATATATCATTAATTGAGAGTTGTTTTATGGCACTCATTAACAGAGTTGCATGTACATTACAACCTAGAAGCTCTGGGTTATCACTGATGCTTGCAGTTGCTATGACAACAGAGTTTGTATGCATCTCTCAAAGAGCCTTTTTTTTTTAAAAGGCTCCTTGAAAGAGTGAGTTATTTAGCATCCAGCATGCACAGGCAGGTTTAGCCATCAAAATGTTCTGCTTACAAAATGACAGGCAATGTCTTCCTTTAGTTTTCCCATAACTAATATATTATAGTCCTGCATTCATACCACTGTATTTAAGAATCTGTCAGGGTTTTTATTAAAATTCCCCATTTTTCAGGGAAATATAACTGGACTGGATTTCAGTGTGCCAGGCTTTAGCTATGTGATTTTCACTGATATTAATGGGAATTGCCCAGATCAACTTTCTTTTAAGACTTTTAAACATTTATACTATAACATCATTGGTCAGAAACAACAACAATAAAATATTTAGCTAAATGGGAAACAACATCACTTTTGCTATTTTCAAATGAAAGTGAAACAACTGGCAATCTACATATGTTGGGGGCTTAGAACCAGCTGCATTATTATATTTTGGTACTACACTTTTCTGGGTATTCCCACTAGCTACCTCTGTAATAACTATTACATTTCTTAACCTTTTCCAGGTAATCATACTTCTAGGGATACACTTACAGAGCAGACTTTGGTAACTGCTTTGAATTTCAGTAGATATAATAATTAAGAAGAAGAAGAATAAATATTGTGCTTTGTACTTCTCTAGCACTTTCCATCTGAGACTATCAAATGGATTAAGCCACTCAGCACTCATGAGATAATTAAGTATTATTATCCCCATTTTATTGATATGGGAACTGAAGCACAGAGAGGTTAAGTGACTTGTTGGAAATCACATAGAAAAACTGTGACAGAATTGGAAACTGAATTAAGATCACCTAACTCCCATTCCTTGGGATTTAATCACTAGCTTATCCTTCTTTCCTTCCTAGATAGGCATGTAAAGGGCCAGAGCTACACCAGCTGATGATCTAGCTCAATTTTTAAAAAATACTGTATATTTGTTTTAATATAAAAAAGACTTAAGAAGAATCCATTATTATTTACTTGTATTGTGGTAGTGCCACAAGGACCCATTCAGGACTGGCTCCCCACTGTGCTAGATGAGGCACAAATGCAGGAAGAAATGGTTCCTGCCCTGAAAAGTTTACAGACTAGTTTCAAACTTAGCTACAGTTTGATTTGCAATTTCTTGTAGGTAGAGAAGTAGAAGTGAATCTGGAGGAGGGTGCTGAAGGGTGAGAGGCTGGTGGCTTTTTAGATCACTTACAGAGACTATTGTGGGTGAAGAAGCTAAATGGATGCTCAAGGCAGGCATCATTTATGGAGAAACAGAGGTGGGAAGTCGTGTTTCTGCAGAAACTTCAGATGGTGTTAAACCCACATCCATTTGGGGTGAGTGGTAGCTCTGAAAGTCAGCGTAGTAAATGAGGACAGAAGGGAGGTTTAATGGCTGCATTGCTCTAGCAGTGGTGGGAAGCATTATGCTGGTGTACATCAGAATCCCTGAGTGAGACACTTATACCAGGAGTATAGCACTGGGTGGTATCCTGGGGGCCTGTAGCTTTCCTTGGTCATGCCACCAACTCATCCCCAAACATTCCATTTGAGCGGTATTACATTGACAGCCGAGTTAGTGCCCAGCCTTTGTGGCACCCTTTCTCCTCAATGCACCCTCGGTACGACAACCTCATGTAGCTCACGTGTCCAGCCTATATTACATTTAAAGGGATGATTTTTACTTAAAAATATTATTTTGAGCTCCTGTGGGCAGACACAGCATCATACTGAAAGGAAAAGTATCATTTGCAGATGCTGCATCCAGTGTCAGAAATGATAAACCAGTTTCTGTACTACTTTGAAAGGTAATAATCTAACATTTACTTAGCACCTTTCAGCCTCAGGGATCCCACAGCAATGTGCAGGAACCACTTCACTGCACCTCAGGGATAAAAGTGGGGGAGGGATAGCTCAGTGGTTTGGGCATTGGCCTGCTAAATCCAGGGTTGTGAGTTCAATCCTTGAGGGGTCACTTAGGGATCTGGGGCAAAATCAGTACTTGGTCCTGCTGGTGAAGGCAGAGGGCTGGACTTGATGACTTTCCAAGGTTCCTTCTGGTTCTAGGAGATGGGTATATCTCTATTGTATAAAAAAAAGACAGTTTTTACAATAATATGTGAACAGGAAATGCAGACTAGCACACCCTGTTGGACCTAGAGGACGGTGGGGTTGATAGGTCATTTTTTAAATGGAAATACTGCCCTGTCTTGAAAATCCATTCATAGGAAACATCAAGACAATTAGAATAAAATGACCACCAACCTCCTGCAACATGTGACATCTACCATCATCCTCACTGCTTTGCAATGGAGGTGCAGCACAGAGACAGCTCCAGTGGCTCTAAAAATGCCATCCTGATGGTATTGGATAGAGGCCATATCTCAATATTCATACCACTTGCATTTTTAGTAGCTATTAGTAAGGTCATACTAACTCACCTACATAATATATATGGAGTAGATGATACAGCACTAAACTGGCTACAGTCATTCCACAGATGCAACAAACACCATAAAAACGGATGTCACGATGCCTAGAACAGCTATCTCAAACTGACCTCAAGTAAGATCAAGATACATTTCTCCTGTGATCTGATCCTTCCACTGTCTTCCAGTCCAGTTCTATCATCAGTTCAAAGCTTTGGTCCTGATCTTCAAAGGCAGTAACAGGTCAGGACCCAGCTAAGTCAGTGACTGTGTTCTGCATTCACGATCAATCGCCTTGACAATTCTGCATGTCTGGGACTGTACAGCTCACAAAGTCCAGGATAAAGCATGTGAGAGCTGTAGACAAAGTATTTCCGGTCAAGAGGGTTCAATGAGGAAACCAGCTTGTAGAGGAGATCAGACTAATCTGGAGTCTGACAATGTTTAGGACACACTGCAAGACCTTCCTTTTTCACAAAGCTTTTCTATCACCATGATAATAGAAGAAAAAATTATTCCCCTAGAAGAGCCTTGTGTGATCAGGAAGGAGAGAAGAGCAGAAAACTCCTTAATATCCATTGGCGATCTCGCCACCATGTAGGGCAGCGTTCCCTATATATGTTTATTCATTCATACTTATGCTTGTTTCACTGTTCACATTTGAATTTATTGTATTTGAATTAAAATAATTAGTTATAAGGCATTTTGGATAATGGAATCCATCTTTTAAAATGGAGTCCAGTATTGGTTGTTTACAACTCACTTTCATACCTTTTCATTTGGCAGGAAACAGGGGGTTTGCCACAGAAACTGCCTCTAAGGAGGCTGGATCAAACTGGTCTGGACTAGAAATTTCACGATGGCATAAAAGGGCTGCACATCCTGTCAGCGGGGCTGTCCGTCTAAAAGGCAGCCAGCTACTCACGTTTTTGCAAGCATTGAGGACTTCCTTCACCATCTTACCTGGTCTATCCCACTGATCTGGGTATCTTCCACCTGAATACGCTTACCTATTTCCTGGTTCCAGTCGTGATTGCCAACACCAGCAGTCTCCTGGTTCCAACACAGTGAAGGTCCTGAGCTCCTCCTGTCCCCGGTAACCACTGGGTGCACAGTTGCAGGTCCAGGTCCCTACGAACCCAAGCAATGGAGAGACTGTCACTTAACACCTTCAGCTAATCCCACTTGAGAGCCATCCTTCGAGATACAGTACAGTTCTGGCATACCTTGGTTTAGTTTGTTTTGTTAGAAGTGTAAATTGCCAAGGGTTGTCTTGGGGACTGGGTTTCAGGTCCATCTTTCGGCAACCACATTGCTGTTTTATGGTTTTAATCTGTGTTATTCTCCCCACTTCTCCCTGACATTGTTACTAACACTTTTAATAAATTTCCTGTTTGTTTTTGAAGAATTTCCCTCTCTAGTCTTTAGTTACCTACCTGGTGGGCAATGGGAAGATTTTAGTTAACTTAGTCCCCAGGTGATTAGATACTGATATTGCCAGTAAAAGAACCTGGCCCTGTTACCTGAGTCTGTGTAACAATCATGTAGGGGAGCGTTTACATACAACAGTGATGGATGCTAAAACCTAAGATAGATAGAAGACGTAATTACCCAACATCTGTATTTTTGAAATCAGTCCATTAGATTTTCAGTGATCATCAATGGTCAACCTCAGTTTTACATTGCATCTGAAAATGGCACCTCCACAAAAGCAAAGCCCACTGGGGCACTGATTTATTACTGACTCAGAGGTGAGCATGCTACATACTGAACTGACTGTCATAAACAGATAGCTAAGGGTTAATGTTTCTTTCACCTGTAAAGGGTTAACAAAGGAAACCAAACACCTGACCAGAGGACCAATCAGGAAACCAGATTTTTAAAAAAAGCTCAGAGAGGGAATGTTTGTGTGTGTGTCCCTTTGTGTGGGTCTTTGTCTGTCTCTCAGCTATGAGAGGGGATCTTTCTATCTTCAAGCTTCTAATCTTCTGTTTCCAAAGTTGTGAAGTACAGGTAGAAAAACAATAGGCTTTTATTGTTTTTTTGTATTTACATGTGTGTAGTTGCTGGAATGTTTAAATTGTATCTCTTTTTGAATAAGGCTGTTTATTCATTTTTCTTTTAAGCAATTGATCCTGTATTATTGTCACCTTGATACAGAGAATATTTTTATGTCTTTTTTCTTCTCTTTTTTATATAAAGCTTTCTTTTTAAAACCTGTTTGAGTTTTCTCTGGTTAGGCTAAGGAACGAAGGGGGGGGAAATCTCTTTTGTGTTAGCTTGACTAGGTATGAATCTGCATGCCTCAGGGGGAAGGAGGGGGGAGTAAATTGCCCTCTCTGTTTTGCATTCAGGAGTTTAAGTACAGTATTCCCAGGATAACCCAGGGAGGGGAGCTGGGATGAGATAAAGAGGAGACAAGGGAGGAGGTTGTTTTCCCTTTGTTGTGAGACTCAGGGCTCTGAGTCTTGGGGTCCCCAGGAAGGTTTTGGGGAGACCAGAGTGAGCCAACACACACTGGGAATTTTTGGCTGGTGGCAGCGATATCAGATCCAAGTTCACCTTCCCCCCTCCTTCTCTCTCCCCTCCCAGACTCTCCCTGAGAGAGAAAGTAATCCTACACAGAGAGAAATTAGCCTTTCTCTCCCCCTTCCCTCCTTTCTCCCCACCAATTCCCTGGTGAATCCAGACCCAGTCCCCTGGGTCTCACACCAGAATAAAAAAACAATCAGGTTCTTAAACAAGAAAACTTTTAATTAAAGAGAGAAAAGACAGTAAAAATATCTTGTAAATTAAAATGGAATAAGGTACGGCCTCCGCCTAAGTATACACGTACAAATTAAAATCTTTTCAGCAAAATAACCAATTTGAAACTCCTTCCAGCAAATGACACATTGCAAAAAAGAAACAAACATAACCTAACGTGCCATCTACCTAGTACTTACTAGTGAATCTATAAGGAACCTGTATCACGGAGTTGGAGAGAACCTGGTTGTCCGTCTGGGTCCCTCTGAGCCCCCAGAGTGAACAACAACCAAAAAACTAAACCAGCAGCACACAGAAATTCCCCCTCAAGATTGAAAGTACCGTCCGCCTGATTGTCCTGGTCACGTGAAGCATGGCTATACTGAACTTGTTAAACCTTTACAGTCAAAAAGAGATATAAAGTACTTTTGTTCTATTAATCCTTCTATCTGTTTATGACAGTGCGTCCATGTACTGCCACAAGGTGATGCTTGGTCTTTGAAGATAGATGGGATCACAGCCAAAGTAATATGGTGCAGCCATGCTTTGAAACTAGTTTAACTGTCTGGAGAAGAAATGTTAGTTGTTTAAACTTTTGTTTAAATATTAAACAATGAAGTCCTTCCCTAAACTCTAAAAATGGCACAAGTTTGAGAAGGCAGCTTTAGCCCCCCCCCCCCCCCCCCCGTAGCCACTGGAGTGTCACACTGGAAATATCCCAAATGTATTCTGGAGATAACCAGTAACACCAGACAGCTCGACATCGCTGATGTAATTACAATCTTATGGGCTGGATTCTCCAGCTGGTGGGAATTGCTTAGCTCATTGACTTCAAGAAGGCTTCATTGATTTACAAACTGATGAGGACTATCTCTCATTTCACATCTATCTTCTTTTAGATATGACTGTTTTTTCACACAGTAAATTTTCACTTCACAATGCGCCTTAAGAAACAGTGTTTGTCTAACATCTCTTAAAAAAATCTCAGTAGGAATTCTATCCAAACTCCTAGCATTATATTCCATGTTTAAACCAACTCTGACAGGATTTTTTCCCATGTCCCAACCCTAACTGCCGTTTGCTGCAATTTAACCCCCATTACTTACTTTTGTCTATCCTTCGAGTTACGTGAAAACAAACATTTTTTCTCCTTCCTCCTTGTTAAAACCTTTTCTTTACTTGAAACTGTTTATGTCCCCTCAAGTCTTCTCTTCTCCAGTACTAAACAAATTTTCGATCTTCCTTCACTTAGAGGCTCATGTTTTCTGACTTTAATCTATTGTTGTTCTTCTTAGGACTTCTCCAATTTGCCCACATCTTTGCCTGAAAGTGGCACCCCAGGAACTGGACACATATCCGCTGAGGCCATCAGCGTGGAGCAGAGCAAAGAATTACTCTGGTCTTGCTTACAACACTCCTGCTAATTACATCCCAGTAATGATGTTTGATTTTGCGCACAGTATTACACTGTTAAGTTTTATTTAGTTGTGGTCGCTTGACTCCAAGATGACCCTTTCCCACAGTTACTTGCTTCTAGGACAGTCATTTCCATTTATATGTGATGAACTGATCGTTCCTTCCAAGTGAGTACTTTTGATTTTCCCTTATTGAATTTCATTTATTATTCAGACTATTTCTTGTTTGTCAATCATTTTGAATATAATACTCTCCTCCAAACATTGCACCCCTCCCAGCTTTGCTATCATTCTGTAAACTTTATAATAGGGCTTCAGCAATTAAAATTTAATCGCGATAAAAAATATTAATTGCGATGATACACGCTATTAAACTAATTAATAGCCATTTATTTAAATATTTTTGTATGTTTTTCTTAAATTTCATATTTGATCAATGCCTACCTTCATGCCTTCCAGCTTCCATCCTGGGCAATACACATGATCCATTGTCTATCACCTAAGCACTGAAGGTACAACCCCGCAATACTGCCCCCTTTCCCTAACCCTTCAAAAGAAAACAAAGAGAAACACCAACCCAACCTACAAAATGCCACCAAGATTCTCAAACTACAATACCCGCACGAGAAATTAGGAAAACAGATCTCAGAGCCCAGACAGTACCCAGAAGCCTCTACTGCAAGACAAACCCAGGAAAGAAACCAACAGGATCCACTGGCCATACACATACAGCCCCTCAGCAAACCCTCCAACGCATCAATCAGGGATCTACAACCATCTGGACAATGATCCCACACTTTCACAGCCTTTTGGTGGCAGGCCAATCCTCGCCCACAGACAACCTGCCAACCTGAAAACGTATTCTCACAGCAACTGCACATCCTGACCAAAGTACTCTACCTAGGAACCAATCATCAAGAACCTCGAGCCAACTCGCCACACATACACACCAGCAACACCATCACAGGACCTAACCAGATCAGCCATACATCACTGTTCATTCACCTGCAACGATCCACCAAGTAATATACCCATCATATGCCAGCAATGCCTCGCTGATATTACATCGGCCAAACTGACAAGTCTCTACGGAAAAGGATAAATGGACACAAATCAGATATCAGGAATGGCAATGATACAAAAACCTTAGAGGCTCTTCAACCCCCGGCCACACATAGCAAGACCTTAAGGTGCCATCCTGCAGCAAAAAACTTCAGGACCAGAACTTCAGAAGAGAAAATGCTGAGCTTCAGGCATTGCAATGACACCATCAAGCTCGGACCTAAACAAAGATGTTGAAGGCTTGCCAATTACAGAAGAGATTTCTCCCCTTGTTTCACACTCACTGCTAAACAGGCCTCATCCTACTGATTGAACTAACCTCGTTATCTCTAGCTTGCTGCAGCATATATGAATACCTGCCCCTGGAAATTTCCACTACTGCGTCTGACGAAGTGGGTATTTACCCACGAAAGCTCACGCTCCAAAACGTCTGTAGTCTATAAGGTGCAACAGGATTCTCTGCTGCTTACAGATCCAGACTAACACAGCTACCCCTCTGATAAAGTATACAGTGCTCACTTTATTTTTATTACAAGAATTTGCACAGTAAAAAACAAAAGAAATATATTTTTCATTCACCTAACAAAGCACGTAGGCAATCTTCTATCAATGAAGTTGACTTACAAAGTAAAAATATGTAAAAAAATACCTGCATCAAAAATAAAACAATTGGGAAGCTTTAGGCTACAACCACTCAGTCCTACTTCTGTTCAGCCCAATCGCTCAGACAAGCAAGTTGTTTACATTTGCAGAAGATAATGCTGCTCACTCTTGTTTACAATGTCACCTGAAAGTGAGAACAGGTATTTTCATGTACCATTTAGCCATCATACAAAATATTTATGTGCCACAGGCACTAAAGATTCATATGTCCCTCATGATACAACCACATTCCAAGGAATGCATCATGCTGATGGATTCTGCTCGATAACAATCCCATAATGCGCACCAACGCATGTTCATTTTATCACTGAATCAGATGCCACCAGCAAAAAGTTGATTTCTTTTTGTGATTTGGGTTCTGTCGTTCACATGAAGTTTTGCTCTTTTAAGACTTCGAAAGCATGCTCCACACCTCATCCTTCTCATATTTGGAAAGCACTTCAGATTCTTAAATCTTGGTTCGAATGCTGAGCTATCTTTAGAATTTCACATGGTATCTTCTTTGCATTGTCAAATTGCAGGAAATGTCTAAAACAAACAACATGTGTGTCATCATCCCAACAGCTTAGCATGAAATATATGGCAGAATGCGGGTAAAAAAGAGCAGGAACATAAATCTCCCAAAAGTTCAGTCAACAAATTAATTAACAACGTTATTTTGTTAACAAGCACATCACTGGAACAGTGTCCCTTGGAATTGATGGCCAAATTGAAGAGCAATGAAGTTCTTTAAGGCATCTGGAATGTAAATTATCTGTGATGCCAGCTACAACAGTTGCCATGCAAATGCCTGTACTCAGTTTCGGATGACATTGTAAATAAGAAGCAGGCAGCAGTATCTCCCTAAATGTAAACAACACTTTCCAGTACAGAATTAAGCGACTGGTCTGAATTCCCAGGTTGTCCTTTTTCCCTTTTTATAGTTTGGCACTAATATTGCCCTTTCAGTCTTCTGGAACTCCTCGCATCTCCATGACATTTCAAAGATAATCGCTAAGGGCTCAAGATACTTCTCAGTCTCTTTGAGCACTAGGATGCATTTCATCAGTCTGGTGACTCGAAGATATCTAACTTGTCTAAAAATGTTTTAACTTGTTCTTTCCCTATTTAGCTTTGATCCTTCCTCATTTCACTGGCATCCTATGCTAGACATCCAATCACTACCAACTTCTGTGAAAACCAAAACAAAACTCATTAAGCACCTCTGCTATTCCACATTTCATGCTATCGTCACTCCCTTCCCCCTGCCCACCCCCCCTGCACTGAGTAACAGGCCTACATTGTCCTTGGTCTTTCTCTTGCTTCTAATATATTTGTAGTATGTTTTCTTGTTACCCTTTATGTCTCTAACAAGTTTGATCTTGTTTTGTGCCTTGGCCTTTCTCATTTTGTCCCTACATCTGCATGATGGGATAGTTTAAAATGTTCTCTCCAGTCCTATCCCCTCTTCTGAGGAATCCCATATGACAAGAAAAAAATATTACCTGTATAATACAGTATTTGAGTGAGTGAGTTCTCAATGATCCCTCCATTATCTGCCTCTATTGCCCATTCCCTAAAGCCTTGCATCTGGCCAGTTTGGCTTCCAGCCAAAGATGTCTGGACACCTCTAAAGTCGTGGTTCTCAAACTAGGGTCTGTGGAGCATTAGTAGTTGGGGAGCCATTTCTGGTGTACTGCAAGGCATTCAAAATAGAGAATGCAGAGAGAAGGAGAGAGAGGTATTGGTCTAACAGCTGATTTCTCTCTTATGAAATGGTACACAGAATACAAAGTGAGAGACTCACTGTGTCTAGAGCCCATCAGTGTTGCTTTATGGTAACAACAGAATGGGTCATTGCAGAGTCGCTCCAGATATTTCCTCCCATAGAGGTGCTTTCCATCCCATAGACAGCTTTAATACCCAAACCATACCTGCTTTCTTAAGAACTAAAAGTGAAAAGTGGCATAGCTGCAGGTAGTGAAGCTATTACAAGTTACAGCTCTGCCATTTTCAAACTCATTCAAATGAGTTCAGCTGACTATAAATAGTCTACCCTTTTACCATATCATGACATGGCAAAACTGGTAGTCTCCACTTCAGGGAAGCCAAGGACTGGAATTGCTGCTGTCTACAGGTGAGGATTAAAGTGAATTTGCAGAAGTGTCAGGGGAAACTTGCTTAGTGCCTTCCCCACACTAAATCCCCAATTCTGAAGTAAACTCCATGTGAACAGGCCGCTATACCTGTGCAGATCCCCACTGAAATCAATGGGGTCTGCCCACATGAAGCATGTTGAGGACCAGAGCCTGTAATACAAGCCAACAAAATCAGCCCCACATTTTCAAAGGCAACAAATTCATCTCAAAAGATTCTAAAAAGCTCAAACTCTTTCCTTTCTTTGCTAGTGTCTCTGGTGCTCAGCCACATGCATCAGTCCTCACTCCTTGCCAGTGTTTATTTAGAAAGCAGGGGTATTAGCAATCTCTGAGATTTAGCTTCCTAAAACATGATAAAGTCAGTAAATAAATGTTATAAAGGACCTGTTTTCAGCTAAAGTGCTACTGGAAGCACAAGCTCTGCCTCAATGAAGGACCTGTGCAGTATTACTGCTTTACATTTATACCAAGCATTTCCTCCAGAGATTTCAACTGTCTTTACACAAGTGGGTACAACATTATCCCATTTTGCAGATGGAGTAACTGAGAGATTGAGTGACTTGCCTACTATAAAAGACGTGTCAGAACTGGGAGCAGAAAGCAGAGCTCCCTATTCCTTGTCCTGTGCTCAGTCCAGTTGAGCACAGCTATCAGTTTCCAGTTCCTAGCTGGGATGTCACGCCTATTATATCCAAGGCTAATTTTAACATGAGACATCACAGAGATGAAGAAAACCCCAGTCTTACTATACTGAACATAGCATTTATGCTTATATTACATTGTATGTGTGTGTGTGTGTGTGTATATGTAGTGGTGGTGTGGGTGTTTTGTACCTACACAAAAGCAAAATGCCAATGCAATGAAACTGCTATTTCCCTTCATAAAATGGCATTCTGTTTACAGTTAAATATATACGTTTCTTTCTTATGCCTGTCATTCAGGGTAATAAATGTGTGGCTTTTTTTTTTAAACGCAAAAATTCCTTTTGTTATGTTGTTTTAAAGGGGCGATGTGGATATTTTAGTAATGAAAGGTTTTAACTACAGCACTTGAAGCGTGGTCTGTATCCTGGAACATCAGTTTTTAAATGTCTAAAACACTGACAATAAAGTATAACTGTTTTGTATAGCACCTTCCATGAGAACTTTATCCCATAAGTCTTCACTGAGGTGAATAATACAGACATTGGATTAAACAGCACCACGACAGAAACGTTGAGAGCTATAAGTAAATGTGAAAATAATCTAGCTTCTCATCTGTGATTTCAGTGCAGCTGCGGTTGGTGCTGAACCTGAAGGTGGGAGTGAGAAGGGGTGTCATAGTGGTTTTATATCATTGCTCTATCGTTTCCCCAATCCTCAGGCCAGCCAAGATCTGGTTTGGACCCTGGCATGAGTTAGAGTGGCCTCAGAACTTATTTAATTTTCTCTGGGTATTAATTGCCCCACAAGAGGCTCGGGATCATCAGAGAACAGCAGTTCTCTAGCACACCCCTTCCCCCTGGCCATGCCA
The DNA here is from genome assembly GCF_003597395.2 of Chelonoidis abingdonii. NCBI lineage: Eukaryota > Metazoa > Chordata > Testudines > Testudinidae > Chelonoidis > Chelonoidis abingdonii. The sequence continues at coordinate 213,179,925 of NC_133769.1, read as the reverse complement.
CCTACCACAGAGGCTGCAAAGTTGGGTGGGGGGAGATATAGAGTTGGCATAGCTCGTTATATGAAGCCCAGGGATCCCCTCCTGCTAGTAATATCTTCAGCCAGTTGGTCAAGTCGGTTGTGTGGTCACTTTGCATAAAGGAGTCCATACTCTGGGATTTAAAGAGGGATTATTTGCTTGTTTTCCTCTTTCTGTGAAGCTGAGAGAGAGGGAGAGAAGTGGAGATCCAAGAATCGCCAAGTCAGCATTATGAAGATTGAAAAAACAATCAGCCCTTCACTTACCCACAAAAATTCCTAAAATTGTAATAGATGGATTGTGATCATCCTAATGAAACAGCACTGATGTGTTGCTTGGGAGAAGGGAAGGAGGGAGGAAGAAGCTGTCACAATTTCCCATCTTGTGATTTACAATGTCTTTGACTGTCATGTGTGACAAGTGTCAGATAGTGAATTATTCCAGCTGGCTTAACTGACAGAAGGAGTTTTCCTTCTCTCTGCCACTACGTTTCACCCAAGCCAGTCACAGGTGAATCCAGGACTGGAGTCATATGCCTCTCCGCTGATGGGACATTTCTAATGCTCCTGACCACACATGCTGCCCATTTGTAGCAGACTTTGCAACACCCCCCAGTGCCTCAGGCATTGGTTCATCTCAGTTTCTATTATTCTCTGCCAGTGGCACACAGTAGTTTAGTCTTCTGAGGGCTGTATACTTGAGTCTAATCCAGATTATTGGGTCAATATGGGGTAAATGGGTGTTGTTTAGTGTCCTGTGATGTCTAGGAGGTCAGACACAATTGATCTGGGGGTCCATTCTGGCCTTAGACTCTATGACTCTGTTTCGAGTTATGAGTGACTGAAAATACGGAGCCAAATTCTCTGCTCTACTGAAGTCAATAGAACTGCAGCAATTTACACACACAAAGAATCTGGCCCAAGAACTATTCCTAGGGGTTCTTTGCTTGGCAGCTGCATGTGAGGTCTTGGTGAACAATAGGCGTAGTGATAGTGAAGGTGCACCATAGAGACTTATGAGCATAGGAATGGCCATACCACATCTGACCAGAGGTTCATCTAGTCCAGTAGCTTGGCTCTATCAATGACCAGTACTAGATGCTTCAGAGGAAGATACACACAAATCCTTGTAATGGACAATTATAGAATAACCTGCCTACAGGGGAAATTTAATCAATGTTTTATGCATTGAAATATGAGGGTTTGTAGCCCTTATGTTTTTCTTCCTGGCTGATGTCGCTGATGCATATAAATACCTAATTTAAGAAATAAAATTCTGCTATGTTTTTGGACTCAAAGATATCTTGTGGCAATGAGTTCTATAGGTTAATTATGTGTTGTGCAAACCAGTATAGTGATGCAACAAACTCTATGGGCAAGCAATGGAGAAGAGCGGCATGACACTGACAAATAAGTTACTCTCTGTACCCATTTCCTCCAGAAAGAAGCTTGTACGTGATAAAAAATGTAGTTGACAGGAAACAAACGTTTGAAAATACATTTTCAAAAGCAATATGTCACTTCCCTTCAGTCAATGGGACTTAGGCTTCTAAGTGTCTTAGGTTCATCTAAAAATTTTATCTGTAAACTTCTGCAACCATTAAGAAAATCCAAGGAAGTAAAACTAGATGAATCAGAAAGGTAGTTACTATCAAAGATATTGCAAGTTGAAACAATGACTAAAGATTTGAGAAGCAAAACTCCACGTCTGTTTGGGGAGAGGGGTAGAACTGCTATTAGTTCTTTTTCTGTGCTTGTCAACACCTCTGATTGGGTGAAAATACAACATAGAGGAAGAAAAGTTGTCATGTGCATAGCAAACATAAAATAACACTAAGAAACAGATAAAAACCACCAGCCTCCCAGGAAGACAGCACCACTAGGAGAGGCGAGGAAAACAATTATTGAAGCACTAGCTTAACTTCTAAACTTCAGCATAATGATAAAAAGTCTGCTTAGTCTCTTTTGCTCATAGATGTTGTCCTGTATAATATGTGTGTATGGTGGTGCTGTCTGAGTGGCTAGTGGGTAAAACTCACTGTGGCTGTAGTATGTAGTATCTGGCTGAGTTGTCTGATGGCTGTACACAGGGCCGGTGCAACCATTTAGGCCAACTAGGCGGTTGCCTAGGGCGCCAAGATTTGGGGGCGCCAAAAAGTGGCGCCCCCCAAAATTTATTTAAATGGTTGCAGCCGCTGCTGCTGGAGGGGCTGAGCTGCCGGTGGCAGCAGCTGCCTGCAGCCGGCAGCCCAAGGTGT
>NC_133769.1:213127745-213177427 GCF_003597395.2 Chelonoidis abingdonii | reverse complement strand
GCCGCCGCCGCGACCCAGCAGCCCAGGGCACCCCCCTCCGCCCCCCGGGGTCAGGGAGCCGCGAGACCCGCGCGCAGGGCAGTGAAATGTCTCGCCACCTAGAGCGCCAGAAACCCTAGCTCCGGTCCTGGCTGTACACAGAGATTTCCCTCAGGGTGGGATCCTGCATATACTGTAAGGAGAAGTGAGGCGGGAAAGGAAAGGAGGAGAAACGAGCAGTGCCAGCAGTACCAGAGCTATGCTGTAAGTGCACAGCAGTTGCCTTAGATCAGGCAGCTACAAACGCATGATTTGACATTCAGTGCTATACCTTTGAAAAGGAGCAGCACTTATCCGCAACTGTCATGTGCTGCAGATGGTCAGCTACTCACCAGTCAGCTGGCATGGCTGGCCACACTCTCTGCTCAATACATCAGACATCTTCCCCCACCACTCTCCAGAATGGCTAGGGTGCAACAGCAGGCATAGTTTCTTGTCTCCCTCCCTATTAGTCTTGAATGTTAGCTTGGAATCCTGACCACCTGCTACACAGGAAGGAAAATCAAGATAGCATTTGGGCCCTCTAAGCTCTCAGTCATGGGACCTCTGGTTTAGGGGAAACTAAAAATATAAAGGAGAGTTTCAGCTTTCTTCAGAGAAACACCTCTATTTTCTAGCCATTTTCCTTGCAAGGAGAGCCTTGGAAACCTAAACCAATGTGAATCAGCGATTAGGTCTGAAAGCCACAGCCACTGGCCTCCACATCTTCATCAGGGGAATGGGCTGGGAAGTTAGTGGGGCTAAAGAGTCCCCCCCTACATATGCTTTTATGTAAAATGAGTTAGTTAAGTGTATCTCCAAGAAATTCTCCTCCTCAGGCTAATCCTGTGCCCAGGGATGTGATGATAGTGGATGGGATATGGAGGTGCCGAGAGAGGAACAGGGTTGGAACATGGTGGCAAAATATTGGTTCATCAATCAGCCTCCAAACACTAAGGCTGGCTCTGAGGAACAGGCTACTTACAGTGTCTTCCCCCACCAGCCCAGGGCCTGCCCCTTCAAACCTTCTCTTTGCCCAATTTTAACATTATGAGGAACACATTACTAGGAGATTGTCCAGTCCTCTCATCTTATCAAGGAGTCTATTTCCAAGGAAACAGAACTAACATATAATTAGGCTTGGAAGAATTGGATTTTTATCAGTAAATGTCAGTAAGCATCAATTTCACTGCACACTCACACAAACCAATGAAAAAATGTTTCCATCAATGATAATAAAAATTTATCGATAGGCAAAGTAAGAAAAATGCCACTTGAGAACTTCAAATTAGAGTTTGATTTAAGGATATTAACTTTGTATATTTTGATGTGATGTTGACAATTTGTGTTTTTTACAGTTTATAAACTTGTAACTTTTTTAATCTAAACATCTACAGTCATTAAATTATTGCACAACAGCTCCCCAATTTTTTTCCACAACAGTAAAAATGTCAATAGATAAAAAATAAAAAATACTTTAAGCCCATAATTTCATGCAAATCTGAACATTTTAATTGATAAAAATCTAAAAATTGCTTACAAATAAACAATTATTGGAGCATTAAGGATGTATGTTAATGTTTTGTTGTAACTTTCCCTCAATAAATATTTTTTGAAAATAAACATGTTATCCATTCTACCATGCCTCCATACCTTTTTTTTTTTCTTTTAAAGAAGTACAAACATTCGTTAGCAGACTCTGTGCCTCTCTGAGGTGAAATGGCTCTGGCGCTCCTCCTGGGGGGGCACAGGCATCAGCCTTCAGTTTGGACTCTGCATAGCGCACAGTTTAGACCCATGTGATCACTTCTGATGTTACAGAAATAAATACTACTACAGTTAAATAAAATAAGAATAGGAATAAATGACCGGGTAAAAGCAATATTAAGTAGTAATAAGCAGCCCTGATTGTCTATTGCTGGCCATGTCTCTTTTAGAACCCCTCTCATGAATAGTAAGCAGCATGAGCAAGTAGGGTGGGGATCAGATTTCTAGTGAAATCCAAATACTAGAGATATCAAGGATTCCATGGAAAGGACAAAATAAATAAAATAGAGGAAGGAGAGAATTATACATGAAACAGCAGGAATAACTGAGCCAAAAATGCCACAACAGGAAATGCTGAAGTGTTTGTATGTGCAAAGAAAGGGAGATCAATTTTACTCATGTACATGCAAACTCTCTAGAAAGCCTAATTCACGTAAAGAGAAAGATCAGAGAAAACAGTGGAATTAGAAGGCTGAATTTTAATACGCTGCTGAGTGAAGATTAAGGAAACTCTTAGAGATGAACGTATTTTGGAGATCAAAGTTTAGCCGGAGATGAAAGATAAAACAACAGACTAACATTTTGTATCTGCCCCCTCTCCCATAAGGAATTCTAGCTTTATTTATGAGACCGCCAGACCTGTTTTACTAAGGAGAACATGTTAGATGCATCAGTGATTCTTAACTTCCCTATTTTGGCCCATCCTGCTTCCACTGGCAGGATTGGGCCTCTGGTAAATTTAAGAAAGAAAATAAACTAGACACTTGAAGTTGTTTGTTTTAGGTATCCTGATTATCATATAAAATCCAAATACACCCTTAGTCACTAAGGATTAACAGGGCTCTCAGTGTGCTAAGCAGGATACTAAATGTGAACCAAAGTGAGTTCTGGGTAGTAAAATGAATGGATGTGGCAATATAATATTAAGGAAGTACTGTCTGGAAACATGAAAAGACAAAAGTGGATGTCAAAGTAATGTTAAGGGACTGGTTTACTATAGAACTGGCCTTGGGAGAAGGTGACTGGTTTGGGTGCTGCACTTATCACGCTGGTGCCATGGTACTGTATCTTAGTGGCATCTAATGGCGCTCTTAAGGGAAAGTCCTGGGCTTGGTGCTCACTGTGAGTGTTTGGGTTGGACGCTGTGTGGATGGTCAGAAGCTAAGCTGAGGAATCTTCTTCCACAGACCACAAAGTGGAGCCGCATCTGCAAAGCCCAGGGAAAGTTAGGAAGATCCAATTTCTAATTTTGCCCTGGGCCTCCCCCTATGCTGACTACTTCATCACCTGCCTCCTTATGGAACTGCACAAGGAGCACCTGCAGAGGTAGGCAGTGTGTCCACCCTCTGTGTGCCCCTCCTGTATCCTGCCTTCCCCTGAGACAGATGAGGGTTAAAAAAAAAAAGACCTGTACTGAAATATGTGACTAGAAATAGCAAAACCCTCCTTCTTCCTGGCCTAGCCTTGATTTCCTCCCAAAACCAGGAAATTCAATTAACATGGAAGATTCTGAGCCCTTTGCTACTTCAGAATGTGTGACTAAACAGCAGCTTTAATAGACATATACATGTATACAGCTTTTAATAATCAAACCTTAACCTATCGGTCATAATGATCCTTAGGTCTCTGTTCCAGTACTTCAAATTCATTTAATATTTATCTGATCACTATCTCACAGGTGGTGGATCAGTGTAAGAAAGCTAATACACTCAACAATATCACAGAGGGGACATTTACCCTCAAATTCGCTGATAAAGTGAATGTGGAGACAAATCTGGTTATGATTAGCATGGCCTTGCTAACCACAGTAGCCAAGAAAGCGAGCATCAAGCTGAGAGCGTTGCAGAAAAGACCTTCACCCTAAGGAGGGGCTGTGCATAGCTGAAATGGATTGATTTAACTAATATTCTATTAAAACCCTTTCTGAATCACTGCAGGCTATTATATAGCTCAATACTTAAGTACTTTTTAAATGCATATTATTTAATTGACAGACCATTACCGCTCCTTTATAACCATTACCGTCCATCATATTGTAGTAACCCGAGTATGTAGCTGTCATTAAGTTAATACCACTATAGGTACTAGGAAAGGATCTGAGGAAAAGTTACTGCACATGGATTTATAATGGAAACTGCAACTCAACCTTAACTATAGCAGTGCAAATGTGCTACTGTAACACATGGCATTTTAATGCATAATTTAGTGATTTCAGGGATGCCTCTTCCTAGAATAATGTTAATAGCTGTTCTTATTACTTTCCAAAAATGCATTAGTCCCACAGTACCGCATATTTCAAAGCAATGGTTTCAGAGTCTTGTGTTATAGTTCCCACCCATTTTCTACAGTCTTTTAAGCTGAATCCCTGCACCAGCTGTAAAAGTAAAGGACATCAGAGGGCATGCTGCTACATTATGATCCAGTGAAGAGAAGAAGGTACTGCTATATCTAAATCAACGTTCCATAGCATGTATTCTGAGTTGGCAAATAAGTTCTTATACATTTACCTGTCATAAGATTGCCATATATTTCTGTGGTAATGATGATACATTTCAGCAATTTCTTCTTCCTTTGCTGATCAGATACTTCTAATTCCTTTTTACCCCAACTATCCTTAGTGTGAAAACACTACTTTGCAAGTTTAAATAGAAATGCTGTTTGGGAAGATAAGATTTTGTAAATAAATATAGTATCTTCCCCAGAAGAGGAGGAAATTATTTCACATTATATTAAACAATTATTTAGATAATATTAAATCTGCTCCAGCTTACAATTTTTAGATATAAACAAATTTTACCACCCACATTTCTTATAAGAGGTATAGTCTAATATTTTATGCTATTTTAGAAGTTGACATGGTTATATAATACTGACAGTGACAGACATTGTCACATATTGTACCTACAAAATCAGTACCATTTACTGGATCAAAATAAAAAATTAAGTGAAATCAAAATCAGCTCTTGTAACTATATGGCCATCCTATTAAATGGTACCAACAAAGTATATTTTATAATAACCATATTTTGGACTAGTCAGCTCCTTGCACCTATATAATCTAAGAAATTTACTACACTAAAGACTTAAGCCTCACAATACTGAGAGGTAAGTACTATTATTCCCTTTACCAGGAACCTGAGGCAGAGAGGTTAAGTGATTTCCACAAGGTCACACAGAAAGTCAGTGGCAGAGCTAGTAGAACTCAGAGGCTTTGTGGCCCAAGGCCAGTGCTACAGCTGCTAGTTAATGTTGCCTTTTATTGAAGCTGCAGAGGGCAAAAGTGAGTTAACATACAATTATACTAAGGCAATGTGTACACTACCACTTATATCAGCAAAACATATGTTGCTCAGGGGTGTGAAAAAACACACACCCCTGAGCAACATACATTTTGCTGGCATAAGTGGAAGTGTGAACAGTACTATGTCAGAGGGAGAGCTTCTCCAGCTGACACAACTACTGCTGCTCGTTGAGGTGGTTTTATGTCAATGGGAGAGCTCTTCCCCGTTGGCATAGAGCGGCTACGCAAGTGATCGTACAGTGGCACAGATGCATAGGTACAGTTATGCCACTGTAAGCTTGCTAGTGTAAACATTGTCTTAGTGTCACCATTATGATGAGGCAAAGGAGAGGAAGGGTATTATCTTTGGCCCAACAAGCTCTTTCCTGCTCCTTCTTTTTAGGGACAAACAAGTGACACAGGAAGATGTTTTTGTCTTCAGAGCTTGTGATCCCTTTAGAAACTTTCAATGACTGGCCAGGCGCCAGTCACCCAATGCTAGATTACAACCCTTAGACCTGTGCATGGAAGGTCACCTGTAAGTTTGGATAGGCCCCTAGTTATGCGATGGTGTCCCAATTTTTGGATATGTGGAGGGTTCTCTCTGCGGCTTGGGACTCCATAAGTCAAGGAGTGGGGACAATATTGTTTTGCCTCCAGTACCCTATTGGGAAAGCACAGGAAAGTTACTGCTGCCTGAGGGTGCATTAGTTTTCTTACAGAGTCCCTCCATGCTTTGGGATTCCCCTAAAGAAGGATCTACTAGAGGAAACCTTAGCAATGTAGTAGTTGCCCCTTTTAGATCTGGGCCACTATTCAAAGTTCAGATGTTCCAGCTGAGAGTACAAATTGATGGTGGAGTCTGGTGTGCTTTGATACAATTGGGTTTATTTACACAGAAAGTACAAAGTCCTGCTTCTCTGAACAAAGGAAGAACCAGGAACAAAGGGAGCAGTTTCTTAACTTACGGCTCCAAGCCTCTTTAGCCAAGACACCCAGAAATGCACTCTCTGGCTTTTTCCAGGATCACACTGTGCTCCCAGGCTACTGCTTGGCTTTCTTGCTTTTTGTTTCTGGCTCACTTTCTGTTTTGTATGTTCTCAGTCCTTGTGTGTTCTGCCTTCACACACACACACACGCACACACACACACAAGCACACACGCACACTCCGCCTCATCCCAGTAAAACCCTACACTCACATGGTGCTAGTTTCTGGGCAGACTCTATTAGGCCTTGTTTTAGGTGTGGGCCCCTTAACTGTTTCTTATAACTACCTTCAATGAAGGGTGTGTTTTTAACTCAACCTATAAAAAGTTTCATCCAGCTCATAATATAGTGATGCTGCAAGACACCTGAAGGGTTACCAGGAGGCCTCAGAACTAGTGTGGAGCATAGAACCCCACTGCAGGTAGCCTTATGCCTCCAGCTGATTACAGGGGAATCCATGAGGTATGGAGGCTGGATCTATTTTTGAGGAAGGAGGCAAAATCTTCCTCTCCAAGCCCCGTTGAAGAATTCAGAGACACGCAGAAGTGTGTGTGGGTGAAGAGGGGTGGGAAGGGAGAGTTTGAAAAAAATACACAGTATTAACTAGCTTGGTTAAAAACACATTGGGCCGGAGTCTCCACAGCTGTAAATCAGTGTAACTCCAATCACCATTGATTTAATGGATCTAAGGTGAGCTCTACTGACTGGGGATCTGACCCATAATCAACAAACTAAACATGCTGGTGCTCTTGACACAACAGCTCATAAAGGCTGCTGCAGGAGGAGCTGTGATGTATCTTGTCGAGACACAAAAATAATTTTTAGTCCATCCAGAAAATCCATCACCTTCGGTGTGGCTGCTACGGCAATGCTCTAGGCCTGTGATATACCAATCCTTCAGAAGCTTTTGCTGAAAGCTAACTATACATGTGAAGAAAGCTGAGGTTTTAAAGTGGTAGAAAGCAGTGGTTCCCAAACTGTGGGTCTTGGCCCAAAATGAGACCCCATCTCTGATGGTGTAGCCCCAATGATCCCTACTGTGCGGAGGATGCCATTTTGCTCAGTGCAGTGTGACCTCACATGTATAGTGCACGTGAGATCATGATGCATGGAGCATGCCATTTTGCTTTACAAATGACATCCTCTTCACAGCATGACTTCACATGCACATACATATGAGGTCACACTGTACAGAGGATGCCATTTTGTAGAGCAAAAATGGCATCCTCTGTGTAGCAAGATCTCATATGTATGGTGTGTGTGAGGTCACACTGTGCAGAGGACGCCATTTTGTGCTTCAAAATGGCATCCTCTGTGCTGTCTGGGGTCCTGGCAGGAAATATATCATTAAAATGGGCTTGTGCCTGTTTGGGACCTTGGTATAAAATAATAAAGGCAACTAGTAAGCATTATGAACTAATCATCCGTCAAAAGGCCTTGAATGCCAAGTTTAATGCAGGCTGAATTTTTATGGCCATGTTATTATAAACCTTGAAAACAGAGGTTTATATACTGGAAACACTGACAAGCCCTGAGCTACAGTGCTATGAACAGCTAATTGAATCCCATATTCCCAGTGTTCAAGGAATCAATAGCTATTAGAAACAAAGGGCACTGCCTTAAAAGCCCAACATGCATCTCATATGTATGGGGATTTTCTTAAGGCAAAAGCCCAGCTATGAGACTATAATATGGGAATATGCACCAGATGTTAGAGGGAGAACTGAACTCTGAATATTTAGTTTGAAGCCTCATACTAAAGCAAAATTCATGGACTAGCCCTAAGCAAACACCATCATTCTTTCTTTCCTTCTGAGTTAGTAGGATACAAAGTCTTGCATGCCAGTGTCAAAAATTGCCAGACCCATGGAATCTTGAGGAGGGCAAAGGCACCGATAGGAAAGGCAAATTTTCAATCAGGTTATGAACATACCAGAAAGAAAGGAAGAAAAGCTATTTATAGAAGCAAAGTGCTGCAGCTACACCATGGTCTCACAAGACCGACCAGTGACATTTACTTACTCACGCATAAAAATGACACCTTATGGTACATAGACTGCTGCTCAGCAATAACCTGCAGCTAAAAGGGCTGGTGGCAAAGGAACCCCAGCACCTTCTTGTGGCAGCAATACCTACCCAAAAATCATGTGGAGACATAACGTGGTGGCTGCTCCAGCCTGTGAAACAGCACGGAACCCCTTCATTAGCATGCAGGTGCCCTTCACTAGAGCAGTCTGCAGTGAGACAGAGCGAGATGTTCTGTCGGAGAAGACTGTGCTTAAACACAGCTAACCACTTATTTGCTCTTCTCTTTCTTAACAGAAAACCCACTAAGGCTGTTTTCGGATGGCTTTCACTTTTCTCATAGCTAAGCTGTATCCCATATTGCTTCGAATAGATACTTGGTAGCAGGGTCAGATCAGGACAGCATTAGATCCTTTGTACGTGTGTGAATTTTTCATGCTGGGCGGGGGGAGGAAGAGAGAAATGAGAGAACCATCAGTTAAATATTGTGCATTCTCCAGGAATCAAATGGAAAGGATTTTGTATCCACTGCCCATCATTATTATTTTTTTTTTGCAGTTGCTTGCTTTTAAGATACTGCAGTATTGTTTCCTAAAGCATGTTCAAAATTAGTCCCTGATTCAGTAAAGCACTGAAGCACAAGCACATGAGTGGTCCCAATGAAACCTACTGAACTAATCACATATTTAAATTAACCATGTGCTTACATTCTTCGCTGGATTGTGGCCCTTCTATGGGAAGTTTTAAACACTTGAAGTCTGGAACTATAGTTGCTCAAACTATTCCTTTCAAATAATATCTGCAGTGAATTTAGCTTTTTTATTTTTGTTAGCCCCTTGTTTGTGAGCCATCCTGATTTCTGTGATTATCCATTATCCGTGACTGTTCGTTGAATAGCCTCATTGAATAATTTTCGGGCTCTGGGTTGTTTGTTTTGATTATTTGCTTGCTTTGAGTATACATTATTTGTTTTATGTTATTGGAAAGCTAAGTCACATGGTATTTTTTGTGCTCCATGACTGGAGAACCGAAACTGGAGACTAATGAAAAACGAACTGTCAGCCATGAATTTTCAAATGAATAAACCCTCATGATTTAAACCATGTAATTTTGGGGATTCACAAACATTTTTACTAGTACCTGGTAGTTCAGGAAATGTTTGGGAATGAGAAATATACTGACCCCACAAATCAGTGAGATAAATTTGGTGGCTTTTTAGTGAAAATATGCACAAATCAGGTAGTTTATTTTATAGCATTTGAACACCTCTACGGTGTTCAATAAAAAAGGAGGGCCTGAATAAAGAATGATCAGAGTGGCCAATTTAATAGCAAGGCTTTTACTTCCATTAAAACAAACAGGAGCACAATATGATCCCCAAGTGGCAATCACAACCAGGCCTAACATTTCCTAGAAAGCAGGAAGTGATATTTGCCATAGCCAGGAAAAGATGACAGGACAGTGAACTGAAGGCTGGATCCTAAATCCATATTAACATTAGGCAGCTATGGTACCAAACTATCTTCTGTACACCCCACTACCAATGCTCATTGCTGTTTTCTGCTTCTTTCCCCTACCGGGAAATTGCTAATTTTTAACAATATTAACAGATTTTGGGACAGATTCTGAGTTGTGATGTATTCGTTGTACACCAGTTTCATATAAAAAAATTAGTGTAAAAAGTTCCCCAACAGGCGCTGTGGAGCACCATTTAAAGTGGGGGGCATAGATTTAACCCCTGCCGTCTGACCCACCTCTTCGTATCTCAGCCCACCCCAGCAGTTTAATCCTCCATGCCCATGAGCCTCTACACCCACTCTCTCCAAACCTGAGTGAGTGATACTATGACCAGGCACAAATTCTAACCCGAGTATTGTTGCGAATCTACTTGCCAGATCGCACAGCCCTCACTCAAATTTGGCCCAGCCACCCCTCCATTATGACAAAGGGGCATCCATACCAAATTTGAGTGAGTGGCGTTGCAACCTGGTACATGGAGTCACAGTGGCACTCAGGTACCCGCAGCCTATGCCCCCAACAAGTTTGTATCAAAAGTAGGCAACAGCCAAATCAGATAGCTGTGGGGTTACAATGGAGGGGCATGGACCCCACAGCACAGGGAAGGAAACAGCAAAACAGACACGTCCAGCAAGAAAAAGAGGATATGTACAGTCTAGTGCTATGCTACATCTGTTCTTAACCATGCCAAAGTGGATTAGACTCCTGACATAACTTAAAGAAGCCCTGTTGTAGTTCTAATATGTGCCAGAGAAGAGTCACCATGCTATCCCTGGCTTCTTAACCCAACAGCTAGGCAACAGGTCACGTGCACCTCCTATATTCAGTGCTATTTCACTAGTTTGGTGGGGCTACTCCCACCATGCAGCAATTATACAGTTATTCCTGAGATAAAATGATCATGAGTGAAGTAGTCACTATCACTATTATATTGCATTCCTTAACATTTATGTTTGACTTCTATGTAATTCTAGTCTATATAGGTTTTTACACATTTATATAATGACTGCGGTGAGGAACATAAATGTTTGCCTGAGTGTACTGGGGAGACATATGAGTGACAGGGAGCCAAATGGCTGCAGCAGGTGGGATCTGGCTATTTGAAAAGTCTGGACCATGGGAGGAGTGGCTGTGACTATAAGCATTGGCTATGTAGGAGATGTGTTGGGAGAGAAGTCTGGGCACCACACAGATGAACACCCATTTTGTCCCGTAACTAGGCTTTCCATATTGCAGAATCCCTGCAGTTGAAGGAGAGATTTTATGTTGTCTTTAAAGAGCCATTATGCCCATCACCGGCTCTACTGTGGACTTTACCTATACTCGGGTCTTTTGATTTTGGAAACTTTGTATTTCTTGTATCTATGGCTGTCCTTGCCGGCCTATCTTGCCAGAAAAAGGATCAGCTTGAGAGTAGGGATCCTTACTCCTAATAGGAAATTGGGAGTAGATCCATATGGAAAATCTCACTGTAGTGAATGTTTTCACCAACATTTCCTCAGGCAGAGGGGAAAGAGCTGGGCCTAGAAGAGTGGAAGGAGGCAGAGGAAAGGAGAGTTCATCCATGCTACTTTGCCAAAAGGTGCAGTACAGATGGAGCTTTTTTACTGATAGATCAAGTAATCAAACATGCATACAGTAACCCAGAGTTGCAGCAGCTTCTTGTACCCCTATCTCACTAGGCACTGAAGCAGCAGCACTTAAAGAAACATGTCATGCCGCCTGTTATGCGTTGAGACTCTGCTCACTCTAACACTGTCATTCAAAACATCCGGCACAGCACCTCTCGCCTGGCACACTGAGCAGAGACATTTTGCTTCAGCTATCCTTATGATTATAAGTGCAGGCCCATCCCGGAGCATATTAAACCTTGCTCTTTAACTTAAAGAGCTAAACTAGCCTGTATCACTGTTACAAACAAAAGATATATTAAAATAGATCAATCTTCCTCCTATCAGCTGCAGCAGCAGTTTGAAGAATAGAAGAAATATTGCATATACCATTGAGATTGCCACACAGGCCAGTAGGAAGGGGACCCAGTAACATGCTATAAAAATCAAAGGTCCGGTATGTTAACTCTTCTCTCCTCAGGAGTACTGAATTATTTGAGCAGCCCTGGCGGCACCACTGCTGTGAAGTCCTGTCAAAGTTTCCAGTATAAACATACAAGTGGTAGAAGAAGAAATTAATACATCCTCTGCATATGACTGCAGAGGGGACCCTCCATAATCAGCTATCCCTTGCCCATGTGAAAGCAGGGACCCATGGATTCCATTCCTCCAAGGTTCTATGGGATCAGTGACCACAGTTTTGGGTTTGGGGCTGGAGACAGAAGGGGTTGGAACAAAGGACTGGCTGTGTTCCATGACAATATCCCTTGCTTTTCCACTGAGTGCCTGGGTGGACATTCTAGAGGGAATTAATGCTGCTTCAGATAGTTTTATCTATACTGCAACTGAGCAAAGGGACCCAGCTAATGGCAAAAAAGCTCCTTCTGCAGGAACCCCAAACCACACCCCTCAAGTGGACGCTTAACAGGAATCTACGGAAGGTGAGACTTACAGAAATTGTCCTGTACTTTTTTTTTTTTTTCCTGTGGCAGATTGTGATCTGGCTCAAGACTATTAAAATCTTCTTAGGTTAAGCTTGTCACACAAGTTCTACCTATGTCTGTCTGTTCATCTGTGATATTTATAGATCACCTGTCACTATGGTATTTAACTAATGAAAAGACTTTTTAAAACAAAGTTCTCAATTAAGCTCTTAGATTTTGAGAGACAACACTGGCATTTTCCCAGGTTTCAGATGATGATTTTTTGTCATGCAGTAGCAAGAAAATGAATATTTTAGAAGGCAGATAATGGCTTATTTAGAACAGTAAGACAGAGAGAGACAGATTACTAGGATGAACACGTGTGAACCCGGAACTCCTGTATTCTAAATTCTGGTTCTGCCACTGACTTCCGCTGTGACAAGTCCCTTCCACTCTCTGTGGAATCAAATTTCACCCTTTGTAAAATGAGGAATTATAATACTTACCTACCCATTTTACAGGATTAATCACTTAATATTTATAACATGCTTTGAAGAGGCAATGTGCTAATAAATATAATAGTACCTCGCTTATTTATAGCACTTGTCATCAGTAGATCTGAAACGGCTTTGTCATCTTTAATGTATTTTTATCCTCACAATGCCCCTGTGAGGTAGAAAGTATTATTATCCCCATTTTACAGATGGGGAACTGAGAAACACAGCAGCTAAGCGACTTGCCCAAGGTCACAATGGAAGTCTGTGGCAGAGCAGGTCCCCACAAGGCCTATGCTGGTGCTATAACCACTGGCATTCCATTTGCCAATTTAAAATATTTTTTTAGTTGAAACTCTACTTTTCAGGTGAGAGTATTTAAAAAACCCTGTTATTTACAGTACTGTATCATAACTCCAGCAGGGGAGGGATAGCTCAGTGGCTTGAGCATTGGCCTGCTAAACCCAGCATTGTGAGTTCAATCCTTGAGGAGGCCATTCAGAGATTTAATAGGGGAGTGGTCCTGCTTTGAGCAGGGAGTTGGCCTGGATGATTTCCTGAGATCCCTTCCAACTCTGGTATTCTATGATCCTAAATTAAGGTTGCACAGACAACAACATTCTAGAAGGCACATTAGTTTGACACTTAGATGCTCAACAGCATAATTAATTAGTGATCCCATATTAAGATATTACTAGCATTGTCTCTCAATGGGGTTACTGAGATGGAAGGGGTTCTAATAATCCTTAGCTTCTTCAAACAACATTGTTTGGTCATATCTGGGAGTATCTGAAATTGAAATGCAAAGTAGCAGATATTAAAAACAAACAAACACCAAAAGAATATTTCTCAAACCAAAATTGAAATTTTTCAAAATTTTCAGTGAATCAAAAGTTGAAAAAATTATTTCAAGTCAAAACAAAATGTTTTGTTTAGACAAAATTGAAATGTCCCATTTTGGCTTTGACCACTTTAACTGTTTTTGGTTGTTTTATTACTAAAATTAATGGAAATTTTGAATCAAAAAGTCATCTTAAATAGAAAAAAGTCAAAATGTTTTGTTAATGTCAAAATAAAATGTTTTCATTTGTTGGGTTTTTTGCAAGGGGAAAATGGGGGGGTTTGACTGAATCAAAATTCAGCAACACTGACCTGAATTCACAAAATGTTTTAGTGTTGCCTAATTTGCATTTTCTGCCAAAAAAACTTCCGACAAAAATCGTCACTTAGTTCTAATCTGAAAAACTGAATCTTCATGGCCTTTCAGATTTTCTTTTCTTTAGAAAGTCAATGGATCCTTATTTTTGCAATGCAAAGCAGTTGTGAAGGAGAATGCGAATCAGAAAATCTTGTGCTGATTAGAGGTCCCTTTCCCCTTCTCAATAAATTGCTTCCAAGCAGGCTTTTCTATAGTTGTCAAGCACAGGAAAAACTCTCTCCAAAAAACTCCCAAAGGCTCAAAACATCAATTATCACTTTACAGTTGCAGTTGCAGTCCCTGATCGGATGTGTCTCCATCTGAGATTAATCTATAAAAATCAAATTGGAAGTATGACCCACCATTTTGATTTTCAGGTGGGTTATATAGAATTTCCTGCTCAAAATAGAGAGGCCTGGCAACCAGATGAATGCAGTTAATCTCCATACAGAAAACAGCCATTCAGTCAAATGCAATGAAGATAAAACAGTTATGCATATCATTAGCATTTGAGACCACTTACAACGAACCCTGGGAGGTGGTGATTCTTGGCCTTACTTCAAACACAAATTCTGAGGGACACTGAGTGACCGTGGTGCTAACATAAACACTTCCTTTTTTATTTTAAATACTGTCAGAAGTTGATATTTATGAAAGCGAGAGACTGACAGCGTAGCTAGAGCCAGGCATAGCCTGGCAGGCACTGGGTAAGCTGCCCCATACCGCTCTTCCAGTGTGCCTTGTTTCTGACCTTCTTCCTCCTATTTCAGTCTGCAGCCTGCCCAGAAGAAAAACAGCTAATCATGTGAGATGTTGACAGACTGTTTGGCAGTTTTCTGATAGGCCGAGCCTTCTATAATTCTGCTTCCCTTGTGACCCAAGGATTCTTTGGACCCAGAGTGAAGGGTACTCATTAAGCCAGTGCAAACATAGCAGGGAAAATTAAAAATAAGTTCTGCTTCTTCACTATTCCCAGCTCTTACTGAATTATCATTTTGGGTCAGCTGGTTGCATTTCCCAAAGCCTCCATTGTCAGGACAGGATGGGGAAGCAGATGCTCACAGGTTACTGTTACAGGGTGCTGGGCTGAGGACTGTCTCAGATGCACCAGACTTTAGATGAGATGTTGAACCTTCATATGTGTTTTGCTGACTGTCTGGGTAGAAGATGGAGATCCTATGTCACTTACTGATAAGAGAGAGACCCCATGTTCTTATAAATATTACCTCTCTTGTTAAAATAGGTACTAATGTTCAAGTCTGCATGAGACAGACTATGAAGTACCTCACTTGTATAGCCATATGGGTTAGTACGTGTTTGACATAGTTTTAGGGGACAAGAGAAATCACAGGACCAGGGATTAATCTCTCTCTTCCATGTTGTGGACTGCTGTCCAGTTCATTAACACACTTGCCCTCCTGGCAGCGTTAGGATATCACCCCACAAAGAAAGGTTGATTGATCAAGGACATCAGGGATGAGGATATTGGTTGCTTCAGAAGCAAGGCCAATGGTCCTTACTACCTTGCATGGTGCTAGGTAGAATGATGGTAGAGGTGGACCCTAGCAGTAATTGTGCCAAGAGAGTGGCAGAGAAGTGAGTAATGCTCTCAAGCCAGAAAAGACCATTATGACAATCTAGACAGACTTATCTCCTGCATAACACAGACCCATAGAATTTTACCAACTGATTCCTGTATCCAGCCCATAATTTATCCTTGTACATCTAGAATCCGATCATGGGTGGAAACAATGACAAAGCAATTGAGATCACCTGACATCTGAAGGGAGAGGTGCTGCACTGAGATATTATAAATTCCTGCTTCAAATCACAATCCAAAGTCACAGTGACAAAAGGGGCATTCTTGAGTGAGATTTCACTCTAGGTGTTCATTTGCAATCTGATCAGGTTATATTATGCATGTCTAGGAAAAATTGTTACCAACTTACCTTCTGAACCACAGAGTGATGAGACTGGGTAGAGTGTTGCGGGGTTTTCTCCATGGTTTGATTCATGCCTATTATAATTTTTATAAGATGTTGGAGTCATTTATATGTAATGCTGTAATAGAGAATTACTTGTTTTGACTAATTAGTTGGTGCTGTGATCACTGACATGTTCATCATTTTAAATTCTCTGTTTCAGATCCTGCATTCCAAACTATCATAAGGCAGCTAAGCATACAAGTGACAGATATCTATAATAAGCATGAAAGTGAATAAAATAGGCAAAACCAGATAAATTAGGAGTCTAGGGATATGAACAGCAGCTCTTCAGGAAGGTTCCCTATGCAAGTAGTTTGCTTCATTGCAGTTTATTTCTGTTTTGTCTCTCCCACACCATTCATTATCTATTAGCTGCTATTAGCCTTTTCTGTGGTGGGTCAGTAAGCATGTTAGGCCAAGATATACTGAAGACAGCTTCTCTTCTGCACTGTTGCACTCTTCGTAGGAGCAGTCAATTTAGACCCTTAGGGATGGAATTCTCAGGCACTTCTTTAAACCTGAGTTTCGGAATATACTGGTATTGTACCATCACTAGCCCATGGGACTGACTATTAGTTGTAAAGGACTTATTTTAACTAATTTGATATGTAGACCTGATGGTACAGGAATAGCGTATATTAGTTACTTAATGCACTTCTAAAAAATGGTAAGGATGGTATAAGAACATGAACAGAATAGAACCTTGAGTTCTAGGGCAACCTTCCCAGTATCCAGTTGTGTAAGTTGTCCAATATATGAAGAGCAACTGTTAAAAACTGTCAGGAAAATTTGCCCAAGCACAAAACCTTTTTGCCTGCCCTTCCTGCAGGTGCTTTGGCAAATAGATAATTTCATGGTTACATACTGTACAGCAAAGCAACACAAACATATTAAGACCAAACACATCTTGGGGTTCTGTGAGGATCAGAGATCCCTCAGCTTTTGTTCCTATGGTAACTCTAATACTATCAGAGCCATCTGGGGGAAAGAATGGCAGTCTGGACTATGGACTTTAGCTACATGTTCAAACTACAGTATTACTTAAATAATACATCATAATATTTTCCCAATTTGAGATATAATTGTACAGCATCCTGCAGTGTTGTGTACCGCTGCGTGTGTTCTAGGGAGAGTCCATTAAAGCCACTGATATGAAAATTACCTAGTCAGAATACACAACACACTCCAGAAGATGAGTGCCTTATAGAATAACAGTGAACATTAGCTGGTGCTCATAGGTCACCTGGGAGTGCAACAAAGTTACCCTCATAATTAACTGCCTGGAGACCTGCGAACTCACCCCTGCGGCACTTCCTGCTGGTGTCTTCCAGGAATTAGCTTGATTCAGCTCTGGAGCACCCTCTGCAGGCTGGTGATCCGCCTGTCCTCTGGCCCCGTGTCCCTCCCAGGACCCAGTGCCCTTTTACCTGGGGTGCTGCTACCTAGGAGAAATCCCCTCAGTCTTAGGGTCTCCCCTCCCTGGGGAACCTCGACCTACTATCTCCATCTTGCCTCAGTATATGGCTACTGCCAGTCATTGTCTAGCCCCATGCCCTGGGGCAGACTGCAGTATTAGCCTACTCATCACAGGCAAGGAGGGTTTGTACCTGCTGCCTTTGCCTACCCCTGGGCTGCCTCCTGCAACCTCCCAGTACCTATTAGCTCAATGCTAGGCCACAGCCTGGGGCTTTCCAGGCTAGAGCTCCCCAGCTCCTCTGCCTTTCCCCAGCCCTGCTTCACTCAGGTACCCTGTGTCCAGCTCCCTGCAGCCAGGCTGTCAAGATTCCTTCCCCACTCTGAACGTTAGGGTACAAATGTGGGGACCTGCATGGACACTTCTAAGCTTATTTACTAGCTTAGATCTGGTAACTCTGCCACCATACAGAAATTTTAGTGTCTGGAGCACTTCCTGTCCCCCCAAAACTCTCCCCTCCCTGGGTGGCCTTGAGGGACTTCACCAGTTCCCTGGTGAACTCAGATAAATCCTTGGAATCTTAAAACAAGAGAAATTAACCATCCCAAATCTCAGACAGTGTGGAACCACACTGGCGGATTTCTTCCTAGAACTTTAAGAATAAACAGATTAATAAAACACATGCACCTTTACAATATACTACTAATATGTAAAACTACAAGATTTTCTACATTTCAAGGACAATTTTAAACCAGTTGATTCTGGGAAACTTTCATGGGAAGAGTGCATCAGCTACTTTGTTAGAAGCTCCTGAAATGTGTGAATTTCAAAATCAAAATCTTTGGAGAAGCTTAAACTCCATCGAAGCAGTTTTTTGTTGTTTTCCCTTGGCAGTATGAAGCACTTTAGTGCAGCATGGTCGGTTTGTAGCTGGAACCGCTGTCCCCAAACGTATGGGCGTAGCTTTTCCAGGGCAAACACAATGGTGTAGCATTCTTTTTTCACTGATTGACCAGTGGCTTTCCCTCTCAGACAGTTTCTTGCTGAGAAACAGGACAGGATGAAATTCTTGATCCAGTCCTTCCTGCATTAAAACTGCTCCTACACCACACTCAGATGTATCTGCGGTTACTAGGAATGGTTTGTCAAAGTCTGGGGCCCTTAGCAGAGGGTCAGATATGAGTGTTGCCTTAAGCTGCTTAAAGGCCTTCTGGCACTCATCAGTCCACTTAACTGCATTTGGCTGTGTCTTTCTGGTCAGGTCTATTAGTGGAGCAGCGATTTGGCTGTAGTGTGGTACAAATCGCCTGTAATATCCGGCCAAGCCTAAGAAGGATTGGACCTGTTTCTTTGACTTTGGGACAGGCCATTTTTGGATAGCATCCACCTTAGCCTGTAGTGGATTTATCGTTCCTTGACTCACCTGGTCTCCAAGATCAGTCACTCTGTTTTGGCCTATTTGACACTTTTTAGCCTTAACAGTTAGTCCTGCCTGCCTGATGCGCTCAAAGACTTTTTCCAGATGCTCCAGGTGTTCTGCCCATGAATCAGAAAAAATAGCCACATCATCAAGGTAGGCAGCTACAGATTCTCCCAATCCTTCTAGGAGACCATCTACAAGTCTTTGGAAGGTGGTGGGTGCATTTCGCAGCCCGAAAGGAAGCACATTAAATTCATACACCCCTGCATGGGTGATGAAGGCTGACCTTTCTTTGGTAGCTCATCGGTGCGTGGCATTGGATAGTTGTCGGGATGAGTTATAGCATTTAGCTTATGGTACTCCATGCAAAAGCGTATTTCCCCATCTGGTTTCCCCATCTGGTTTGGGTACTAGAACCACTGGAGATGCCCATGCACTGTTAGAGGGGTGGATTATACCCATCTGTAGCATGCTTTGGATCTCCCATTCTATAGCAGCTTGGGCATGAGGACACACCCAGTAGGGTGGGGTTCTAATTGGATGAGCATTACCTGTGTCAATGGAGTGGTATGCCCGTTCAATCCACCCTGGGGTGGCTGAGAACATTGGGGCAAAGCTAGTGCATAGCTCCTTGATCTGCTGTCGCTGCAGGCATTCCAGGGTTGTGGAGAGGTTCACCTCTTCCACACCACCATCACTTTTTCCATCGTAGTAGACACCTTCAGGCCACTCCACATCATCTCCTCCCTGGGCTGTAAACTGAAAAACTTTTAAGTCTCTGTAATAAAAGGGCTTTAGAGAATTAACATGGTACACTTTAGGCTTTAGGGTTGAGGTGGGGAATGTTATGAGATAGTTGATAGCTCCCAGGCACTCTTGGACCGTGAATGACCCTTCCCATTACGCTTTCATCTTATGGGCCTGTTGTACCTTCAAGACCATAACCTGGTCCTCTACTTTGAAGGAATGCTCTCTGGTATGTTTATCATACCAGGTCTTTTGCTCTTTCTGAGCATCCTTTAGGTTTTCTTTAGCAATTGCTCCTCATATCCAGGCATCCCAATTCTTTCCAATTTGGTAGGCGTGTCGGGTAAATAACACATCTGGTTTCCACCTTAGGGCTCTGAACTGCCAACGGGCATGCTCAGGTGTTAGCCCCATTCTGATTCTGGCCTTGGTTTGAAAAAGATTATAATTGTTCATGTGTTCCTTAGGCATTTCAGCCACCACCTCTGCTAAGGGTCCACTGAGCTGTGGCCTCAGCTCTATCATGTACTGGTCTGCAGAGATGCTGTACCCAATGCAGGCCCTTTCAAAATTTTCTAAGAAGGCCTCAGTATCATCACCTGCCTTGTAGGTGAGGAATTTTCTGGGATGGGCAACAGTACCTGGAGAAGGGTTGTTAGGGTTGGCGGCTACATCTGGCTTAGCCCTTGCTAATTCCAGGGCTTGCTGGTGGGCCTCCCTCTGGATCTCCATCTCTTTTTGTTTCATCTCCATAGCTCTCCGGTGGCCAGCCTCTTTGGCTTTCTCTTCTCTTTCTCTTTCTTTTTGTTTCATCTCCATCTCTTTTTGTTTCATCTCCATCTCTTTTTCTCTCCCCTCCATCTCTTTTTCTCTTGCCTCCATAGCTCTGTTGTGGGCAGCCTCTTCTCTGGCTATTTCTTATTGTTTTATTTCCATCTGTCTCTTATGTTCGTTGTCTTTCTCTGTTGCTTCTAGCCTAGCCAGGTCTAGTTTGTTAGTTGCTCCATTGGTACTAATTTTCCTGCTTTCTTGTGCTGGCCACACCCCTCTGCAGCTCACTGAAACTGGGATGCACTCAGCTCAGGGCTGCTTGGTTAATAGAGACTTTCTAACTAGTTATACCAGAGAGGTAGAAAGAAAGAAAGAAAACAATTCATCTTGTAAATTCCTTTTGCTGGCTGCTTGCTCACAGCTTGAAGCCTCCTCTTAACAAAGACTCTTGTTAAAAAACTTAACACTTCTGCCTTCAGGCTGCTTTCTAAGCAGCTAGAAAGGAGAGAAAAAAAAATCCTGCTGGCTTTTGGTTCCTAAAAATATCTCTCACCGCTGCTCACCATGTCAACGTTCCTTCCCCACTCTGAACGTTAGGGTATAAATGTGGGAACCTGCATGGACACTTCTAAGCTTATTTACTAGCTTAGATCTGGTAACTCTGCCACCATACAAAAATTTTAGTGTCTGGAGCACTTCCTGTCCCCCCAAAATTCTCCCCTCCCTGGGTGGCCTTGAGGGACTTCACCAATTCCCTGGTGAGCTCAGATCCAACTTCCTTGGATCTTAAAACAAGGAGAAATTAACCATCCCTCCTCCTTTCCCCACCAATCCCTGGTGAGTCCAGATCCAATCCCCTTGGATCTTTAAACAAGGAAAAATCAATCAGATTCTTAAAAAGAAAGCTTTTAATTATAGAAGAAAGGTAAAAATCATCTCTGTAAAATCAGGATGAAAAATACTTTACAGGTAATCAAATTCGTATAGCCCAGAGGAACCCCCTCTAGCCTTAGGTTCAAAGTTACAGCAAACAGAGGTAAAATCCTCTCAGCAAAAAAGGACATTTACAAGTTGAGAAAACAAAAATAAAACTAATCCGCTTTGCCTGGCTGTCACTTACAATTTTGAAACACGAGAGACTGATTCAGAAAGATTTGGAGAGCCTGGATTGACGTCTGGTCCCTCTTAGTCCCAAGAGCGAACAACAACCAAAAAAAAGAGCACAAACAAAGACTTCCCTCCACCAAGATTTGAAAGTATCTTGTCCCTTTATTGGTCCTCTGGTCAGGTATCAGCCAGGTTTACTGAGCTTCTTAACCCTTTACAGGTAAAAGAGACATTAACCCTTAACTATCTGTATATGAAACAGGCCCTTCTCCCTCTACAACTAGAGAGAGACTGAGCCTGGCTTCCTGGCCTTTTTATACAGACCAGCTGTGGCAGTGGCCTGATTGGGGCGTGGCCCAGCTGCAGCCACTTCCTAATCAGCCTAGCTTAGTTACTCCCAGCCACAACCTAAAGCCCTTTAGTGGCAGGAGCAGGGTAAGCCCCCTGCTACACTGCCTCATGCTCAGGCCTACCTCGACCGGGTCCTGCGAGAGGGCACGCCCCGCCCACCCTCCACCCTGAGCCCTCCGGACCTTTTCATCGGGCCCCTGCCCTGTGGACCCGACCGGCCTCCCCGCCCCTTCTTAGCAAGCCGGCTGCATGATCTGCAGCTAGTCCGCTTCCAAACCATGCCAAGAAAACATCTCTACACACTCGTGCTCCACACCCTTCACTTCCTCACCCTCGTGTCCCGCCCCGACACAAAGTGGCAGGACCTCCTGCCACCTCTGGAGGGTGAGGAGCCCCGGTGGGCCAACCTCTACTCTACCCTGGTCCCGAGGCCCGCCGGGGATATCAATTGGTAGGTCCTTCATGGGGCCGTGAGCATGGGTGTGTATTTGGTGCGGTTTACCCCTGTCCCAGACAACTGCACCTTCTATGGCATGAGGGAGACCCTGGCACACGTCTACTTAGAGTGCGCCAGGTTGCAGCCCCTATATTGGCTCCTCACCAATATCCTGTTATGTTTCTGGCTGCTCTTTTCCCCTCACCTCCTTCCCTATGCACTCCCTATCTGTGGCCCCACAAAGTCCCGGGACTTCATGGTCAACCTCCTCCTCGCCCTGGCTAAAATGGCCATCTACGCAATCAGGGAGAGGAGGTTGGCCAATGGAGACTCCTGTGACTGTGGGGCTTGTTTCCGGTTCTTAGTCTGTTCACGCATCCGTGCAGAGTTCCTCTGGGTGGCGTCCACTGGCTCCCTTGACGCCTTCGAGAAGCAGTGGGTGCTGTCTGGGGTTCTCTGCTCGGTGTCCCTGTCAGGCTCCCTTCTTATGACCCTTTGCATTCCTGTCCCTGTTCTTTTACTAGTTGTCCCCAGAAATCAGTTGGGTTCTGAGATCCTGTAGATCCTCCCCTTAGGCTGGCGGGGGGATCCTCCCTTTAGGCTGTGGGGGGGGATCCCCTTAGGCTGTACATCCTTAGCTGTAACTCAGATGAGGCAGTGTACCTATCAGGTTCCTCCCGCCCACTTCCCGGGAACCCAATAGGTGCACTGCGTCATCTGAGTTACAGCTAAGGATGTACAGTATGTGTATGTGCATGCATGGTATATTAGCTTCATAGAGTTAACTGTCTCATCCCTTTACATTACACTTAAGGAAAGCTGTCCTGTTGGTTGAAAAAAAATGTAGAAACTAAACTGATAATGTTGTCGTAAGCTCTGTTAAATCTTGTTGAAACTGGTGAGTGTAACCACCTCTCTTCATTGAAGCAATGTAAGAAACAATAGAAGGCCTCAAAGCAAAACACAGGCACATGTCACTCCTCCAGAAATATGCAAGTCCATTCAGGAATTAGCACTATGTGAGTGGAGGGCTTAACTGATCATAGGGTTGACCAGTTTGGTCTTAATTGACCAGATGTCCCAATTGTATAGGGACAGTCTCAATTTTTGGGTCTTTTTCTCACATAGGTTTCTATTCCCCCCCACCCTCTGTCCCAATTTTTCACATTTGTTGTCTGGTCACCCTATCTGGGCACTGTTTTGGGAGGGGGGTGAGTGTGTCTGTGTGTGTGTGGCTGCATAGCAACAAAGACACAGAAGGAGCAAGAAGCCAGACATAGCAACAGAAGCACTGGCCGCATGACCCTGAGAAAATGCCTAGATAGGGAAAGCTCTTGGATAGAATGCTGGCTGAAAGAGGCTTGGAGCAAAGAAAATATCTTCTGTTGTTTGATTCCTCCTCTGCCCAGGGAAACAGGACTTTGTAAATTCTTTGTAAATAAACAGGATTGCACCAAAGATTCTTAGTTCCATAATTAATTTCTCCTCCTAACCAGAACAACATGCAAGAGCTCACATTTTTTGCTAGCTACTTAGGTCAAAAGAGATAACAACATGAAAACTTAGAACAATAGAGATACTGGACATATATATATAGAACTCAGTGTGTACTTACACACACACACACACGCTATTCTGTCACCCCATGCAATCCTATTCATACAAATGAGATACGTGTGTATTGTAAGTATGACTATGTAGAGTACACTGTATATTATCTACCCACAGAGCACACATCTCCATATATCTGCTTATGCTAAATTAATTCTTCCACAACACCTTAAGAAACTATCTTATCTGCCCTTCATACAGCAAAAATACCAAACCACCCCAAAGCATTTTGCAACTGTATGATATCTTAGGAGAGCAGGGAGATTGTATGAAAAATCAGAGATCAATTAAAAACATGGCTACTATTCATAGCCCTTTTATAATGTAATATCATGGATTTATAATTTTCCCTAAGGAAACTAAATTAATTTTCAGAGATTTGTTTTTCTTTTTTTTTTAAACTGAGTGAAACAAGTGTAATAAATAACTCTTTCTAGTACCTGTGGAGATAATTGGCTGGAAAACTATAGGGTGATAATTGTTAACCAACTTGAGGTCACCTCAGCTGTACATTAGCATCATTGAGACATGCTTCTGAGCAACAAGAACATGACCTTCAGACAAACATTAATTAAATGAAAAAGTTAAAAGAGGAGTTGAATTTACAGCCCAGCATACCTTGCCACACATTTTAACGGCTGAGCTGGTTTCTTAGATTTTTCTCAGTCTTTACAGAGCTTTCCTCTTTTAGGGCTTGGCAACACTTGAGAGTTGCAGCGCTGGTGGTGGCTTTACAGCACTGTAATTTACTCCCCGTCCACACTGGCAAGGCACATACAGCGCTGTATCTCCCTGGCTACAGCTCTGGTTGTACTCCACATGGATGAGAGGAATAAAGAGAACAGCGCCGGAGCTGCAGAGCTGGAGTGCCAGTGTAAACAGTGATTAATCTTTCTACGCGGTAACTGACCTCTGGAATTTTCCCATAATGCTTTTAACTAAAGAACTCTCTTTGTTTTGTTGTGAACTCGGGGTTCCTGGAGCTGCTTATTTGAAAAACAAACACAGCAATTGTTTGCTCGAGCAGAGGCAGGCAGGGAATGCCCACAGGTAGTGTTTGCTTGAGAGAAACAGCACGGCTGGGGGAGTGGGGAAGGGAGTCCGTTGGAGCAGCTGCTTATCTGGTCTGAAGGCTATTTGCATTTAAGAGTGAACGAGAGAGGGGTGGGGAAAGTGGTCGGAATTTGCAAGGCAGGGAGCTGACACTGTGTTGGCTCCAAAAATCCACTCTCTCTCTCTTCCCCACGCTCCCTGTCACAGTCCACCCTACCCCCCCCTTTTGAAAAGCACGTTGCAGCCACTTGAACGCTAGGATAACTGCCCATAATGCACCACTCCCAACACTGCTGCACATGCTGCAAATATGGCCACACTGCAGCGCTGGTAGCTGTCAGTGTGGCCACACTGCAACGCTTTCCCTACACAGCTGTACGAAGACAGCTTTAACTCCCAGCGCTGTACAGCTGCAAGTATAGCCAAACTCTTACATGCATATTTTGTAGCCAAAAGATTCATTTGATAGTGGAAGTTTTCAATGAAAGAAAGCCTGGTTACATGGTCTAGCTTACTGAAAACTGAAAAGAATCAGTTGCTTGTAAGGAAAGTTCTTTCACCAACCCGCATTTGCACCTATTCCAACCTGACGTGTGAGCTGGATAATACTCCAAATTATTCAAGTACTGGTAATTCAATTTTTTGCTCATCTCCTTCTACTTAGGAACAGACACAGCTTCGGAGTCTGCTAGTGTGGATGTAAAATTCCAGCATATACCGCTGCCATTGAATGGAACAGGACTATCATTACTGCTTCAATAAGAACAGGATTGTGCCCTCTGTCAGTGTGCTCTTAAAAAGTAGATATTTAATGTATTGTAGTGCTTGCCATACAAGATGCTGTATGTAGTTCATTATAATGGCCATGCTGGTAGTTGCCAACCAGATTCAGTCTTATAAATCTCTTAGGGTATGGCTACACTCGAAACTTCAAAGCGCTGCAGTGGGAGTGCTGCCACGGCAGTGCTTTGCAGTGTGAGTGTGGTCGCAGTGCCAGTGCTGGGAGAGAGCTCTTCCAGCACTGCACGTACTCCACATCCTCATGGGGTTTAGCTTGAGGTGCTGGGAGCCGTGCTCCCAGCACTGCGGCACTGTTTACACTGAGGCTTTACAGCGCTGTATCTTGCAGCGCTCAGAGGGATGTTTTTTTCACACCCCTGAGCGAGAAAGTTGCAGCGCCGTAAAGCGCCGGTGTAGCCATGGCCTTATAGTAGAGCTACACTCTGCAGTTCCCGATCCTTACAAGTCCTGGCTGGTCTTTTCAGATTCTGGTTAAGGCCATCCAGGGGCACTTTCAGTACAGTGCTGTGCACTGTGCAAAAGGACTATACTCAAAGAAAGCCATTAGTGATTTTTGTAATCCAGAACAAAAGAAATGACTCTTGCCTTTAAATTCACACTGTGGTCAATAATTTAAAAAATAGTAAAATTCACTCATCCCAAGGAGGTTACTGACATTTTGAGAAGCTCTTTCCTATCACTGCAAATAAAAAAGGATGAAAGCACTCTGGTTTTAGCTGGTTTTAAGAAAGTTTCAACACTTCTGTATGTTTTTGGGTATCTATTGCTTTCCTTTAATTTGTTTTGGGTTACTTTAAAGTCAGATAGGATTCAGGATTTGTAGGTAAAGCGAGAGAAATCACACCCTTTGCTCTCCATCAAAAGATATTTCCTCTTTAATTGCATTCTTTTCCTTCAGCTCTTAAGAGAGGGGCAATTAGGGGAGGAGAAGCACTTCCAGACCAGTAGCTCAATCCTCTCTGCTCTCTTCACTTTGATTCAGAAGTCTCATTGGACCAAATTCCCAATGCTGTTCTTCATAGGATGAAGATGAATTAATATTCATAGGATAGGATAATCTGAGAGAAACTCCTCTCAGATATTAGAAGAATGTGGTCTGGATGTCAGTCATTATTCTCTGTCACTGCTAAATGCATGTACTCATATTCTACACAGGAGAACTGGGTTGTTTGGAGGAACAGAATAAGGCAGTGTCCAAGAGCTGCCCCTTAGGTAAAAGAAACTTCATCACGCCCTTCAAAAGCAAATAGATTAAAAAAACACCACTATATTATTTTCTTTTAATTTGAACCTTCTTCCTTGTCTTGCATAAAATCTACCTGTTATTTTAAGAGATTCTGCCCTTGAAGTATGGAGCTGATCACAGGCCAACACAAATCCATTTCCAGAAGAAATAGGTAACAGAATGGAGCCAACATTAAAACATATATTTAAAATCAAAAGACCAAGATTGGTCTTGAATTCAATGTGAGCATCATATGTCAACATGTGAAATAAATGAGTAAAGTCTGAGACCCATATTTTTAAAATGCCAGTGTGTGGTAAGACCTCCCAGATGTGGATTTGATTAGGGCCAAAGTTAGGCTGGTTACAACCTGCAGCTAGCAAGATTTTTTTTTCTCCTCAACAAGCTCTGATGATTGAAATACTGCAAGGAGAGGGGGAGAGGGAATGAGTTGAACTTCCCCAAACTGAAATTGTACTCCTGCTAATGATGTGTATTTATGCTGAGAACCAGCTGGATACATAAAAAGTTGCTGTTATTGTTGATTTGTTATTTCTTCCTTAGGTTGGCAGAATTTCTCACAAAAGGGATAGGGCCCAAAAGGTGGCTGCTTACAACCCTCCTAATTATATCTCAAATGAGCAGCTGTTTACAAGCGAAGTGCACTCTAGAGGGATTCAATGGGCAGACAAATTATTTCCACCAGACGAACTATGGCTGAATCATTCCAGCCAATCAAATACAGTGGTAGTTTTCATCAAACTCTGGCTTGAGCATCTAGGAGAGGATTCAGAGTGAAATTCTGAAATCCTGGATAAAGACCAAATAATCAGGCTTTTATGTGGCTGCCATTTGTGGGAGAGACGTAAGTCTACCTTCTTCTAGCCCAGGAATAAGCAGAGAGGCTGCAGCATAGCACTTCCACAGCCTTCTTGGCTGCTGTACCAGTTTATGAGTTGGCATAGGGGCCATTGTCCTGCTATATAAAGGTACTGAGAAGATCCAGTGGCCCTTTTCTGGACAACCCTCAACATTCTCCATTGCACGGGCCTATTTGGAGTCCAGGTCAGAAGAATGTGGGGGAGTGCAGGCCCTACTGCATAACCACTCCATCCACACATCACCCCTCTGCAGGAGCTTATGACTCACATTACTGAGAGCTCCTTAAATCAAAACACTAATCAAGGTTTTTTTGGATACACAGCCCTGCATAGTGTGTGTATTCATACAGAACTGACAAAAGTCCCAAAGTCTTGTCCCAATATGCATGGGGCTCATTTTAAAACTGGGAATGAATTGTCCAATGGCAGACTATTCCTTGGTTGTTCCAAAGTCCTTGTCAAGAATCTGGAGAGGACATCCTCTGGCTATTTCACAGAGCTCCTGCAATGCTGAGAGCCTCCTGCGTACCACCTACAAAGGGGGCAATTTTAGCCCTAGTGACAATATTGTCCTTAAGGTGGACAAAAAGGTAATTCAGACTCCACACTTGCTGGACACTTGGAATTTCTCGAACATCTGTTTGAATTAAAATGGGACATTAGCCACTAGAAACTGTGCTGAACAAGCAAACTCACCTGTTTACACAAACCCCTCTGTTAAAGGCCATGCCAGCCACAATCTACTACAGCTGCACAGAATTTTTAGGCACAGAAGTATGTTTCTGAATATTCAGTAGCAGCTTAGAAAAGTTACCTATATTTGGAATACTTAATATGGCATCCTTTCAATACCACTGTGCAAAACAAATGGATGCATTATCATTCACTCTGACCATATTTTGAATGCAAATAAAGTCTTCCTTACTAATGATTAAAATGCTAACTGATTTGAAAGGCTGCGTGGCGCCTTCCTGAGAAGCAGATTTTTAATAGAAATGAATTTTAGAAATGCATTTATCACAGCACAGGATCTGATGACGCTGGCAGCTAATAAACAGTCAGAGGCATATTGCTTTCTACTGAATGCTTTACCAAAGGACCAGCTTGCTCTTTTAGGGTTCTTTAGGCTAATAGGGTTTGAAATTTTTCAGCAATTCTTTAGCATCTCTAGAACACACAGGAATTTAGATAGCTTGCAGGAATTTAGATCGCTTTAATGAGCTGCAGCCACATTGTCTTTAAATAGAAATGTGCCCACTTATATCATCTGAGGACCTGGGCCTATATCTGTGATTTTGTTTTTCTATTCACCCTTGGAATTTAGCTTACAGACTCAACTACAAGTAGCTAAATAAACAAACTGGAATTAAATCCAGAACTTCAGTAAACTGTGATTGGTCAAGCACAGAGGGAACAATATCGTTTGTCTAATACACAGCTTATTTTAGGAGGCGATAGCAACTTTACGTTAGATCTGTATCTCTTAGGATCTTTCCCACTAAACTGGATTCAATCACTAGTTGCTTCTTGCACTGGAAAAACAATTGAGATTGAAGAGAATGGCAAATGATTTGGAGTCAGAAAAACCAGTCTGAGAGAGGTGCCTTTCTGGGAGCTGAAGAAAACCAAAAGCCACTTAACTTCCCTGTCATAGATTAGATCCATAGATTATCAGGGTTGGAAGGGACCTCAGGAGATCCTCTAGTCCAGCCCCCTGCTCAAAGCAGGACCAATCCCCAAATGGCCTCCTCAGGGATTGAACTCACAACCCTGGGTTTAGCAAGCCAATCCCAGCTCAGGCCAGCAGCAGAGAAACTGCAGCAGTGGAGAAAAAGAGTAAGGTCTGAATAGTGTGGAAAGAAAAAAAGAGGGCCAAGGTGAATAACTATTGCACTGTGGCTAGTGAAATACTACAGTGTGAAAACCTCCACAGTGTAGAGAGAGGGGGATTGTTGATGGGAACTGCCAGGCTGAATGCCAGCATTAGACGATTCCAAGGCATTTGGGAGAGGTGGTTTGGCCATTCAGTTGAGACAGGAGGAAGCAGGTGCAGAAGCAGCATCTCACATCCTGCTTTCCTCTCCCAGGTTTCCTGGGGCCCCCTAGCCCCCAAGGGCCAGAAAAAGTAGTGTTAAAAAAATCTGAAGTTCTCAAACTGTGCTCCACAGAGCAGTGACTGGTGATCTGTGGAGCCAGGGCAAGTCGCCTGGTGTTGGCCGTCCTCGTAGCCAACTGCTAAACTGTATTAAAAGAAGACAAAAATACCTAAATGCATTCCTTAATGTCACCATTTCCTGAGTGCATAAGTGTCACCACAGTTGTTTATGGGCTATCTGCTAAATATTTGAACTAGCATCTGTCATCTGAGGTTCACAAAATACTTTATAAGCAAACAAACACTTCCCATTTTCTAGAAAGGGAAGAAATGGAATCACAGAGAGCTTGTGTGACTTGCCCAGGAGCTGTGGCAGAGTCACGAATGGAACTCTATTTTCCTAATTCCTAAGAGATTTTTGATCTCACCATCAGACCGCACTGTCTCCTGCATACTAACCCTCCTCCCTTGCCTAAAAAGCCTGTCCTGAGAATTTAATGGCCAGAGGGAGGCTTTGGAGTTCTGATCCATAGGTTAGCTGGATGATGACAGAATAATACAATAAGGACCCTAATGAAACTGCAGAAAAACCTGAAAGTCTCTGAATTAAGTTTAGAAGCATGAACAACAAGGGTGATGTCATGGTGGGAGTCTGCTATAGACCACCAGACCAGGGGGATAAGGTGAATGAGGCTTTCCTCAGGCAAC
Source organism: Chelonoidis abingdonii (assembly GCF_003597395.2). NCBI lineage: Eukaryota > Metazoa > Chordata > Testudines > Testudinidae > Chelonoidis > Chelonoidis abingdonii. The sequence continues at coordinate 213,147,001 of NC_133769.1, read as the reverse complement.
TAACAGAAATTACTAGATCACAGACCCTGGTTCTCATGGGGGACTTTAATCCCCGGGTATCTGCTGGAGAGCAATACAGTGGTGCACAGACATCAAGGAAGTTTTTAGAAGTGTAGGGGAGGCAATTTACTGGTGTAAAAAAAAAAAAAAAAAAAAAAAAAATAAAAACAAAAAAAAAAAACAAAAAAAAAAATAAAAAAAGAAAGAAAAGTGCTGAGAACAGAATAGGGCAGAGCTTTCTGAACTGCTGCCACAAACGGGACGAATAGTAAGGGAAGCAAGGGGATGGGAAATGGGGGCAGTGACATAAGATGTCAGTTCAGAATCCTGACCAAAGGAAGAAAGGAAACAGCAGAATATGGACCTGATTCAGAAAAGAGACTTGACTCCCTCAGGGACATGATGGGCATGATCCTGGGAGAAAAACATAGGGGGAAGGAGCCCAGGAAAGTTGGCTGTATTTTAAAGAAATCCTGAAATTGAGGTTGCAGGACAAACGATGCAGGTAGAAGATAGTAATTGGAGGTGAAGCTTCGGCTTAACGTGAAATCTGCTGATATTAAAACCAAGAAGAATCTTACAAGGAGAAGATGTAAAAGTTGCCTCGGGCATGCAGGAGTGAAATCAGGAAGGCCAAATCACAACTGGAGTTCCAGCTAGCAAGGAGTTAAGAGTAACAAGAAGGTTTTACAGTTATGGTAGCAACAAGAAGGTGGTCAGGGAAAGTGTGGGCCCTTACTGAATGAGGAAGCCAACCTAGTGACAGAGGAGTAGAAAAAGCTAATGTACTCAATACTTTTGCCTGTCTTCACGAACAGGTCAACTCAAGACTGCTGCACGTGGCAGCACAGTTGGAGAGGAGGTGATCAGCCTCCGTGGAAAAAAGAGTGGTTCAGGACTATTTAGAAAGATGGATGAGAACAAGTCCACAGGGCTGGATGACTTTAGCAAAGCTTTGATACAGCCTCCCATAGTATTCTGGCCGGCAAGTTAAAGAAGTTTGGCTGGATGAATGGACATAAGATGGATAGAAATCTGGCTAGATCATTCGGGGCTCAAAGGTAGTGGATTCAATGACACCCATGTCTAATTGGCAGCCGGTATCAAGCGTAGTGCCCAGGGGTCGATCTGGCAGTTTGTTCAATATTCATTAATGATCTGGAGATGGCGTGGATTGCACCCTCAGCTAGTTTGCAGATGAACTTGTCAAGGTTCCTCCCCACTCTGAACTTTAGGGTACAGATATGGGGACCTGCATGGACACTTACTAACTAATTACTAGCTTAGATTCTGGTAACACTGCACACCAGAAATTCAGTTCTGAACACTCCTGTCCCTCCAAACACCCCTCCCCTGGTAGCTTGAAGGCTTTTCCACAAATTCCTGGAACACGATCAACCCCTTGATCTTAACATAGAGGAGATTTAACACCTCCCCCTCTTTCCCCCACACATCCCTGGGAGTCCAGATCCAATCCCTTTGGATACTTAAAAAAGGAAAATCAAATCAGGTTTTAACAAAGAAACTTAATTAAAGAAGAAAGTAAAAATATCGTCTGTAAAATCAGGACTGGAAAATACTTTACAGGATAATAGATCATAATAGGCCCAAGGACCCCCTCTACGTAAGGTTCAAAGTTACAGCAAACGAGGTAAAATCTCCAGCAAAAAGGAACCATTCACAAGTTGAAGAAAAAAAATAGACAACACGACTGGCTGGCTGTTACTGACAAGTTTAAAACAGAGAGACTGATTCAGAAGATTGGAAGCCTGGATTGATGTCTGGTCATTCTAGTCCATAGAGAAACAACCCCCAAACAAAGAGCACAAACAAAGACTTCCCTTCCCCAAGATTTAGAAATCTTGTCCTTATTGGTCCTTGGCAGTGTCAGCAGGTTTATGAGCGTTCTTAACCTTTTAACAGGTTTAAAAAGAGGCATTAACCCCGTTAACTACTGTTTATGAAACAACTAAACTGGAGAAGTAGAACTCTGGAGGATAGGGAGGATACAGAGGACTAGAACAATTAGAGGATTGGGCCAAAAAAATTAATGAGATCAATAAGACAAGTGCAGGGTCTGCAATTAAGGAACTGACAGAGTCCATGGCACTGCTAAGACTAGGGACCAGTTGGCTAAGAGCAGTTCTGCAGAAAAGGACTAGGGGTTACCAGTGGAGGAGAAGCTAGTGAGCCAACAGTGTCCTCGTTGCGAAGAAGGATAACAGCATTTGGTGCTGTATAAGTAGGAGCAATGCCAGCAGACCGAGGGATTGATCATTCCCACCCCTATTTGCATTAATGAGGCCCTATCTGAGTATGTGTCCAGTTTTTGGGCCCACATACAAGAAGGACTGTAGAAAAAATTGGAAGAGCCAGCGGAGGGCAACAAAAATAATTAAGGGGCTTGAAGCAACCGACTTATCGAAGAGAGGCTGAGGAACTGGGATTATTTAGTCATAGGAAGTCATAGAATCAAAAGGTGGAAGGGACCTCATGAGTCATCTAGTCCAACCCCTGCTAAAGGCAAGACCATTTTCCCTAAATAATCCCAGCCAGGTCGCGGTCTAGCCGGAACCTTAAATAGCTTTAACAGATGGCAAGATTCTACCACCTCCCTAGGTAACCCATTCCATACTTCACCACTCTCCTAGTCAGAAAGTTTTTCTAATTCCAGCCTTGACTTCCCCGCAACTGCAACTTCAAACCATGCTCCTTGTTCTGTCCTCCGTCACACTGAGAACAGCCTAGATCCTCCTCCTTCGGAGCATCCCTTCAGTAGTGAAGTTGCTATTCAAATCCCCCCTTAGTCTCTCTTCTGCAGGCTAAAAAGCCAAGTTCCTTCAGCTCTCTTCATAAGTCATGTCTCCAGTCCTCTAATCATTTTTGTTGCCCTCCGCGGACCTCTCCAATTGTTCCACGTCCTTTGTGTAGTGTGGCGCCCAAACTGACACAAATCCAGATCGCCTCACCAGTGCCGAATAGGGGGAATAACACATCCCTCGATCTGCTGGCAACACTCCACAATACAGCCCAGTATGCTATTACCTTTTTGCTACAAGAGCCACACTGTGGCTCAGTTCAACTTTCCATCTACCGTAACCCCAAGATCCTTTCTTTCAGCACTGCTACTAGCCAAACAGTCCCCAGCCTGTAGCAGTGCATGGGGTTTTTCTGTCCTAAGTGCAGGACTTTGCAACTTGTCCTGTTGACTTCATGAGGTTTCTTGTGGCCACTTCTCCAATTTGTCTAAGTCTCTCTGAAATCCATCCCTGCTCCAGCGTGTCCACCACTCCCCCCAACTTGGTGTCCACCTGAAAATTTACTTAATGTGCAAGCTATGCCATCATCAAGATCATTAATGAAGACATTGAATAGAACGGGCCCTACGACAGACCCCTGGGGCACACCACTTGTTACTGGTTGCCAACTAGAGAGTGTGCCATTGATACCTACCCGCTGAGGCCCGTTGATTCAACCAGTTTTCTATCCCACTTCACAGTCCATTCCTCCAACCCATACTTCCTTAGTTTGCTGATGAGAATGCGTGGGAAACCGTGTAAAAAAGCCTTACTAAAAGTCAAGGTATACAACATCAACAGCTTTGCCCCATCCACAAGTCCAGTCATCTCATCATAGAAAGCAATCAGATTGGTCAGGCATGATTTACCCTTGGTAATCCATGCTGACTGCTTCTGATCACCTTGTTTCCTCTAAGTGTTTCAGGATGGATTCCTTCAGCCCCTGCCATGGATTTTCCAGGAATTGAGGTGAGACCTAGATGGCTGTAGTCCCTGGATCTTCCTTTTTCCCTTTCTTAAAGATGTACTATATTTGCTTTCTTCCAGTCCTCTGGGACCTCTTCGTTTCCCATGAATTTCAAAGCATAACGGCTCTGCAACTCACATCAGCTAACCCTCATCACCCGGATTGCCAGTTCGTCGGTCCCATAGACTTGCACGTCTAACGTCTTTAAAGTAGTCCCTAACTGACCCTCAACAGTGGCTTCTCTCTCCCTCTCCTCTCTGCGTCCCCAGTGTATAGGGGGAGTTGATCCTGCCCGTAAAGACTGAAGTGAAGAAGGAATTGAATACTTCAGCCTTTTCCGCTATCTTTCCACCACTAGATACCTGCCTCATTGAGTAGGACCTACACCATCCCTAGTCGTCTTCTTGTTGCTTACATACTTGTAAAACCCCTTCCTATTATCCTCACATCCTTGCTAGTTTCAACTCAAATTGCCCTTTGGCCTTTCTGATTCTACCCTGCAGGCCCGACAATAATCTATATGCCTCCCAGTCATTTCTGTCCAAGCTTCCATTTTTTGTAAAGCTTCCTTCTTTGCTCAGCTCACCACTGAGTTCCTGCTACCGCTGGGCACTTTCTACCTTGCTGTTCTTTCTGCACATCGGTATGGTATATTCCTGTCTCTTAGCATGGTTTCTTTTAAAAACTGCCAGCTCTCTGGACACCATCCCTTCAAGTTCAGCTTCCAGGGAATCCTGCCCATCATTTCTCTAAGGGAGCTGAAATCCGCTTCTTTCTGAAATCCAGGGTTTGCGTTCGCTTTCTCTCCTTCCTTCCTTTGACCAGGGTCTAAATCTACCATGTCATGATCACTCCTGCCCAGTTGCCGTTCACCCTTACTTCCCCGATCAACTCTTCTCTTGTTTGTGAGCAGGAGGTCGAGAGGCCGAAGGGCCCTCATTGGTTCCCCCAGCATTTGTACAGGAAGTGTTCCTCAGCGATCTCCAAACTCCTGGATTGCCTGTGACTGCTGTATTTCTCTCCCAGCAGATACAGGATAATTGAAATCTCCATGAGAACAGGGCCTGTGATCTACAAACTTCTGCTAGTTCTGTAAAAGCCTCATCCCACCTCTTCTTTCGGTCTGGTGGTCTGTAGCAGACACCCCCATAACACCCCTTGTGGCATTCCCTCTAAATTTAACCCAAAGACTTCAACTGGCTCATTTCCAGTTTCGTAGTGGAGCTCTGAGCAATCATACACTCTTTACATACAGCGCTCTCGCTCCCTCTTCGCCCCTGCCTATCCTTCCTGAACAGCTTATACCCATCCATGGCAGTGCTCCAGGTATGCAGATTCCCCCATGTCTCAGTTATCCGCAAATCATCGTATTCCCTGTCTGTGCCAGTACTACTAATTCTCTTCTTGTTCCCAGGTCCTCGCATTGTGTACAGGCACTTTAAAATTTCAGCCAACTGCCCTAGCTTTCCTCTGCTGCTTATTTCCCCTGTTGCACTCTCACCCTTGAATTGTCTCCTGGTGTTTCTCTTTTCCTACAACACTCAGATATAAGGGCTTCATTGACGGACACTTAGGCAATGATTTGATCCCCCACCTCCCAGTTCCGATTACTTTCTCTTTTCTCCTGCATTAAAACCTGCATTCCCAGTTCCATCCCTTCCTCCAGGTTTCCCTCTTTGAGACTTACCTTGGGCTTTGTCACCTTCCTCGCGTCGACTAGTTAAAGCCCCCTCACTAGTTAGCAGTCGACGTCAAAAATGCTCTTCCTCTTCCTTGCCAGGTGGAGTCCATCCTCGCGCTAGCGTCTCCTTCCTGGAAGAGTAGTCCATGGTCGAGGAAGCCAAAGCCCTCCTGACGACACGATCTCCGCAACCAGGCATTCACCTTAGGACATCTGGTTGTCTCTACCTAGCCCTACCTTGACCGTAGAAGAATCGAGGAGACACCACCTGAGTACCGAACTCCTTCACGCCGTGCTCCCAGAGCCCTGTGATCGCCTTTGATCTGCTGAGGATCACCTCTCAGCAGTATCATGGGTTGCCCACAGTGGATATGACGTAGCATGGCGGTAGTAGTCAGTGGAGCGGAGCGATTCTCGACATCCCCCGAACGTCTCAGATACGGGCCCCTGGCAGGCAGCATACCTCCCGGAGGCCCTGCAGGGCAAGATGGGTGCTTCCGTCCCCCAGCATCGAGTCTCCAATCACACAACCCTAGGTTCCTCCTGGGGTGTGGTAGATGGGATCCTCTCAGCTCAGGGGTGCATGGCTCGCTCCTCCTCCTCCTCCTCATCTCCGGCGCCACATAACGATGTCTTAACCAGAATGAGGTGTGTGATGGGAGCAGGGGTGGAACACTGACGCTGCGAGAAGTAACCAGCTGCCAGTGTCCTCCCTGTGCAAGAGCCATCTCATCCTTCTCCGGTGTGCAGACTGTAGAAGAGAAGAATGAGGGGGGATTTGATAGGCTGCTTTCAACTACCAGAAAGAGGTTCCAAAGAGGATGGAGCTAGACTGTTCTTAGTGGTAGCAGATGACAACAAGAAGTAATAGTCTCAAGTTGCAGTGGGGAGGTTTAGGTTGGATATTAGAAAAAACTTTTTCACTAGGGAGGGTGGTGAGGCACTGGAATGGGTACCTAGGGAGGTGTGGAATCTCCTTCCTTAGAGGTTTTTAAGGTCAGGCTTGACAAAGCCCTGGCTGGGATGATTTAGTTGGGGATTGGTCCTGCTTTGAGCAGGGGGTTGGACTAGATGACCTCCTGAGGTCCCTTCCAATCCTGATATTGTATGATTCTATGGTGTTAAAAGGTAATGATAGTTTCCAGAAATTAGAGATGAGTGAAGTGAATAAATTTAAGTGTAAAATGAGGGAAACTAAGACGTCTTTTGTGCCCCCCTGGGTAGCTGTTACTGATATGGAAAATTTTGAGCTGATCTATTCTGTTTCCTAGGGACCGCACTGAAAACATTGCATTTGCCATCATTAACTGAAAATAGGGGAAGAACTGAAACAAAATTAACTAAATTGGTAAGAAATATGGTGACAGCAGCAGAAGTTAACATTAAGATGCATAAATTAACCATTTAATACATACTAAAAGAGCTGAGGTAACTGTGTACAGTTTTGGTAATTTGGTATATGTAAAATGTTGGCACACAGCCAAGATGAATGCATTAGTAGTTTCAGTTTTAGCCTATGGCTAGTATGCTGGTAAGCAGAGAAGTGTGGACTGATGTCAGGTAAAGGTCACTCCAACACTGCAGGGAGGGGTCGGTCAGGTATGCTCAGTGCAAAACTAGGTTAAGGTCACCAGACCAAAATAGTAACAGACTATAATACTACGACATGTTTGACAGTTAAATTTAGCAGTTGTGATTGGTCTATAAGGATGGCCCAGTCAGAGAGGGTTTAAAGATAACTGGAGGATAGAGTATGAGAACTGGGAAACAAGCCAATTAGAACAGGTCAAAAACTGTATAAAAGGACAGAAGGCAGCAGGTCGATCGGATGGTCGGGAGCAGGAGAAGATGACTGAAGGATCAGAAGAAGAGAAGATCAGGGCTAGAACTCCGTGTTGGGTTTTTGTGGCAGAACAAGCAGCCGCCACAAGCAGCAGCTGTAATGGCAGTTACAGGATGGCAGCAGCAGTGTTGCTGTGACAGAGCAGAACGTCCCTAATAGAACAGAAGGAAAGAAGCCTACGGGGTAAGTATGCCAGCTATAGTATAGCAATAGGGTTAATGAATGTGTATGCTTGGGATAATAAAGAGGGGTGTCTGTGCTGTGTATGTCTGCGTTACTATGTATAAAGTTTGACATTTATTAACCTTCCTGTCAGTGTCCTGCATATGACTGATCACCATATGTAGAACTTAATCACTTAAGCCATTCCAACTGTATGACATTACGGTCTTGGGTACTTTAACTTGTATACCTGTGCTAAGGGATTTGTTTATGTTTTAATTTAGGATTAGATTAATTGTATTAGGAAAGATGGTTATACTAAATAAAGAAAATTCTTTTGTTTTGGACAGAGTTGTCCCTTGGGTAGGGCAGATCAGGGCGACTGCTCCGGGTCCCGCGCTTTGGGGGGCCCCACGGGACGGTGTGATTGGCTGTCACAGTCTGTCCTGGAAGAGATGAATCTGTCACTTCCACACTGTGACCTCCCCCACTCCGGGCCTCGGGCTTTGAAGGGCCCCGTGGGCTGGTGTGATTGGCCAGCGCGACTGGTCCCAGAAGAGATGAATCCGTCACTTCTGCCCCGGGTCCTGCACCCTCCTAGGGATGGCCCTGATTTTGGAAAAGTAGTGCCTGGGTGTCAATCCTTTGAGCAGATGACTGTATCTGTGTCCTCCCTAGGGTGACAGGTCTAAGTTATACTGGTAAGTTTTTCCTAAATGTGTTTCCTGTAAAACCCTGACAATTTCTCTGGGGTGGGCCCCCTTTAATCTTGCAAAAACAGGTCAATGAGTAAAGTAAAGAGAACCTCTGGTAAGCCCAGGAAGACGCAATAGGTGGGTCTCTTTTTAGGGATAACATTACAGCTTGTCAAGGAGCTGTTGAGGAACATCTGCCTAGAGGATGCAGAAAGTAACAAAATAATTTGAAGGGCAAAGCATCCAACCACATTAACCCAGTCCCAGCAGAAACTTCTTGTACAGAACTGTGCCATAAGACGACAACTCCATTTATTATGATTACATTTATTGAATGCTGACAATGAGTGTAGCTCTTAAGAATGTAAGTAATCCCATCCTCATTCAACAAAATGCTTAAGCGATATTACTCATGCGCTTCCATCCATCCAAGTACTTCAGCCCTCATCGCCATAGTATATGATCCCCTCTCACTCCTTAATGGATAAGCATGTACTTAAGTACCTTGCTGAATCAGAGCATTAGAGAAGAAAGGAGTTGTAACAATCAGCTGACCAGGATCACCTGAACCTTCGTTTTCTAAGAATATTACTGCTTTTACATTTGTTGTACTACAGAGCAAAATGTTCCCAAGGTGCATATTTTATATTAAGTGTATGTGTACAAACACACACATCCACACACCATAATACACCCATTAAGGTGACCAGATGTCCCAATTTTATAGGGACAGTCCCGATTTTTGGGTCTTCTTCTTTAATAGGCTCCTATTACCCCCCCCCCCCCACTGTCCTGATTTTTCACACTTGCTGTCTGGACACTCTAACACCCATACACACAAACAAATTAACACAGAATAATCATCCTAATGTTTTCACAGCCTTTATCCGAAGATACAGCACTGCACATCTAAAACACTGATAGGTTGGTAAAGGATAACACTAAAAAGAGTTATTTCTTTTTTGTTTAGGGAAAAAAGAGGAGGGCAGTGCCTGTCACAATTTATCTTGTGAGCCCTGGGTATTTGTGGAGCTTCTTTCCTCAAAATTCAGTTTCATGTGACATGAGACTTTTACTGCTGAACTAGCTGGAATTGAAAAACAACCACATTAATTCCAAATATTGTTCTGATATCTATGTAACTGAGGTCCTACAGCAATAGGATGTGCATGTGTGGCTGCAGAATTGCTCTCAATTCATTACAGAGTAATTGAATTTATAAGTGAGAATGCCAGCTAGTAATTCAATTTGGCAATAATTCAGACTGTGGTAAAGAACCTGAAAAATACAAATAAAATTGCTATTTATATTTTTAAACTACATAACGGATGTTGCATTCAGTGCTATTTATAGTAAATAAGCTAATTATTTAGAATATGTATTGGACTTTGTACTCATTTTAAGGTTGCAGTCTTTTCTCTTTGCTATTACTATTTATACCAAAGTCTTTTCAGAATATTTCCCCCCCCAAAATAGGGTATTTTTAGCATGGGTTACAAGTTACAAACAAAAGAAGTTGCTATAGAAACAGAGAAGGCAGTTTTTAGAATGAAAATGCAGGAAGAAATGTTGTTTGCCATTTATCAGTTGCAGTCAGGAAAATAAGATCACTATGTATGGTGTGCTCTGCTTTTCTTACTGTGGTTGTGGCTTCTTCAATGTTTGTCTTTATATACTAACATTTAGGTGAATATTAGGACTTATACAAATGAAGGCTATTAGCATTGGTTAGAGACAGGTAGATGCGTGCTCTGCAAGCTTCCTCATACAGCTCAGCCAAAACAGTGCAACTAACCCTATGTCTCTACACTAGAAACACTGCAGCTGTACAGCTGCAACGCTGCTGCTGTGGGCTAGTCTACACTGGCAGTGCTAAAGCGCTGCCACGACAATGTTTTAATGTGGCTTGTGTGGTCTTGGCAGAGTGCTGGGAGAGAGCTCTAAATAAACCACCTCCACGAGGGGCGTCTCTACCAGCACTGGTGCATTGTCTATACTGGCGCTTTGCAGCGCTGAAACTTGCTGTGCTCAGGGGGGTGTTTTTTCACCCCCCGAATGAGAAAGTTGCAGCACTGTAAATTGCCAGTGTAGACAAGCCCTACTACAGCCATAGAAGGGATTCACCCATTTCTGTAGTTAATCCACCTCTCTAAGAGGCGGTAGCTAGGCTGATGGAATAATTCTTCCGTCAACCTAGTGCAGGCTACACTGGGGGTTATGGTTTAACTAAGTCTGTAAAGGGTGTGAAAAATCCCTGAACAATGTAGCTCGGTCAATCTAACTTTCTAGTGTTGACCCGCCCTAATTATGGCTACACTGCAATCAGAGGTGTGATTGTAGCTTGAGTGGGCACACTCACACTAGCTGCCATCTAGGTAGCATAGATGTACCCTTAAGCTAATATTATAATGTGGAACTATTCTAATTTTTTAAAAAGCACTTAATTTTGTTATCTTCTTCATAAAAACAAAATTCATACTCTATCACATTGAAATCGAATACAGGTAATTACCAGTCATATGGTCCCTGTTTTTTCTGAACTGCATCTTTTAAATGCTGTGTAAACTATGAGTATTATCTATAGAGTCTAATATGGATAAAGTATTATATAATTTTAAGCCACTGGAAAGCAGATTCAAAGCCTAATGTAAGAGCATGAATTACAGAAGCAGATTCATAGGAAAGAATAATATATAGATACCATTTAATGCAAGCATTAGATGGTATCAAAGACTGATGGAAGTTCCATATGCAGGGCATCTGCAAGATCAGCTTTAAATATGTCTTTTATTTTTGTTTTTACTTCTTCTGCTCTTGTTCTAAGTTCATTTCCCTTCATAATCACTGTGCAGTGTAGTTTTACACTGACAAAACATTCAGCCAAACAACAAAACAAAATGGCTCTCTAATTCTAACAGTTGCTCTCATCTTTCTAGAGAGTTTCAAGTCTGGTGGAGTTTTTAACTGTTCCATTCTTCCATGAGTATTATTTTCGGTTGTTTTACTCCTGGCACCACGTGGTGTTCACTAATCACTCAGTACTTAAGGCGCTACCAAAGCTCTGCCTTATTCTAAATCCAGTTCCAACTAGCTATATGTAACAAGAGCGTCACTGTGCTGTGCCTAGACTGCATGGGCAGTGCTGCCCACAGAGGCATAGCCCCCAGTAACACAATGGCGAAGTTTCTCCTTCTTTTCACCCACATTAAAACCTGACAAACTTTCCCCAGGAGTTCAGTATTATCATCACAAGGGACTCCTCTGGATTTGTATGTGGTTTTGATGGGGTTACTCCCATCAATCTGACCTACATTAAAGTTATAGTGGGAGACATCTGACAGGGCCATGGGGCCCAATTCAGGACAGCAATTAAATTGGGGCTAATTTTAAATAAGTGCTTAAATCCCATGATTTCATTTGAGACTTAAGCACATGCTTAGTGCTGTCCTGCATAGTGATACTATCATGAACTAGGGCCATAATCTTTCTTGTTGCTGTTCTTGAAACTCTAATTACATGGTCAAATATTTACTTAACTATATGCACAAATAGATTTAAAAGAGCTTGTGAAAAACAATAGATCCAGAAGAGTCAAGCTAGTTATTTGATCATAGGAAAGTTTGAAGCTGAAATAGAGCAAGATTTACTAGATACTCCTGGCCAAATTCTGCTCTGAGAGGCACTGAGTGCACCACTATCTCACTCAACAAGACTGCGCCACTGTAAATGGAAGAAGAATCTGGGTCATAGACTTTTTAGGAATTGTTTGTATTTTCTGATGACTAGCTACTTTACCACTGATGTCACAATTCCAATAGAGAGGAAGGAAGGGCAGTGGCAAGTAAGAAGAAGAGGGAGAAAAAAACAAGAAAGGGATTGAAAAGATTGGCTGACTTTTAGAGAGAGAGGTTGAGTAGGGTAATATCTTTTAATGGACCAACTTCTGTTGGTGAGAGGGACAAACTTTCGAGCCACACAGAGCTCTTCTTCAGGTCTGGGAAATGGTACGAATATTTTAGGACTGATCTGGCTACAACTACATACAACAATGGATGACTTATAATTGGACAAGACAACAAAAGAGGGAAAATGGACCAAGCCCCTTCCCCTCATGCTTAGCAAATGTAGCATTCACTCTGACACTAAAAGCAACATTTTTAAAAGGAGAGCTAGGTGAACTGAAACAGGTTGTACAAACCCGATGAGGTCTTTGAAGTGGAAAGCCTGCATTGTAGGCTGGGTAGACAGCAAATGTGTATGAATGAGTTTTACAAGCTGAAAGTGCTGTAGCTTGTAAGCAATGTCAGAGTGGAGCAGTCAAACCCTACTGGACATGTTAGATTTCTTTTTTTCCCCTCCTTTTTTTCTGCCTTGAAGTATTTCAGTGACAACTATATTAAAAACACTGCAGTTCACCTCTCAGTAGAATTGGCTTTCATGTGGATTTTCTTAAAATGACCCAATATCTGATCTGAAAGACAGCTCCTCCACTAACATGGTGCCTTCTAGCACCATGCTGAAACATTCATTCAAACCTGACTAACAGGAAATAGTGCTAGCTACTGAATTAGCAACACCACTTCCTCCAGCACGTTGGATTTTTTTAAAAAGAGGCCACAAAGCCAAGTATAGAGCAGGTTTGTTAGATGCAGTTTAACTCATAAAATCTGATGAGATCACATCATTTAGTGCTATGGCCACAGGTCCTACTCATAAACAACATGCATTTGTCTCTGTGGTGACGTATTATGCATCCTTTTGGTGGGAAAATGGTCAGGGCTAATGTACTCAACATTTTATCCATGCTACTCATGTGGGGCAGTGCTAACTGCCTGTTTGTCAGCTTTCTCTGAGCTGGTCTTGCTGATTGGCTATTGTCTGAAAATCAGGCAGCAGTTAGTGTTCTGATTAACACAAAGATTTTTAATTGCCACTTCCCTTGAAATTGTTAGGAGGTAAGAACACAGATGGAGGTTTTACAACAACCTCCTTTTCAGGGGCTAATTGGAATACTAAATGGAGAAAAAACAGATTAATGCATTGGGTTTTGACCGTTGAAGTACTTGTGGGCCCACACAGGAAGGCAGACCCACTCATAAGTGAGTCCAAGTTCCCATTCTCCTGGATAGACAGGAACTGAAAAGGGACTTGGTGTTGGTCTTTTCTGGTTGCATTAAGAATGAGTCAGCTTGCAACATTCAGGGAGCTTTTCACTCATTTTAACTTGAAGCTGATGTCTGGTGAGATTGTGTTTGTGTTTTTGAGATGGGCAAGAAAGTTGCAATTATTACATGTTCATATAGCCCTAGGCCAGATGCTGCTCGAGATTTGTATAACAATGGATGGGAGGCTAAATCTGTGCTTTCTGTAAAATATCACTACTGCTCTTTCTCTCTTTCTTTTTTCTTTGATGAGGCATGCACATAGCACTGGGCTGCACACTGCACGCAGGAGAACAGACTGCTGAGCTTTGAAACATAAATGTAGTTTCTTCCTTCTCTTCCTGGAATTTTCTCATTTCTTTTTGTTTTTGTTAGCAGAAATGAAAACACATGAAGGCATGCAATCCTCAATGGGGAAGAACTGCTGCAAGCCCAACGGTTAATATCTTGAGCATTTTATTACTTCTATAGTACTAGCTGTCTGAGCAAAGTTTGACTAGCTCTAGACTTGCAGGGAGCCAGAGGGGCATTGTTTTAAATTACGCCACAATGGGAAGCTCCTGGGCAATCAAATCCAGAGAAAATGTCAGATGATTTTCAATCACATGGCTGTATTGCTGAGCGAAAGCTATCACAGCTCTCCTCCCCTTCAATTGCCTTTTTGTCCCAACTAACTCACTACTCAACCTCGTTTTAGAGTCCAGATGTCTGTTTACGTGAACTCATTGGGTCAGAAGCTCAGCTGATAAAAAGTGGCATAGCTCCATTGTCGTTAATGGCATTATGACGATTGACATCATCTGAGAATCTGGTGCCATATTTTGTATTAGTTCTATTGCAGCAAGAACTTGAGTCTCTCCAACAGTCTCTAAATTCATTTATGTTCTTTGTCCAGTCCTGTTGAACACACTAAATTTGATCCCTTCTTCTGTTAACCCAACTGCCTTTTTCAGTGATCCCATTTATCAAATGCCACTTATCCTCCAAATTACAGCAACATAGAGAAGAGCACCTCAATATGCAGGACATCACTTACTTCACATAAAAAGGGTTCTGATTTCTGTGCATGTCACTGCAATTGTATTTGTATTTCTTACACTTAACTATATTTTTGTGGGCCTGTCTAAATGTCTTGGGTGAGCAATTTATGGGGCTGAAACAACAAGAGACTTACTTTTATGCTATTTCAGTTCCTGGTTGGTGAAAATAGCATGAGAAGAGCAGCTTCTGCATTATTTCAGCACCATAAAGGACTCTCTGAGGCTACGTCTTCACTACCCGCCGTATCGATTGCTCGGGGATCGATATATTGCGTCTCATCTAGACGTGATATATCGATCCCCGAACGCCCTTATATCGATTCTGGAACTCCACCAACCCGAATGGAGTTGCGGAATTGACAGGGGGAACCGCGGACATCGATCCCGCGCCGTGAGGACGGTGAGTAATTTGATCTTAGATACTTCGACTTCAGCAACCTTATTCACGTAGCTGAAGCTGTGTATCTAAGATCTATTTTCCCTCGTAGTGTAGACCAGCCCTGAGGCATTAAAAAAAGCCCAGGAAGAACAAATCCAAAGAGTAAGGTAGGTAGGTTTATTGGAGTTTACCCTAATACCACAGATTATTCTGAAAGTAAACACAACAAGGATCTCTCTCTCTCTCTCCCCCTCCCCCCTTCCTCCTCCCATCTCCAGTAAGGAGTGAAAAGAAAACAGGCAACTCAATGATTGGGGAGAGGAGATGGAATGTAAAGGTCCAGATTGGAGCTCGTCATCCTTTTTCATTCAAAAAAAAATTTTTTTTAAATGGTCTCTTCAAAACTGGAAAATTTCACAAAAAGCTTCCAGTTTTTCAAAATCTTCTGGTTTTTCCACTGAAAATGGAAATGTCAATAGTTTGAAATTTTGGGGATTTGAAATGTAAAAAAAAATCTCTTGCAAAATATGTAAAAAAAAATCAGTATTGAAACAAAATGATGTTAACATTTCATTTTTTTTCCTTCACAAAACCTATTTTCTTTGTTTGCCAACCAACTCCACTTCAGCTCCTCAGCATGCATAAACTGGCATACTTCTCATCCTGCACCAGCTGAAAGCCTGGCACATCATTTTTTGTTCTGAAGCGATACCTTGTAAAGAATAAAACCTGCAGAAAAAATTGTAGCAACTCCTTTACTTTTTCCTCAACTCTTGCTCTTTGAGGCATAATTCCAAAGGGCAACAGTTCCTTTTCTACAGAAACGGTCATAAATACACTAACAATTATAAGAAGTTGGCATAATATGTTGCCAGTAGATCCACAGAAAACCAAGCTGTGGCAACTCCAAGGGTCGGTTGGGGAGTAGGCGATGGCTACATTAAACCCATTGTAGAGGATGACACTTGCTGACCCTGTCAGAGACCATGTAGTTTTACATTTCTTTGCATGTTCCCACAGAGTAGGGGCCAGAGTGTACAACAGTATTTAGTGACAGTTTTTCAATACCCTTGCTTCTTGAAATGTAGCTAGGGTGACCAGACAGCAAGTTTAAAAATTTGGGACAGGGGGTGGGGGGTAATAGGAACCTATATTAGAAAAAGATCCCTATAAAATCGGGACATCTGGTTACTCTAAATGTAGCCCACCACCCCACCCCTGCAATTGTTTGATAATGACCCTTATATACCTGGACATCCATTGACATATTTATGTTATGCCATACCCAAATACAGATGTTTTGCTGTTGTACATTAAGTTTTGATTCCAGGGCATCAACATTATCACATTGTCTCTTTCTCGACTATTCCCACACTTGCACAGACTCCCATTTTTGTATTTTGTAGGTCTTCTGCGTGATACTTATTCCTTAGTAAACAGTGAGGCATCATGCAAAGATAGAAGTTTCGGCTATTGCTTGAGCTTGGAGGTTTTGTATTAAGATACCATTTCCTGCACCCCATGGCCCTAAAACTAGATTTGAATCTCTGTGTCCCTGGATCAATTGGGCCAGTATCTTCTTTGACTCATTTCCCTGCTTGTAACACTAGGTCACAGTGCACAAAGAAGATTCACATACAATAAAGACCTGATTCTGTGCAGACTTGGCTGTGTCTGGTTCCAGCCAGCCAGCTCGAAGTAGTTCCTCTTTCTTTGACCTCTTGTAAAGCAGCAAGCAATTCAGTGCTTCAATTGTAAGAGCTTTTCTTTTGTGGTGGTGGTGTTTTTGAAGCCAGGAGTTTAAAAATTACAACACCTACCAGTACATTTTAGCTATCTCCAGGATAACAATAGGTTATCTGAATGACATTTATCTCTGAAAAGGATTTCCATTGATCCAACATGTAAGCTTTAAATAACAGAACACTGACAAGAACAGGGTTCAGACACAAAATTGTTCCTATTACGGAAAAGGCTGGAGTAGAAAAATGTTAGGAAAAGGGCATGATATTCTAATATTACCAATTTACTTACAATGCCTTGTTGAACAACTATAAGCCATTGTCAGAAGGACAGGAATGCAAAAGGAAGAGCTATGTACTGCTGAGTTTGTGGCAGACAGGAGAGTAGAGCTGGGTGGGAACCAGATTTTTTGTTTCAAAATCTGCATACTTCATGATGTTGAATTGATGGGGAGAAAATAAAATTCCTGTTGAATAGATGCAGAAATAGACTTCTCCGTGAAAGAACTAGTCATTTCCCTTTGAGACCTTCTTTGTTTCAAAAAGCAGTTTCATTTATGTCCTTCCTCAACAACTGGATGATGTCCCACCCAGCAACATCCCTTACAAGAAACTGTAAAGCCTTTCATAAAGTGTCCTGAGGCTCTTGTGTAAATTCAATGAAAAAAATAAAAATAAATCTATGTTAGTTTTTTGACTCTTGAATTTTATGCACTTAAATTCTCCCCCTTAAGTTTTCCAAAACAACCTTCACCCCACATTTGCATATACATAGTAATTTTGGATGACTATTTTTGTAGAAGGTTCCAGCAGCAGGATTGAGTCTGACCTGATTCTTACTCTAAGGGTATGTCTACACTATAGTGTAAGCCCAGGTTAGTAGCACTCAAGTTAGCACACCCTGGGTTTGTTAACCTAGGGCTTGAACATCTATACTCATTTGTAACTCAGGTTAGGAACTGTTGAACCCTGGGTCACAACCTGGGGCTCCAGGGTTCCTCCTGCATTATGCAGGCCCAAATCCAACCACCCATATCCCAGACTTCCTAGCACTATCCCAACATGTGGCTGCTCTAGCCCTTTGTTTGTGGTGCAGTGTGGGAAAACTTGACTGTCCAGACAACTTGACTGTCCAGAGGACAAAGAAAGTCAGTCAGTGGGATTGTAGGATACTTTTGGTGGACTTCCAGTGCATGAATCCAGTGGGACTGGGTCTACATTGCAAAGCAATAGGGCTTAAAGCTTGGGTTCTGGCTTGACTCAGGCTTGGACACTTCACTCCTATGTGGTGCTGGTTAGAGCAATTTGTCTGTAGATAGAAGAGGGATTAGGTTTGAGCCTCAGTTCAAATTCTGGGCTTCCATTGCAATGTAGATATACCCTAAAGGATCTGGGTATTAATAAAGGTGAAAAGAGAAAAAAGTTCATTCCAGTCTGATTCCAGTTTTAGAGTCCTAACGAGAATCAAAACACTGGGGGGCTCTGAAGAATGTTATGGGACCCAGAAGATTTAGAGGGTTTGGTGATGTCAGAGGCATCTATATAGCATATCAGTGTTGGGGTCATTTTCAAAGGCAACAAGGGGCTCTGATCCTAGCTTTGAATGTATTTCTGTTCCTGGTCAACACAAGCTGTATCATGATCTGGTGATCATGGCCTGAAAGTGACTAAAGTATCGTACAACACTCTACCCTAACAATGACATCCGATGAAGTGGGCTGTAGCCCACGAAAGCTTATGCTCAAATAAATTTGTTAGTCTCTAAGGTGCCACAAGTACTCCTGTTCTTTTTGCAGATACAGACTAACACGGCTGCTACTCTGAAACCTGACATTAATAGAGTATCACTAAAATAAGCGGATATAAGTTTTTGCCCAGTTACTTCCTCACTTTATGACTCTCAAAGTCGCAAGCTGTTTAATGCCTTTTGGAATAAAATAGCTCACTACAACTGATGAACTAAGGAGTTTCCTGATCCATTCATTTTCTTTGGAGCAATTATGTGAGGGTACTACTCTTCATAAGAAAGAAAAGGCACTGAAGATTACCTAAGCCTCCATTTCCTTAAGCGTCTTCCCCAGGATGGCATAATTGACCTGGCACAAAGTGGGAATGTGCAATAAAGTTTGCGGATGAAAAAAGCTGGAGGTATTGCCATTACAGAGAAGGACTGGGATATCATACGGAAAGATCTGGATGACTTCTAAATGGAGTAATAGTAAATGGGAGAAATTTAATAGTGAAAAGTGCAAGGTTAGGTTAGGGATTAATAACAGATTTTTTGTTATAGCTGGAGACGCATCAGTTGGAAGTAACAGAGAGGAGAGGACCTCAGAGTATTGGTTGATCACAGGATGACTATGAGCCGCCATATGATACGGCTGTGATAAAAGCTAATGCGTCTTAGGATGCATCCGGCGAGTTTTCCAGTAGAGATAAGGAGGTGTTAGTACATTACACAAGGCATTGGTGAGACTCATCTGGAACACTGTGTGCAGTTCTCGTTTTTCATGTTTAAGAAGGATGAATTCAAACTGGAACAGGTACAGAGAGGGCTATAGGATGATGCGGGAAGGAAACCTGTTTATGAAAGGAGACTCAAAGGCTTGGCTTGTTTAGCCTACAAGAAGCTGAGGGGAGATATGATTGTTCTCTATAAATATATCAGAGGATAAATACTAGGGACGGAGAGGAATTATTTAAGCTCAGTATCAATGTGACCAAGAACAAATGGATATAAACTGGCCATCAGGAAGTTTAGACTTGAATTAGAAGAAGGTTTTAACC
>NC_133769.1:213006023-213127720 GCF_003597395.2 Chelonoidis abingdonii | reverse complement strand
CATAGTCTCCCTTGATATGATGTGTCCAACATGCAGGACAACATGGATTCTTTCCGCTCCATTAGGTATTCTTCAGCCTCAGGTCCACATCTCGTATCTTAGCACCAGCCAGGGGAAAAAGGCCCCCAACACCCCTTTTCTTTGTTTTTTTTCTTTCTGGATTCAAGTCTGGTGCAGGCCTGTCTATTCTTTCAGTAAGGCAGTCCCAAATCTGTAGAAACCTGCCTTTCCATAGTGAATGGTGTGAGTTTCCAGTCGTATCGCCGTTTCCCTTGGCTGCAACTCTCTCAATTTCCTATTTCTTCCTGCATCGCATCGCGAAAAAAACCCATCTTTATCTCCTGGGGCTCATATTTGGTGTTGTTATCTCAACATCGCTTCACGAATCAGGATGAGTGGAGACTGGACTGGTACATTGAAGTGTCGATGGAAGACGAGTCTTAGGGTTTGCTGCATAATGGTCTACATGTTACTTGCCATCAATTCCAGTTGGGTCCATCAGTCCATAAAGGAAACCTATGACAAACCATGAAACAACTTTTGAGGTGCTATGAACTATGACCAACATCAGTGAGCTTTGTGCAATCTGAGGTTGTTGCCTTCGTTGTTTGTCTGCACCTGGATACACACAGTACTGCATGTTTTCTCTGCGAATGGAGATAGTCGGCAAGAGATTCCACTATCATCAAGAAAGATTTGGCCACTCTGATCCAGATAACATGTCGGTACGCCATGGGACTGAGAAAGTAATTCAGCATCTCACCCACTTGTTGAATCAAGGGGAGATTTTGTGTAGCTTTGCACCGCTTACACATCAAGCTGGTCTGCTGAAGAAGAACTTGTGCAAGGGCCATTGGACAAAACACATTAGCATGCTTCAAGTACTTCTCAGTGGAAAATATTCCAACGGTTAAGAGTGGAGCTAAGATCAAGAAGGATAGTCTATTTGTTGGTCCGCCAGATCCGTGAAACTTCTCGAGATGATCTTTGAACCAGTTGCATCTGCCTGGCAAGGAAGACGGCATGGAAAGCCTTTCCTGTTAGTAGGCAATAAATTTCTCGGAAACAACAAGGCAGGGACAACTACAGGTTGTGGTTAGAAAACTCCTGCAAGCATATCAAAAAGCCTTGGTTGCAAAGTCCTCAAGATACATTTTTGCTCCTCACTCTAGATTTGTTAATCCACCGGAACTGCGGAGCAGTGAGCGCAGTAGAAGCACGGGCGAGCGAGTTTCACGGCACGTTTGCACAATGGAAGAAACGTATCAGGGGCAAATGGAGAGCCCCATCAATGCTTTGCGAGACTATTGTGGACAGCGACAAGGATGCTCCATGTTAATGAATTACAAGAGAAGCGCAAGAAGTGCCGAGCTAGACACTGAATAGGACATAAACTATGATACATAATGTTTTTTTGCTTTTGTTTCATAATAACATTTTTTTTATACTGTTTTGCTGATTTTTAAAAGGTGCATACCATAAACAGAACAGGATGAATGTATCATTAAAGCAGACCTATAAACACTGCAGAAAGACCTAGGTTACAATTTAGATAAACTTTACTATCTACAACAATTTATACAATAGACATAAATGTAAAAACTTAAATATTTTGAAACAGTGACCAAATCAGTTGTTTAAGTTGTCATATGTGAATCGCACAACAGTGTCAAATACATAATACAATACAATTTTTATCTCTGAAGGCAGAACGCCTTCTCAAAAATTGTAGACCAGTGTAGTAAAAGGTTCTAGTAGCCATATAAATAGATAGAGAGAAAACAAAAACAGAAGTGGGACGCCTGTACAACATGAGGGATTTGAGTGGAGGTTAGATAATGTAGGATGGCCCAGATATCTAAACAAATACTTTGCCTCAAGTCTTTAACCGAGGCTAAACGAGGGAGCTTAGGGAAATGGATAAGGATGACAATGGCAATGAGGATATGGAGGTAGATATTCTTCACTCCAAACTCAAAAAAGCTTAAATGGAATTAAATCAGGGGGCCCAGATATCTTCATCCAGAATATAAAAGCGAACTGGCACATGAAATTGCAAGCCATTAGCAAAATTTTAATGAATCAGAACTCAGGGGGTTGTACCCGTATGTTGGATAATTGCTAACATTCATTCCTATTTTAAAAAAAGGGGGGAAAAATGACTTGTTAACTACAGCCCTGTTAGTTTGACATCTGTAGTCTGTAGTATGCAGTCTTGGAAAAAATTTGAAGAAGAAGTAGTGAAAGGACATTGAGGTCAATGGTAATTAAAACAAAACAACATGGTTTTACAAAGGTATATCATGCCAAATCAACCTGATTCCTTCTTTGAGAAGGTAAAGATTCCTTAGACAAAGGAACACAGTGGATTAATTTACCTCGATTTCAGTAGGATTTGATAATGGTTCCACACAGGGAATTATTAGCTAAATTGGAAAGATGGGGATCAAATGAAAATGGAAGATGTGGTAGGAACTGGTTAAAGGGGAGACTACAATGGGTCATACTGAAGGTGGACTGTCAGGCGTGGAGAGAGGTTACTAGTGGAGTTCCTCAGGGATCGGTTTTAGGACCATCTTATAAATCTTTTTATTATTGACTTGGCACAAAAGTGGGAAGTGCTAATAAAGTTGCGGATGACAAAAAGCTGGGAGTATTGCCATTACAGGAAGGACGGGATATCATACAGGAGATCTGGATGACCTTCTAAATGGAGTATAGTAATGGGATGAAATTTAATAGTGAAAGTGCAAGGTTAGGTTAGGGATTAATAACAGATTTTTTGTTATAAGCTGGAGACGCATCAGTTGGAAGTAACAGAGAGGAGAAGGACCTCAGAGTATTGGTGATCACAGGATGACTATGAGCCGCCAATATGATACGGCTGTGATAAAAGCAGCAGTCTTAGGATGCATCCGGCGAGGTATTTCCAGTAGAGATAAGGAGGTGTTAGTACATTACACAAGGCATTGGTGAGACTCATCTGAACACTGTTTGCGTTCTCGTCTTTCATGTTTAAGAAGGAGGATTCTCTCTCGTGTATCAGAGGAGTGAAGTTCTGGAACAGCCTTCCAAGGGGAGTAGTGGGGGCAGAAGACATATCTGGCTTCAAGACTAAGCTTAGTAAGTTTATAGAGGGGATGGTATGATGGGATAGCCTAATTTTGGCAATTAATTGATCTTTGACTACTAGTGGTAAATATGCCCAATGGCCTGTGATAGGATGTTAAATGGGGTGGGATCTGAGTTACCACAGATAATTCTTTTCTGGGTGTCTGGCTGGTGAGTCTTGCTCACATGCTCAGGGTTTAGCTGATCACCATATTTGGGTTGGGAAGGAATTTTCCTCCAAAGAAGATTGGCAGAGGCCTTGGCGGTTTTTCGCTTTCCTCTGCAGCATGGGGCACGGGTCATGGGTCATTCTCTGCACCCTGAAGTCTTTAAACCACGATTTTAGGACTTCAATAACTCAGACACAGGTTAGGGGTTTGTTACAGGAGTGGGTGGGTGAGATTCTGTGGCCTGCATTGTGCAGGAGGTCAGACTAGATGACCATAATGGTCCCTTCTGACCTTAAGTTTATGATTCTATGTTCTGGCATGATGTATGTATAAGGTGGGTTTTAAGAGTTATGGATATATACTAGAATTATGACTAAAGTGTGTTTAAACCAGGCATGCCGGGGGTAAACAGCTCTGCACTAGACGAAAGAATACGTTTTCCCCACCCAGGGGTTACTTCCGATGCACTTTGAAAGACAATGAAAATGTATTTACATATTATATAAACAGACCCATCAAGCCACAAGGGGTGGATATAAACCTCACACTAGCATGTTGGGAAGGAGATAGCATGGCATCTATGCCCCAGCAGGAGAAAGAAGCTTGGCCTGGGTTTTACTTTTCAGAAGAATCCATTTCAAAGATTTAATGGTCTATAAAGACAGCAGGGCTCAGCTTCGAGTGATAAACAATAGAATCAACTGATTGTATAAAAGATTGTTATAAAAATGTATATAGAGTGAGGTCTTTTCGGAAAGCTAATGACACACTGGTGATGAATATCGTTGTGAAATAGCTGCATTGACATTATATGAGGAAATATGGATCCTTGATATTATGTTTTACAATCTGTGTCCCAGTGAAGGGAGAAACAGGTCCCTCCCAGACCTGTCTCCTCCTAGACCTTTTCATAAAGCAAGGTATGACCAGAGAAAATGGAAGCCCCATTTACACAGAAATAATACAGGCGGATGGGAAGCCTGTATAAAGGAAAGAACAGCAAGAGGTCATCCTGCCTCTTGAAACAAATTCATTGGACTTTGGAAGATATAAGCAAGAACAAAAGCCATTTTTGGCATCCATCTCTAGACAGACACAAGGGACCAGAGCTCTTGCAAACTGAGAAAGATGAGTCCTTCACCCCAGGGGTATTGAAGTCTCTGGAATTGTATATAGGTGAGAAACCTTCTTAGGCAAAGATCTTTAATCTAACAAAACAAGGAAAGACAACACCTTGTACTTTTGTGGAAGGTCCTACAAGAGGGAAAGTCAGCCATGGCTGGGGAGAAGAATGTCTGGTGAGAGAAACCATCTTGAACACAGCCTGTATGTTGCTAGATTAAGTTTTAGACTTTAAATGCGTGTTTTCACTTTAATTTGTTTGTAACCCTTTCTAACTTTATTTCTTTTATTTGGCATCACTTAAGCTATGTACTGTTGTTAATAAATTTGTTTGATTTTTGTACTATATACCAATGCTGTGTGGTGTTTAAATAAAAAGGTTTTGTTTAGCCCCATTAAGTTAATGAGCTGTGATGTGCTTTTTGTCTCATTTGTTCCTCTAAAGAAAGACATTTCTCTGAACTCTCCAGGAGCCAGGTGAACATTGCAGAGCGCATGGTTTTGGGGAAATTCAGGACTGGAAGTATGTTGGGGTCACCTTACTGGTTGTAACTAACACTGATGGAAGCCAGAGTAGGGCTGTAGACAGGCAGCTGGGGTCAGAGGTGCTGAACCACAGCTGTCTAGCACACAGACACTCCGGGTGTGACCTGAATGCTTGTAGGCTTGTTGTGAGCAACCCAGGCTGGGATCTACAACACCAAAGCATTGAGAGGCACCCAGGGTTACAGAGCAAGTGGTGACACAGCCCCTCACTGATCTGGATTGCACCCCAAACCTCATGAACCCTGTCATGGTAGTGACATTGCATAGTAAGTGTCTGCAATCCCTTGCAATGAAGTGGAGAAGTGCCGATGACATCAGGAGGATCAAGAGTTAAAAGATAGGAAACAAAGGATAGGAATAAGTGGTTAGTTTTCACAGTGGAGAGAAATATATAGCATGATTCCCCATGGCTATGTACTGGGACCTGTGTTGTTCAACATATTCATAAATGATCTGGAAAAGGGGGGTAAACAGTAAAGTGGCAAAGGTTGCAGATGATACAAAATGACTGAAGATAGTTAAGTACTAAGCTGACTGTAAAGAGTTACAAAGGGATCTCACAAGACTGTGTGACAAAATGGCCAGTGAAATTCAATATTGATAAATGCAAAGTAATGCACATTGGAAATCATTATCCCAACTATACATACAAAATAATGGGGTCTAAATTAGCTGTTAGCACTCAAGAAAGATCTTGGAGTAACTGTGGGTCTGAAAACATCTGCTCAGTGTACAGCAGCTATCAAAAGAAACTAATAATGTTAGAAATCATTAAAAAAGTGATAGATAACACAAAATGATGATGCCACCATATAAATCCATGGTACGCCCATATCTTGAATGCTGTGTGCGGTTCTCATTGCCCCATCTCAAAAAAGATATATTAGAATTGAAAAAAGTACGGAGAAGGGCAACAAAAATGACGAGGGGTATGGAATAGCTTCCACATGAGGAGAGATTAAAAAGACTGTGACCCTTTAGCTTAGAAAAGAGACAGCTCATGTGGGGAGGGAGAAGCTATGACAGAGGTCAATAAAATCATGAATTTTGTGGAGAAAAATGTTATTTACCCCTTCATATAACATATGACATTAATAGGCAGTAGGTATAAAACAAACATAAGGATGTGCGTTGTGTGAAGAAGTACAGTCAACCTGTGGAATATGTTGCCATGGGATGTTATGAAGACCAAAAGAATAACTTTGTTCAAAAAAGAATTAGGTAACCTCATGGAGGATAGGTCCATTAATAGCTGTTAGCCAAGATGGTCAGGGATGCAACCCCGTGCTTCAGATGACCCTAAGCCTCTGACTGCAGGACGCTGGAACTGGACGACAGAGCCTGGATCACTCAATAATTGCCCTGTTCTGTTCATTCCCTTTG
The DNA here is from genome assembly GCF_003597395.2 of Chelonoidis abingdonii. Lineage (NCBI taxonomy): Eukaryota > Metazoa > Chordata > Testudines > Testudinidae > Chelonoidis > Chelonoidis abingdonii. Next base: position 213,121,388 of record NC_133769.1, on the reverse strand, counting down.
AAGAATCTGGGACAGGCCACTGTCGGAAGACAACATACCGGGCTAGGTGGACCATTGGTTTGAACCAGGGCTGGTCTACGCTACGAGGTTAGGTCGAATTTAGCCGCATTAGGGTGATTTTATAAGCAATGCGGCTACACAACCAACCCCATTCTGTCGACCTAGGCTCTTAAAATTGACTGCTGTACTCCTCCCTGACGAGGGAAGTAGCGCTAAAATCGACCTTCTTGGTTCGAATTTGGGGTAGTGCAGATGCAGCATTGTGCAATTTGAAGGTATTGGCCTCTGGGAGTTACCCCAGAGTGCGCCAATGTGACCACACTGAACAGCATTTTCAACTCTGATGCACTAGCCAGATACATGGGAAAAGCACCGGGAACTTTTGAATTTCATTTCCTGTTCGGTCAGCGTGGCAAGCTCAGAAGCACAAGTGACCATGCAGTCCCAGAATCGCAAATGAGCTCCAGAATGGAGCAAATGGGAAACACTGGATCTCACTGCTGTATGGGGAGAAGAATCTGTGCAGGCAGAACTCTGATCAAAGAGAAGAAATGCTAATATATATGCCAAAATCGCACAGAGCATTGTGGAGAAAGGCTACACCAGGAACATATAGCAGTGCTGTGTGAAAGTTAAGGAGCTCAGGCAAGCCTACTACAAGACAAAGGAGGCAAACGGTCGCTCTGGGTCAGACCCCAATACATGCTGCTTCTGTGATCAGCTGCATGCCATTCTAGGGGGCAACCCTACAAGTACCCCACCACTGTCCGTGAACACCTGCAAGGGGGTAGTCTCACGCAACATGGAGGAGGATTTTGTGGATGATGAAGAGGAGGAGGAGAATGCGCAGCAGGCAAGTGGAGAATCCGTTTTCCCTGGTAGCCAGGACCTTTTCCTCATCCTGGAGCCAGCACATTTGTAACTATGCTACAGGGGTTAAAAGCAATTATGTTTAATGTTTCATTTGCCCTGAACAATTGGGACGCATTCACAGCCAGTACAGCTACTGGAAAAGTCTATTAATGTGTCTGGGGATGGAGCTGAGTGGGCTCCATGCTTGCCATGCTATGGCGTCTGCACGGGTAACCCGGGAAAAAAGGCGTGAAATGATTATTTGCCATTGCTTTCAAGGAAGGAGGGAGGGAAGGAGGGGAGTCTGATGACATATACCTAAAACCACCCGCGACAATGTTTTTGCCCCATCAGGCATTGGGAGCTTAACCCAGAATTCCAATGGATAGCAGAGACTGTGGGATAGCTACTCACAGTGCACCACTCTGTGAATCGATGCTTGCCAAGGTATTGAGGACATACTCTGCCGATCTACTGCACTTAGTGGAGACATACCTGATCGAATGTATAAAATCGCTTTCTAAAGATCGACTTCTATAAAATCGACCTAAATTCGTAGTGTAGACATACCTCCCGTAAGGACATCTTATGTTATTAAGAACGCTGAAGATGAGGTCAGGCTATAGTTGGAGGTTGTGAAGGGCTGCCCTTGCTGTTATTGGTCTGTTCTAGGAACAATGAAAAGCCACCTCAAGAACAGAGCTGCAGGTGGTAGCCACAGTGAGAGGCTGTGCAGTGATGAAGAGAACACTGGAATCTTGGTACCTGGGATACTCTGTATCCAGATGACTCCTGGGAGCAGCTGGCAGCCCTGGCTTTCTCCTCATGTTTGCAAAATCATTTCCCTGATATCTTAATCTCCTGGAAAAAGGTAGGGTCTTACTCATTTGGGAGCCTAACATTACTGTATTGAATACAATATTGGTATGGGTAAGGCTGTGTGTCTGTCACAGAGGTCATGGAAGTCACAGATTACGGATTTCCGTGACCTCCATGACTTTTGCAGTGGCCAATGCGGCTGGCTGAGGGGCTGCCCAAACACTTGGGCAGCCCCTGGATCAGCAGCAGTTTGGGTGTTGGAGGGGGCTCTGGGCTGGGTTAGGGGGTTGAGGTGTGGGGCAGCACTTAGCTGTAAGGGGTCTTCCCGGAGGTGACCAGCATCTCCTGACATAGGCAGAGGGGTCAGGGGTCTCTGAGCACTGTCCCTGTTTGGAGGCACTACTCCCACTGCTGTCAGTGGCTGTGGTCCCTGGCCAGTGGGAACTGGAGCTCGTGGTGGGGGCAGCCTGTGGAGCCCCCCGGCCTTCCCTCCCCCAAGGAGCTGCAGGGATACATGGAACCAGGTATGGAGCCTGCCAGCCCTGTCAACCTCCTACACCCACACCAGCGGGGGTCCTGGGCTGTGCACCACTGCCTCCCCACCACAGAGCCAGCAGGGGTCCAGCGTCTGCCCTTCCTCCCCCCCACAGTTACGAAAACATAGCCTTAATTATGGGCCAAATTTGAAAAAAAGTCCTCTAATTTTGCACCTACACTTATGTGGCTGCCATGAACAAATTATGAAAGGTTAACATAATTATTTGATTGCACCCACAAATCATATAATTATAGGTCTGCATTTGATCTTTATGCTCACAACTGACTGTGCTCACAGCTGACTGTGAGCATAGGTGCTGGAACTAGGGGTGCTTGAAGTGGTTTCCATCATATACAGGGTTTACAGTTTTGTTCAATGGCTCTGAGCACCCTGTGACTAAGTGGGAATGTTCATAATGTTTTCACTGAATACTGTGTGGGTGCATCAGTTTCCTCTATGCAGTTCTTAAGTATCTAGGTGGTGGGATAAGGATGAGTGGTTGTTGCAGAGCCCTAGAGGACCAGTGCGATGGTATCTGCACAGAGAATGGCCGATGCTCTGTCTCCTGGCAGCTGATGGCCTGAGCCCATCCTCTGCAAAGATGCCAACTGAAGGTGTTGGAGAACAAAGAGTTCCTGGCCTGGGAAAGAGACAAAGGCCAGAGGTGGAGCTGGAGGGGTTTTCAGTTTGGAGCCGGCTGGGGAAACAGAGGGAGCCCCAGGGCTGGGGTCTAAGCTCTCTACCCCCCAAGATGGACCTGACTGAGGGGGTCCTGTTGTCTGCACCTATAAGCTCTGTGTTGGACCGGGTTCCTGTCATCTAATAAACTTTCTGTTTTACTGGCTGGCTGAGAGTCACGGTGAATCACAGGAGGTGGGGGGTACAGGGACCTGACTCCCCCACACTCCATGACACACCCCTGCTATGAACTTATTCCAGCAGCTCTGTTTGTTTGGCCATATCCCTTTTTGCAATCCCCAGTTTTCCTGCCTTCCATTTAGAATAATGGAAGTTCTTTACTTATTCTTTTAGATGTCTCAACAAATATATTTCACTTTTATGCTATGTTGAAACTCATAATGGAGTAAGTCCAATGAACAACCTCATTAGGTAGGGCAGTGTTTCCCAAACTTGGGATGCTGCTTGTGTAGGGCAAGCCCCTGGCGGGCTGGGCCGGTTTGTTTATCTGCTGCATCCGCAGGTCTGGCCAATCGCAGCTCCCACTGGCCGCAGTTCACCGCTCCAGGCCAATGGGAGCTGCTGAAAGCAGTGGCCAGAGCATCCCTTGGCCCATACTGCTTCCCACAACTCCCATTGGCCTAGAGCAGCAAACTGAGGCCAGTGGAAGCCACGATCCGCCAGACCTGTGGACGCGGCAGATAAACAAACCAGTCTGGCCCACCAGGGGTTTTCCCTGAACAAGTGGCGTCCCAAGTTTCGAAAACACTGAGGTAGGGGATCACATCAGACAGGCATACTCAGAGCACAGTTCCTCTAATTTCACACACTAACACCATTTGATCAAGACTGCAGCTAGTCAGAAAAAAATTTGAACCTTTCAATATTCCTTTTCAAAATGACTTTTCATTTCACATTTTTTAGTTTTAACATAAGATAAAACATCAAAATTGGAATGAAATGTTTAGATTTTATTAACATGAAACATTTCAATGAACCCAAAACATTTTTTCAAATTTTGTTTTGCAGGAAATTTCCAAATGGTTTTGTTTTGTTTTGTTTTCTAATGCAATTTAAAAAAAAAAAAAAACCAACAACAACAGTTTCCCATGAAACATAAAATCTGGTTTCTGCACAGCTGTAATCAAAGGAGAAAATGCATCGTGTCTAGGCTTGGCAGAATTCAATTTTAATTTTTTTTATAATTTCAGCAGATAATATTGGTATTTATTTAAAACATTTTTTTTCTATTTTATTGATTCACATTTTCATAGTTTCAGGAAATTGGGGGTGAGGGGAGTCAGATGACACAGAATGGAGGTTTAGACAATTATTTAATGAAGGTAGATATCGAGATTCAAAAAATTAAAGTATTATAACCATTAACACAAAAAATTTGTCAACATCCCCTCAGAAAACATCCTGAAATCATACTCTTAAGTTCTCAAGCAGCAATTTTCTTACTATGCCTATCTGTAATTTCTGGTTATCATCGATGGAATTATTTTTTCATCAGTTTGATTATGCACAGTGAAATCGATGTATATCAACATTTGCTGATAAAAATCTAATCCTTCCACATTTGATTTTGCCACAATGGTGCATAATGTACCATCTGCATTTTGGGCCATTTCCACCCCTCAATTGCAGTACTGCAATTCAGAGAAAATCCATTGACTTCAGTGGAGCTACTCTTGCTTTACACCAATATAATAAGAGCAAAATTTGGCTTGGAGGCCTGGCCTCACTGTTTTAACACCTTGCCATGTAGTGTCATATGGATTATCTTCACAGGAAAAAAGCTTGGCTGATTAATGTTCTGTTCTCAAATGATGAAGATCCCCAAATACAAAAACACAATAATGTAGGAAGCATGTGATTTTTATGCTTAGGGGTGATACTGCCCACGATATGTGATTCCAAGAGGATTCAGCAATACAAAGTTACATTTTCTTCCCTCCAGCACAAAAAGGCCATCTGTAGCTGCTTAATGTTAGGTTAATATACTCCAAGGCATGCTACTACTGCTTCCTATTGAAATCGTTGCAGCGCCGCATTAATCAGATCAAAGTTGTTGTTATAATGCTAAATGGCTATCTGGGAACACCACGCAGGCATAAGAGAGCATTATTGCAGTTACTGTTAGCAGCTGCTAGCAAGACACAGGAATCATCCCTATGGAGCCTCTTGCACATACGACTGATTTACCAACCTCCATCTGACCTTGTTTAACTGATCATTGAGGTCACACCCAGCCTGTATATTTCTGGCATTCATATGCTGACTGTGTCTGGCTTTGTGGATGATGTTTTTCCATAGAATAGTGAGGGAAAACATTAAAAACAATTATGATATCAGGGGGAGAGAAAGGAAACTGATACACTCAGGAACAAGAACAGTTTTACACTTCCTAGGCAGACAGTTTGTGGATTTGATGGGGGATCTTAATCTTGACCATTTTTACACCTTGAATAATTCAGTGAATGGATTTATCATCAGAATCTCTGGCTATAGATCAATATTGGATTACATCACGGACAAAAAGAATTAAGTGTGTCTTCATTCTGTGCAAGATAAAAAGTCCATCTGTTTCCATTCTTTATTCGTTTTGTCTGTAAGCAGATTACAGTGCTATACCTTAATTAAATGCATAAGACTGGCTAATAAATTTGTTACAAACCACTCTCATTATGATAGCTGCCTATTCATTAAATAAAGATTGGAAACATACAAACAAATGACTTTTTGCTATAAATCCTAAAATCCTAAATGTGTGAAATCTAAGGAGTCTGGAGTTTTCTGTACCTCTTTTGCATTGCAGTTTCTGCATCAGTGTAGTTGATATAAGAATGCAAGGAAAACTGCATTCATTCTTTTATTTTCTCTTATTTGAAATGGGGATCCATGTGGGCCCAACACAAGAGAACAAATACCCTACCTGTTTTCATTTTGGGAATACCATCAATAACAATATTCTTCCTTTCACTCCCATGCATGGGGAGATAGAGCCATTCAGAACTGCTGCAAATATCATCCTGTGAATCAGTGGGCAAAGGAATGCTGAGAGAACAGAATAGCTAACACATTTACCATATCCCTCTGCCCCAAGTGTCTGAACATTTCACGGATGGCCAAGCTCCACTGATCTAGGAAGTAAGAATGACATAAAAACCTGAATAGTAGACCCTCCACAGGAACTGTGCCATCACAGCATGCTAAGCACACAGAGGTTTTGACACTCTTTTGATTTTATGGTTTATACTATTATTCAGATGCATTAATTTGGAATGGAAGGTGAAAGAATCATTTAGGAGACTAAGAATGACTTGACAAAAGAAAAAAGAAAGAAGACCCATTATATTCAATGAGAGTATTAAACGTTTTTTTTTAAAACACATGATGACTTGAATGAGATCTGATGCTTGCAAGAATTTCATAAGCCCCTTTCTAAACAGGTACAGTAAAAAAACCAAGTGTATTTTATTAGTATTCCCTAAAGTCATTATTATATATCAGTATCTAGATTGTAAGGACTGAAGACAAAATAAAAAGAGAAGTTTCTGTTGTCTTTGCAGGTCCCACCGATATCTTCTCTTTGCTAATAGCATAATACATTTTAACTGACAGTAATGAACTACCACGGCTCCACTGAGTGTGACAAACAGGTTGAAGACATATATCTCACTGTAAACATGCAAAAGTAAGCAAGGTAAAAATCTTAGGAAGGCGAAACAGGGAAAGGGTACCATTAAGTTATAAGCGATGATACATTTGTGCATAGCATTTTTGGTTGAAATTTGAGTGAACAAAAATTCTGATGAAATATGGGAGCCATCAAAATTGAATATATTCACAGGAAAATGTTAGATTTAAAATTTCAATTAAATTTTTCTATGAGAAAATTCAAAAATGAAACTTTTTGAACTGTAACTATTTTGCTTTGAAAAAAATCAACGTCAACATTTTTACTTTCAAGATTTTTAATAAAAAATTCTCTGAACTTTCAATCCACTTTTTAAAAATATACATAGTTTGACTTTTTGTCCCATTTTGAGATGAAAACAAAAAGTTGAAATGGCAGTACTTCGGGCAAAACAGAATTATATTTTCTGAAAAGCTTCTCTTTTAAGTCTCAGCCATATCAGCCAGAAAGCCCAAATGATCTAAGAAATGCTAGACTGGTAGCACAAGAGCTGAACAGAAAAATCAAAATGATTAAGGACATTACAAATTTTCTAGAAGAAGGGGCGGGAGGAGGAAAAGTAACCTAATGGCACTGTATCTAAGAGCTAATACTCAGAGAGCAGGAGCTGTGAAAATACACCAAAATAAGCAGGGAATGGATAAGTAAAACACAAAACACAATATCCTGCAGTAGTTTGAAAATCCCATACAAACCCTCTAACAGGTGAAATTCGTTACAGAGGTCTCAACAGCATATTAGTGGTAATTTTTAATGATGGTGATGTTTTTTGTGGGGAGCATGTGGGAATCTGGAAAGCAGGGGAAATACACTTCACTATGAAAAGCAGGAATGAGGAAAATGTCTTGAAGGAGAAAGGACAGCACACAGAAATAGCACATATAGCAACAATCTCATAAGAAGGTGAGCAATAGCTCATACCACCAGAAATTTTTAAAATTAGTTTCTACTTTCTTAAGAATGTTTCAGTGTTTGTGATAGATGCCAAAGTGGCAGCCCTGAAGACTGAAGCCATGTGTCTATACATAGCAGAGGCTTCAGCAATACAAACTTCCCCAGCAATGCGCCTTAACCCACATCTTTGGAGAAGGGGTACTTTGGCCTCTGTACCTAGACACCTATTGTCTGCTCTAGTAAGACTGCTATCAGGATACTGTCCTGGCTTCCAACTAGTCATGGAAGGGTTTTGGCTCCTGAACAGGGTTGTTATTTCTTCCTGGAGAGAAAAATGAATGGAGACAGACTCGGGACATTCTCTCTCCTATTTTACTTCTATGTAAAGGGAAAATATAGTTCTTCTTATTACCTTTATCAAGGATGAACGAAACAAACAACCCAGCCTAAAGCTTGCACACGATGTTTCATCATTTTCACAACTCCAGCCACGGAGGAATACATTCAGGTTTTCTTGCCAGAATGCTTTCAACTTGCAGTGTGACTGAAACAAATTAATCCCTGCCGTAGTTCTCCAGAGGCCCATGGAGTAGATTTAACCCTTTCTGGTTTAATTCCCCCGCCTCCAAACATATTATAATCCTTTTCTGGGTGGCCATTCTATATCACTACCCACACATAACACTTATCACTAGACTGTAGAGCAGTGCAGGATCCATGCTTTCAGGTGAGATGGCAGGTGCACAGTTTATAAGGGCTGTTGAAAAATGGCATGAAACGTAGTCTGAAGCCCATGGACTGATGAGACAGAAAAAACTGCATCATGGGATGGTGAGCCCGCTGGAGAACCAACTGTGGACATATTCCAATGACACAGGGAGCATTGTGTGAACATGCACTAGTGATTTTATTATTGTGGTTTATGATCATCAGTGTAACTTGAATTGATATAGGCTACAGCCACACAACAAAGTTAAGTCACTGGACAGGAGAGAAGCATTGTTAAGTGTGAAATACTGGTTTGCCATAGGAGGTGTTATCTCCTGCCCAACAAAAGAAGGTCCACCAACAGATGAACTGTTGTGGAACATCAGAGGACAAAAGATTTAACAGTGCCAGGGTTATTTCTGTGAAGGAGATCTGCTGTATCCTCTATTATCACCTCTTTAGTTTTAGGGCTGCTCTACATGGTGCATTAGTTTGCACCAAAGGGGTGTAAATTCACATCGGCACTAGCATGTCCTGTACTAACTGGCCCAAACAGTAATGTAGTCTTGTTTGAAACAATCACTCACACTAAGGAACTTTGAGTGAACACTAGTAAGGGCCAGTTAGCATGTGACACCCAAGTGCAGACTAGAACCTTCACCCCTCTGATGCAGACAAATACACCATGTAGACAAACCCTTAGATTTAGGACCAGACTTTCCTCTAGTTTACAGACCAGTCTAAAGTCATTATCTTCCAGGAAGATATTCCTGCTAATCACTGATGTGAGATTAGAATCAGGTCATTCAGATGCAATCAGTCTATTTCCTCTTGATGCTAGAGAGCTTTGAACAAAGGATAAAAAGAACACTTTAGCTAAATTTAAACAACAGATCTGTTTACTCTCCCTTCCCCCCACACCCTTTATTTAATCAAGCATTCACATCGATCCATCCCAAAGCCAGGAACCTGCAGTACCACCTGCAGCTATATATAAGCTTCTGTCTATCACTCTCTCTGGTCTTGGTCAGTTCCTGTCTTTCTGTACATGCCTCTGTGAGCTGGAACACTGTTTTTCCCTTGAATCTCAGGAAAAATTAGTTGTTTTCTCCTTTCTTAAACAAATGTGTCAATGCCAAAGCAGTGTCAGTAGCCCTGTGCCACAGCCTGCAGCCATACAGTGGTCTCCATCTACCACTCTCTCTGTCTGTGCAGCTGCTGGGTTCATTTTTTAGATTAGAAAACAATCATGTTTTTAAAAGCACAAGTATTAGCTGCCATATTGTGTGCTTTTGGATAAGAGACTGTGCTAAATGTCATGTTCCCATTTCCCGCTGTACTCTGTTCTTTTTCCATCTCCAGTTTATTTGTTAAAATAAATTGTTCAGCACTGGTAATGTGCAAGTATTAACCTTGTCTCTTGCTTGGTCATTTTCAGTGTAAACTTTGTGCCTTTTCCTCAATCTCTGCCACAAGCCTCCTACATCCTTCCACTTTTAGAAGCAATATAAAACTGACATGAGAAAGCAGTCCGGCCATGCACATACTGTAATTGACCCAAGCTCCTATGATGCAGATCATGAAATACTTGGCTTTCCAAGTGCCCACTTTAAAAGATGTACTTATATTGTTATACTACATAAGTTTTTATTTCAAATATGACAGGGAGAAGAATGATAGAAAACAAACATAGAGGAGATCAAACAAACATGTGGGCTGATGCTTTCCCACACAGGATTTTGAGTTAGAACTCCTGGGTGTCATCTTCCAATGACTGGGCAAGTTTAACCTTTTTGTGCCTCAGTTTACCAATCTGTAAACTGGTGATCAAATGAACAGAGTCACATCCCGTAACACAAACCCAAGGGGCCTGATCCTCTGGTCTGACCAAGCTGTGCTTGGTGCAGGACCCTAGAGTTGGGTAAGGTGGCTGAAAGCTGCCCTGACACATATTTCACCCCTCAGGCTGGCCAAAGCCAATTTGGCCCCAACATAACATGGAGAGCTGCCTCACCAGAACTTTAAGTCACCCAAGGATTCCCTTATGCAAAGAGAATCTTTAACTGACAAATTAATCAGCTCTCTAACTGTTTTGTGCTTTGCAAAACAAAAAAGGGTTACAGATCTATCCCAAGGTAAGATCTTATCCCATTCACACCCTTTCTGGAGGTTGGCTTTTATTCAGCTGCCTCGATGACTTTGTTAAGAACCAAACCTTGAAACAGGACAATGTTTTCACACAGTTCAACAGAAACCTTAATTTCTAATTTATTCCTAAAAAAGCTACTCCCAGAGGTTTTCCCTATATAATTTCCTGTCCCTGATCATGTAACAATCAGCCTTTTATCTTGATGTGTTGAGTTAATCTGACCCACCTGGTCTACAGGCTTGTGTGAGTCAGCAGAATAGTTTTACACTTCCTCATAGGATCTGAAATCCACAAACTCGTCATAAAGATAAGAATACCTGACAGATGCTCTGGAGATTCATAAACATTTCTAAAGAATTTAGGCCTGGATCCACAAAGGGACTTAGATGCTGCAACACTGAGCACCATGGTGCTTAAATTCTAGGTGCCTAGAAAACCACAGCAACAACAAAACCACAATTCACAAAGCCTGAGTTAGGTGCCTAGGATCCCTATACAATAAATGGGGAATAACAGGCACCTTCGAATGGGATCCACACAGTCAGCACAGTAGGCAGAGGGCTATCTAAGCAAGCTAATGGGAGATGCTGATGGGAGGGATGTGTCATAAGCCCCACCCCTCTGTCAAAGGTAGACACTTAAGACCAGGTTTCAGGGAGGCGCCTATCTCTGCTTAGTGATCCACGAATGGGAACCCCTCTCTGGGAATCAAGCAGCTTAGGCACCTAGCCTGCCTTACACTACACCCAGAGGAGGAGGTGGTGGTGCTGCTACTATCTATCTTGTGACTGTTAGCCCAGTGGCTAGAGCAGTGGCTCTTAAACTTTTTAATTGGTGATCCCTTTCACATAGCAAGCCGCTTTTTAATATATTGAACACCATTATAAATGTTGGAGGCAAAGTAGGTTTTGGGGTGGAGGTTGACAGCTCACGACCCCCAATGTAAAAACCTCGAGCCCCCCTGAGGGGTCCCGACTCCCAGTTTGAGAACCCCTGGTTTAGAGCATTCCCTTAGACGGTGGGTGATCCATGTTCAATTCCCTGCTGGAGAAAGTTCAAATCTCAGGAGAGCTACTCGAACCACTGAGCTGTGGGATACACTGATGTGGGGTTCCCTCCATCTCTCCTGCTGAAGCTGTTCCATTGCAGATAAAGAGAGTGATTGGAGCAGGGGGCTGACTGAAGTCTCCCACCTCCCCGGTTGGGTGATCTAACCTCCAGAGTCATTCTCTCTCTCTCTGGCCAATGGTGTTCCATTGTGGATAAATGTTAGTTAGTCATTGGGCCAAGGGATGAGTGGGAATGATTCTGTAGCCTGGTGATTAGGTCACCCACCTGGGAGATAGAAAACCCTGGGGTCTGTCCCCCTGATTCAATCACCTTTTCTTTATATAGCCACCATAGAACAGTTTCAACAGGAGAGATGGAGGAGAGCCTCCCCTCTCTCCAAAAGCAAAATATCTCATAGTTCAGGTGATTAGAGCACTCTCCAGAGGGGTAGAATTTGAATATGGGTTTCCCTTCTTCCTAGCAGGCTAAGTGGAGAATTGAACCTGGGTCTTCCTCATCCCAGGTGAGTGCTCTATCCACTGGGGTTAAAATTATAAGGTGGGCAGCAACACCTCCTCCTCAGCCAGATTTTCAATGGGACCTGATCCAGCAGGAAGCTTCTGAGAATGCCTACTGGAATATAAGAACATAAGAATGGCCATGCTGCTCAGACCAAAGGTCCATCCCACTCAGGATCCTGTCTACCGACAGTGGCCAATGCCAGGTGCCCCAGAGGGAGTGAATCTAACAGGTAATGATCAAGTGATCTCTCCTGCCATCCATTGAGCCTATCGAGCTGGATTGAGCCCACATGCAAGACAGGCAGACAAATGCCTCTCACTCTCCCACTTCATGGGCCACACTGCAGCTTAGGTAGGTGACAGGTGTCTGAACACCTATAGCAAGGCAGCAGTATGCATACGCAGATGGAAAAATTTAGGAGCCGAGTGTAGGTGCCTACAGAGTTCGGTACGAGTTTTTGGATAGCAGCAGAGCCTAAAACTGGAATTTAGGCACCTAAGTGCCTTTGTGGATGGGGGCCTTTGAGATCCTCATTTGGAAAGAGAAGTGGCTAGGATTATTCTTATAATCCATAAACCTATGTTAGTTAAAGTCAGCAAGCAAATAGTCCACAGAATGTGTCAGTGAGAAGATAAGTTACAGCCAGTGACAGCTCTAGGACAGAAAGAATGAATTTCGTAAACAATCAGAATATGCTGCATAGAGTGAATAATTTGTAATGAATAATTTATCCAGCTAATTTAGCATCCTTGAAGAATGTCCAGGAGCAAATGAAGAAAAAGAAAGAAAGAAAGAAAGAAAACATATATAGTCTATGGATTGAGTGTGAACAATTCTCTGTGGGCCTGATTCTCCAGTCTGCCTGGGACATACTGATGTTCTGGGAACGGGATGGTTGGTAAAAGGGAATAGTATATCACCTCTGTGCCACCCATGTTCTGGGCTCTGCAGGGGGCGTATTCAATTCCTGGTATATGTCAGAGCAGCCCCAATACTCTAATTTACATTCAGGCTGCACATACCCTTATGGCAGAGGGCTGTTCCTGTCACAAAAAATGCTGTACCGTAGTCTTGCACCCGAGTGTGATACCATATACATTCTTGTAACAATGGTATTTGGGTAGCACTACAATATCTAAAACAGCTTAGCATATCTACTTACAAAACAAAATAAAAGCATGAAAACAGAGTCACTTTCAGATGAACTTTTGCTTTGAACAAATTGTGATGTTATTGATATAAACTGGGATCATATAGAACATGGTTTGCAACCAAGGTCCTGTAGTGGCACCAAATCTTATGTTAAGGTGGTCATATAAGGTGTCTAAGACCAGGTTATGGGTTGCTGGTTATGATTTTGCTGTATGTATCATTTTGTAGTTGAAGTTATGAGTATTGGCTCTATACTGTCCACATTTCAAATTTGTGCTGTGCTTCTGGGAAACATCCCAGACAAGTTAGTGTAAGTTCTGCCTAACCTGTTTGATGCCCCTTTAAGGACCATCATCTACACAAATGACCCATTAAGATAAGGCAGATACGCCTTGTAACTCAGCAAAGTATTCAGGGACTTGCCCATGTGACTCCAGACTCCATTTTGCTGTAATTTTCCACAGTAAGAACAAAGAAGTGTTCTTACACCTGGAAAAGGCTATAAAAGGCTGATGCCTCATCTCCATCTTGTCTTCAGTCCTGCTTCTTACCTCTGGAGGAACTTTGCTACAAACTGAAGCTCTGAAAAAAACGACTGTTTGACCCATCTCGGTGGGGGATGTATTCCAGAGACTTGATTTAAACCTGCAGTTTACTTCATCACTGCTACAAACCTGAACTAAGAAATTTGCCATTACTGTATGTAATTGATTCAGTTTAACCAATTCTAGCTCTCATCTATATCCTTTTCCTTATATGAATAAACCTTTAGATTTTAGATTCTAAAGGATTGGCAACAACGTGATTTGTGGGTAAGATCTGATGTGTATATTGACCTGGGTCTGGGGCTTGATTCTTTGGGATCGAGAGAACCTTTTTCTTTTATTGGGGTGTTGGTTTTCAGTTGGGTCCCGCTAGAATCGCATCGTCACACAAATATTGCTAAATTATTTCTTAGTAGGGCCTGTGGCCTGCTGGTCTCTCTGTTACTCTTGGCCTGTGCTTGCAAATGTAGAGTAGATCTGTGGGGTGCCTGCTAACTACTGTAACATCACAGGATATTTTGTAGAATAGGAGATGTGGTGGCTTCTTATCATTGAAGACTAAACCTTGTATGTCAAATGTAGACCCCTGTGTTTGTGCTAATGAGCTTTCCATAGGTAAATTAAGGCTGTTAATAAATTGTATAATCCATTGCTTGACCACACTTCGGTTTGACATGAAATATACCCAAGACAGCAAATGACCAATATCAGTCAGATTTATTAATCTGCTACAGGAAAAAGATTCTATATGGTGCTAGTCTCTGAGGAGCTGACCTGCGCAACAAGGTTACATTCACCTTACACAATATGTGCGCTCCCCAAGTTACACATTTCAGCTGGTATCATTTATATGATGATTTTACAAGTTACACCTCTCTTCACATGTCACTAACATCCAACCCATCAGCTTGTCCCAGTTCCCTAACTTGCTGTTCTGTTTCTTCCTTATCTTTGTTTTGGATATTAGCATTCCAGGTACTGGTCCATGAAGGTACTTCCCTAGCTTCTGCTAAGGTATAGAACAAATGTAGCTGCTTATGTCAATTGCATATTTGCATTTGCTCAAGGAGTTATGGGATACTTAGCAGAAGTGAACAGGATTATAATATAGGTTAGTTTAGGATATACCACTGTTACAATATTTGTGCTTTATGTTATTGGTGTTTAATGCACACTAATTATATATATGCTATGGATAATACATATTAATATGACATATATGTATATGCTAGTCATCGTGTATTAATCAACATGTTTGAAATTTGGCAGCTTGGGAAGCTTTCCTTGGCCTGAAAAGAACCCATCATTTACCCCAAGAAAGAGGGAAAGAAAATGTTTCCTTGTTTTCTGTGGTTTTGTGCTATATTTAAAACCAGTCTGCCTCCAGATCCAAATAAATCTTAAACAATGGAGCAGCAGCTGTGGGGCCTAGTACTCATATATAAACCCCAATCCTCTCATATGCTTCACATTGTTCACTCAGTGACCTGAAGAGCTGTCACCTTTTGCAGTTCACAGCCCTTCATCTGAATGAAGAATGGCAGCAGTAGGCTACATACCATAAGTTAGCCCTTATGTTTCTATTGGTACACAGTTTCAGCAACAATTCATCAAAGGGAGACCAGGGTAGCTGGCTGCTCTCACTGCTGCTGGGGCTAGTGTTTCAGGTAGTCTTGTGGGCAAAACAAAGATTGAATCAGTCAAAGACAATTCCAGTCTCTAATTTGTATTTAGGATCAATTTGACTTTTGGGATAAAAATATATGGAGCATGAATATGAGGCAATAAAGATGCAAAAGCATCAGCTCATGCAGTTCTTTAAAAGGCTGGCTTGTGGTGTCTGGAATGTTAACTTTTCAGGTGGTGTGCGATAGCAGCTCTGGTCAGTGTGGCTCTGATTTACATCTCATGTCCTTCTGTCCCGACAGAGTTTAAAAAAATATTTATTTATAGCAAAACTAAAAAGGATGGATGTGCAGGCACAACAAGGCCAGACCTTTGAAGGTATTTAAAGGGAGAAAATTAAATCACCACTGTAGACAATATGAGTTTCATCAGGTACTGAGAAGAAAGGAGAGGATTAAAAAAATTAGATGACAACATGTGGACTTTGGAGGTCACCCAAAGAAGGAGATCAGTAGAAAATGAAAGGTGTATTTGTGAGCCACATTAGTGTATGAATCTGTAAAGCATGCAAACTTGACAGAGATGAATGTGTATCCTCCTCTGAAATTACAGTTTACCACTTCATCCTGCAGGCCCATGGACAGAGCTCTGATTCATGAGAAGTCTGCGGCATGGGTGGGTTCTTTCTGACAAGTACAAATGCAACTCCTTGTGAACTATTGTCAGCACAGGACAAAAGGAACGAATTAAGCATAATTTTAAGCATGTTAGTCATAGCATCCTACCTTGGCAAGACTTGGAGGATGGACCTTGGCCAGCTCTTTAGTGGATTGGACATCACTCTTGCAAATCCCATAAGTTTGACACTAATACAGAAACAATCTGATAAAGAATAATGGAGAGCAATATTTTTCATTCCAAGAGAACAAGTTTCAGCACAAAGGAGTAGAATAGCTATCAACACTCGCCCCTATTGTTAATCTCCTAAAGTCTATTCATGTTTCCTTTCTGAAACGCCATGTATAGCTGCTTTTAATAATCTCAGCTAAGTACTCTGCCATTATGCATCGAGCCAAATTAGAAGCTGAGATGCCAAGGAAATGCTTTTAGAAAAACCTTGCAGGTTGGGGACACCGCTTATCATTCTGCAGTGTGACACTAACAGAGCTGATTTGCTTACACTCATATTTTCTGACAATTTATTTCCCTTTGCAGGTGCTCCAATAATTTCTTTAGTATTTTTAGTCAGTGTTCCAAGATGGCTTCTTATCAGCCAAGATACAAATATTTCTGTTGTCCATACAACTGAGTGGTAATTCCCCACCCCCTATGACTCCACACTGCCATTATGGAGAAATTCATTAGCTAAACACTTAACTGGAAATATGTAGTTTACTTCAATTCATTCTGGAAATAGAGGAAAAACCACAAGGATAGGGAATCCTGCTGCATTTTGGGCCTTTAGCTTTATTGTTTCAGAGGGGTAGCCATGTTAGTTTGTATCAGTAAAAACAACAAGGACTCCTAGTTGTTTTAGCTTTACTGTGTAGACCTGATGACTAGTTACTGTGCTTGAGGGAAGGACCAAGTGTATGCGGGGAAGGCAGTTTTAAGGTACCCTTGAATTCCCTGTATCATGGGGCTGTGCAAGGGCCTGCCCAGCCCAAGGTGTAAATCACAACAGTCTCAGGGCTGCTGACACTTTGCTTTCAGTAGCTCCCGATGGCCCTTGGGAAGTAGAAAATATCATATTACTTCTATATAAATCCACAGCTTGAATACTGCGTGCAGATGTGCAGATCACTCGATCTCAAAAAAAGATATATTGGAATTGGAAAAGGTACAGAAAAGGGCAACAAAAATGATTAAGGGTATAGAACAGCTTCCATATGAGGAGAGATTAATAAGACTGCGACTTTTCAGCTTGGAAAAGAGACGACTACGGAGAGATATGATAGAGGTCTATAAAATCAAGACTGGTGTGGAGAAAGTGAATAAGGAACAGTTATTTACTCCCCCTCATAACACAGGCACTAGAGGTCACCAAATGAAATTAATAGGCAGCAGGTTTAAAACAAACAAAAGGAAATATTTTTTCACACAACACATAGTCAATCTGTGGAACTCTTTGCCAGAGAATGATGTGAAGGCCAAAGTTCAAAAAAGATCTAGATAAGTTCATGGAGGATAGGTCCATCAGTGACTATTAGCCAGGATGGGCAAGGATGCTGTCTGGAGCCTCTATTTGCCAGAAGCTGGGAATGGGTGACAGCGGGTGGCGCACTCAATGATTATCTGTTGTGTTAATTCCCTCTGGGTCACCTGGCATTGGCCACTGTCAGAGAACAGGATACTGAGCTAGATGGACCTTTGGTCTGACCCAGTATGGCCGTTCTTATATAGAGAACAGCTGTAGAATGGTACATTTTGGCCACACCTCCAATCTGCCCACTACACAAGGAGCTGGGCATAGGACCAGCACACATACCTTACATCAATTCTCAGATGCCACTTTAGGCAGATGCATCTTAGGCAGCTGCCTACAGTGACGGATTTCAAGACCTCCACTGGTTCCTTCCACAAGATGAACGTAGCAGGGCTGCCTTTGAGATGGTGTCTGATGAGCAGGCAGTGGCCCCCAAACAGGCTGCAGGGACAGCATTCCCACTCCCTACCCTGCTACTCCTTGTTTCTGGAGTAGATAAGTTCACAGTTGTGGCCCAGGCACAGCTCGGAGCTGCTCCTGGTGGTCCATCAGCACTATCAGGGCTTCGGCTGTAAGCAGAATGATCTGCCTGTCTCCATGTAGGTGCCCAGCCCATGCCTATGACTCTGCACCTTGCCCCAATGGGCTCTGCTGTCTGGGCAGCTCCCAGCACCTGCTGCAGCCTTGGACTCACCCTATGCCATAAGCCTGACAGCATGGAGCTCATCCAGACAGGGCCGTCTTTAGGCCGATTCAGCTGATTCCTGGGAATCGGGCCCCACGCCTTAGGCACCTTTTAAATTTTTTTTACTTACCACCGGCTGAGGTCTGCTCCGTGGTCTTCCATGGCCCCGCTCCCCTGACCAAAGCGCCGCAGGGAGCGCGGCTGCTCCGCAGCCCCGCTCTCCCGGCTGCAGCCCCGCGCCGGAGTGCAGCAAGCTGCCCCGCTGCCCTGGCTGGATCCCCGGCCGGAGGCCGGCAAGCCCCGCAGCCCCGCTCTCCCGCTGGAGCTCTGGGCCTTTAAATAGCCCCCAAAGCCCTGGGATAGCGGGGGGGCTCCGTGGGTTATTTAAATGGCCGGGGCTCCAGCAGTCTCTGCCACCCCATCCTTTAAATAGCTGGCCGGAGCCCTGCAGCCCCCCTGTATTCTCCAGGGCTCCTGCGGCTATTTAAAAGGTCTGGGGCGGGTCAAGCAGGGGATCCCCGGGTCCTTTAAATAACCCCCAGAGCCCTGGGATAGCGGGAGACTTGGGAGCTATTTAAAGAGCTGGTGCTCCAGCTGCCTCTGCTGCAACCCCTGCCCTGCCCACACCAGCCCTGCCCCCCTGCCCGCAGCCAGCTCTGCACCCTTTGCCCATGGCCAGACCCTGCCCAACCCCCTGCTCTGTCTTCAGCCACCCCCTGCTACACACCCCTATGGCCCTGCCCAAAGCCAGCCAGCCCCCCACACAGCCCTACCTGCACCAGACCTGCACACTCTGCCCACACCGAGCCCCAAACCCCCGCCCTGTCTCCAGCCAACCCTGCTGCACTCCCCTGCCTGAAGCCAGCCAGTTCTGCACTCCTCTGTCTCCAGCCCTCCCAACCCCTACTGCATTCCCCTGCGGCCCTGCCTGAAGCCAGCCCACCCGACACCCCCGTCTCCAGCCAGCCCTGCACCCCTTGCCCTGCCTGCAGCCAGACCCTACCTCCAGTCAGCCCCTGCCCTGCCTCCAACCAGCCCCATGTCCACTGCTGCCCTGCAGTTCCCAGGGCAGTAACCCTGCACACCTGCTTCAATGAGGGGGGCAGGGAGCAGCTGGGACCCACACATGTGCACACCCAAAGGGAGTGGCAGGGACCCACACATGTAAAATGGCGGTCATTAATAAACAATCAACAGCATATATGACGCAATGTACATAATATATAATTGTATTATTTATATAGTTATGGAAAGTAAATAATACACGGAAGAAATGAAAGTCTTTTTTTTACACTTTTTTTTTTTTAAGTCATCCCTGCCAGGGCCCCGCTGAAAATGTTTGAATTGGGTCCCAGACTTCCTAAAGCCAGCCCTGCATCCAGATAGATGCTGGGCTGCAGAGGGCCTGGGTTTCACTGTGGTTGAGCTGAGGGGCTCTCGGGGAAAGGTTGCAGAGGGAAAGGGAGTAGAAAGAGGCAGCTAGAAGAGAGTTGCCAGGGCAGATTTGGTGTGGGTCCCTGTCATGAACTTGAAAGAGAGTAGGGGGTGGGGACAGCACACCAAAGTGTTGCCTAGGGTGACAGACTGGCTTGAGCAGCCTCTGCCAGTTCTATACCAACTGGGGCGGTTCCCTGGAAATTGAGTATTTAATCTCAGGCAATGCTGACACCCTGTCCTAGGCACCTTTGCACTTCCACAGCAGCCAAAGGGGCCTGAGGATGGGATCCACAAAGGGACTTGGGCATTGCTACACTGAGCATCACAGTGCCTCACGTTTAGACATCTAGCCAAAAAGAAAAAAAAATTGCAGAAGCACCACTGTGATCCACAAAGCTGAGTTAGGCACCTTGGTTCCTGTACAATGAGAGAGAGATGTGCCTTACAATGGGATCCCCCAAAGCCAGCATGCCAGGCAGAGCCACTTAAGCTAGCCAATGGGAGATGCCACCAGCGGGGTGTCAGCTAAGCCCTGCCCCCTCTCAGAGACTGATACTTTCTCTGTTTCAGGATCCACAAACAGGAACCAGCTGCCTGAAGTTAGATGGCTTAGGAACCCCTTGCAGAATAAGAAAGGTGCCTCATCACTCCACACAAAGCGAGGTGAGGGTGGGTGTGGTGCCCACCTTATAACTTTTAGCCCAGTGGCTAGAGCACATCTGCTTTGGTTCGGTCAAAACTGTCAATACACTTTGAGTTTTCTCCCCAGTCACAGTAAATGTGAGAGGGAGCGTGGCTTTTTATCCATAACTTAGCTGAACAGGAAGAACATTTTCTGCTTTAGTGTCCAGTCCAGTTCCCAGTGAAATCAGTGGAAAGGCACCCAATGACTTCAATGGATCATTGACATTCATTGGATCAGATCTGCCATGAAGTTTGCACACCTTATTAGCCAATTAATTCAGGAAACTGGCCTAAAGTAGTTTACAGGCTGCTTTTCCGACTTTGATCTTTAACACGTGTTGTAGGTGTAAAAATCTGCATTCTGATTTCTTGGTAAACTGGCCGATTGCTCCTCAGATAATGAGTTCAATCAAAGGGCACTATAGACTCCTGAGAGTTACTGTAATTAATCATATCTACCCCTTCCCCATTATATTTTAGTGCCATTCATTTATTTTAGTTTGTATTGACCAGAAACATACTAGTCTCCTTTTACAGACTAGTGAGGGAGTACAAGAATGCTCATGAAAGTAAGGGCTCACTGGCTTAAGCCAAGCATTGCAGGGGCTTGGGCTGCCTAGTTTTTTCACACTGTTCTGTCCAATCCCCTGAATCCTAACCTGTAGAGATGACTGAATTCAGAAAGGCCTGATGAGACTGAGCTTTATTATCCAGTGGGCTTGGGTATCTCTTTAAAGTGATGTGTTGCTTGGGCCACAGCCTCAACATTTCTATCCCTGCTGCTGGGATATAGAAGTAGATTGGAGAGCTGTAGCTAGAGGAAAGACAGAGGGCGCAAGAGATAGGTAATAGAAATGATTAGAGGCATGGGGAGATTGCTGTCTGAGGACAGACTGAAGAGATCAGGATTGTTCAGTTTAGAGAGAAGACAAAGATGAAGAGATGTGATGGAGATAAAATAATGAATGATGCAGAGAAGGTAAATCTGGTGTTCCTAACACAAGGGGTCATAAAATGACATTGAAAGGCAACAAATTTAAAATTGATAAAAACAATTTTTTTTACGCAATGCATAATTAACCTGTAGTACTCATTGCCACAAGATATCAAGAAACAAAAAATAAGTAGGCATTAAAAGAAACTGGACTTTTATGTGGACAATAGGAACATCCACAGCTGTATTTGATAAACTTTTTATCTTAGCAGCCTTCTTGCTTCCTGATTGGTGAAGAGAAGAAGACAAAGGGAGGCAGCAGCAAACTCAGTCCCCTCCGTGTGTGCTGAGAGGATGACGAAAGGGACAGTAAGTCCAGCTCTCTGCTCTAGCCAGCAATGTGAAGGGGAGGTGATAGCAATTCTCCTATGTTTGTCTTGAAGCTGCAATTTAGAAGTGTTAAAATACAGAGCTAACCAGCCTCAAAAATGACTTCAAAGCACAGTCCTCAAACCGGCAGTGTCAACTTTGACAGTGGTCATGGAAGGGAGTATGGGGGAGGCTCAGAGTAGGACAATTTGTCAATAGATAGCATGTTTGAGCAAATTCTTGCACAATAAGACAAAATGAAGCTGGCAATAGCTTTGCTTGATGGAAAAATTGAATCTATGAGCATGAGCAAACTGCAGGAGAGAATGGACTCCTTGGCTCACAACAACCAAAAACCACAATCAAGATAGCTTCACTACATCAAGGGAATCTGTTTTGTCTTTGCTTAATAAGGACCTGATTTTCAGAGGTATAGAACCCCTTCAGCTCTCACTGACATAAAGTGGAGCTGGGAATGCTCAGTCAACCTCTCTGAAAATCAGGGCCTAAAGTGTTATTTGAAGGTAATACCCTGGAATGGAGTCTGGAGTTACATAGAATCAAGTGAATTCCCAAAACATTTAAGTGATTGGCAAACTGCCTGCTTCCCCATCATGTGCCTGCCTTCGGTCCCTGGTGACTGGGAGAGGTGTATTTTGCATCTCACTCACCCCAAAGGTGAATCTAGCCCCTTATCTTTTATAAACTCAAATTTTGCTCTGGTAAATTGTCAATTGAATTTACATACTGTCTTTCTTTGACCTTTGCTCTTCCAGCTATACGGGCTTCTTGTTGTCTAGTGAATGCACTTGAAAATTTTATTGCTAGCATTCAAAGTCTTAAATAGTACAGGACCAGTCTACCACAGAGATTATTTGCTGCCCTCTGTCCCAACACAGCTACTGAGATAAGGAGGGATGGAACTGCTCACCATCCCATGGTACAGTATATTGTGAGAATATGGGCAACGGAGTCTTGTTCACTGAAGACATGCTACTCTGGAAGGTACTCCCCATCAACGTATGGTCGTGTACATCTGTGGCATTTTTTCCATTGACACTCAAACCCTTTTGTTTTCTTTTAGTTTCATATAGCTGTTTTTGTTTTTAATTATAGAATGAACGGAGATGGATTACTGGGGATTTTTCTGCCAGCTGTAGAATTTATTGGACTATATAGCCTTTCTTCTTATATTTTAGTTTGTTTCCCTCAGGCACTCACTGGCCTTTGGCATCCATGTCTGATAAAACTTAAAATCACTAAGAATTATTATTAATTTTATTAGTATTACTACACATTAATTAAGTTACTCCCCTGATATGGGTCTTATCTTTTGGCCCCAGACAAACATCACAATTATGCAATTCACAGTGTGGCTTTGATATGCATCCTGTAAGCTTTCCAGACAGTAATTGTCAAGTTTCTGTACACTCACAAGTAGTCCAGCCAATTTCATCCCCTACTAATTAATTCAAAAGGAGATATTTAAGAGTCATTAGGGCTAACAGCTCCCATCCCGGTTTTCCTCCAGGGAAGGGTGTCAGGAAAACATGACATTAGATTTTTACAGTAATTGTGATCTCAACATTAAAAACATGAATCATTGTCACTTTCAGCAATTTAGGACTAAAAAGCCACTGAAGGGAGAAAAAAGGTACAACTCTGAGAGATTCAGCTTGTGTAATATGAAGCATGATCCTCTTATGAGGGAGCAGTGTGTGGATAGAGTGAGCCTGAAACTGCTCAGATGCAGAATACTGGAGGAGAAATCCGGTCCCATCTCTATGGATCTTACAGTATCTGCATAGGGAGCCAGATCGTTCATGCTGCTCTTGAGCTTCCCCTCCCCAGTAGCTGTAGTGCACAGGTCACACAGGACTGGAGCCATGTTGGAGTATTCCCCTTTCTGGAGGGAAAGAATGCTACAGAATGAAATGCTGTGCAGAACGTAGGTAAAGCTGGAATTTATGCAGCAATACTTCTGGTGGTTTGCCAGGGCTCGGCATTGCCTGGAGCACCTGTCTCTATGCCCTGCCTCCCACCCTTCGTACATACTGACACGAATGGTACGGAGCACCCTGTGTGCAGCGTTCAATGAGTGGGTGACTGGCTAGAATCAGACAGTAATTTATTTGCTTTCATATAATTCTGTCCTCACCATACAATGGAGGGAGAGATATAGCCTCTAGATAGTAATTTCCCATTATTCTTTTCTTCATTGCGCAACACAAACATATGAGTTATTGCAGAATTCCATAACAAAATGTGATTAGTGCCTCCTATGAAGGCCTTTGGCAAAACAAAGAGGAGTATACTGAGGGAGATGGGAAGGCACAGTACACTCAACGTGTTTCAGGAAGGTAATTTCAAATAAAAAAATGTGTCTGGTAGACCTAAAAAAAAAAAAATCACATAGGAGAAAGGAGAAAAGGCCTTATGGATCTTAAATGGTAAATTACCATATTACAGTCCGAGTCCAATAAACAGTCACCTGGACCAGATGGTATTCACCCAAGAGTTCTGAAGGAACCCAAATATGGAATTGCAGAATAACTAACTCTTGTATGTAGCCTATTGATGAAACAAGTCTCTGTACCAGATGACTGGAAGATAGCTAATGTAATGCTGATTATAAAAAAAGAAAAAAAAATGGTGATCCTTGCAGTTACAGGCTGATAAGCCTAACCTCAATTCCAAGCACATTGGTTGAAACTGTAGTGAAGAACAGAATTATCAGTTTCATGATGAACATGATTTATTGGGGAAGAGTCAACATGGCTTCTGTAAAGGGAAATCATTTCTCACCAGACTATTAGAATTCTTTGAGGGGTTCAATAAGCATGTGGATACGGGAGATCCTGTTGATACAGTGTACACGGATTTTCAGAAATCCATTGACAAGGTCCTTCGCCAAAAGCTCCTGATAAGTCATGCAATAACAGGGAAGGTCCTCTCTTGGATCAGCAATTGGTTAAAAGATTGGAAACAAAGGGTAGGAATAGATGGTCAGTTTTCACAATGGGGAGAGCTAAACAGCAGGGTCCCACAAGGGCCTGTAACATGCTTGGGACAACTAGCAGAGTTGTCTATGTTAAAACGTTTTTAAAGTTTAGGGGGGTCTAAGTGCTCAGGAATAAGCAGATTCCAAGGTGTAGTTTCCAAATGTTGGTAGCTTCTGCATTATAGAACCTGTCCCAATCCTGCTATTGGCCTTTAAAAGGTGAGAGGCAAAAGAGAATCATTAAGAAACTGAATTTAATATCCTGTCTTTGGTTATGCAACATGGGCAGGAGGACAAGAAGTTATATCCCTTACTAATGAGTTCTGCCATGTGGACTACCAGATTTCAAGGCCATGCATTGTGCAGCTGAGCAGCTGGCAATAAAGGTGAACTCTGCTCTTAAGAGAACAATCAGTCTAGTTCAGTTTTGGGATGGTGAGTGGAAAAGGCAGTTGCGGGCTGTGTAGTTTATACAGTACCAGCTGTAGGATTTTGGAAGAACCACTGAGGTCTTGGGGTTTGTTTGTTTTTTGGCATGTCCTCCACTCCCAAAATTCTTTTTATCTTCCAGCTACTTGTTAAATATGAACAATGTTATTTAGGGCTCAATGAGAGAGCTGGAATTCCTAGTCTGTTACCAGTTTCAATAAGCTGGTTTCTATCACTGCCCCCCACAAGTGGGTCTGCACATTTCACTTGTCTTAAATTGGTATGGATCATTGTGCAACTCCCAGCTCAACAGGCCAGCAGGCAATGCTTACCTCCAAGCCAAGAGAAAAGATGAATGCAGAGATACCAAGAACCCATAGCACTCATAGCCACTGCTATAAGCACTTAAGGGGTGGGACCGATCAACAAAATGTCAGCACTTTACAAACGTCAGTAACTCCTGCGAGTGCAGAGGGATGAGTAAGAATGCTAGCCAGCAGATTGCTGCCTACTTCTTCCTTTTTCAGACAGACTGATAATGGTTATATTCTTTCCCTTCTAACCCCTCCATCAACTGTAGGAGAAAAAGACGTTGCCCATCAAATATCCTGTTGGCCACTCTATTCCACAACTCATAGAAGTTCACTTATTCCAATTTCTGTTCTTAGAATGTTGTGATACGATGTGGGTAAACTATGAGTGTGAGATCCTGACAATATCCTGAATGAACTTTATTGAATTATGTTTAATACCTTTGGGCTACCTCATATTAGAAATGCAAGTGTTTATGCACTATTGCAAGATTGTATGGGACTTCTTTGCCAGGAAGACAAGATTAATGCAAGTTCTAGAAGGCATTGGGAAGTTCAAAGATCTTTTGGGAACAACATACATGAAGAGGATTTCCTAGGGAATGCCTTGGGGTGAAGGGGATGCAAATTCTCCTCTCTGAAGCCAACCTTTTGAAGATATGCCCTGGAGAGAGACCCCTTACCTGCTTCTGGAAACTGCAGATCAAAGACCCCGATCTGTGTAAAGAGCACACTGAACATGGTATGGGGGTGCTTGTTCTGAACTGAACTTGTGATGAACTTGTAACCACAAGGATGTCCCCAGGATCAGGGTTTGAAGGACTGCTCCTGCCAGACCCCATTTTAGGAGTGGGAAAACCTAGTAAGCTTCTTAGCCTGGGTTCTTTTATTGTTTCTAATAGGTTTTCTTTGTAGTACCTTTTACCTTAAGAGTAAAGGAAGCTTGCTTAGAGAGCTGTGTGTTACTTATCTGTTGATAGTCCCTCTGGAGACAAAGCAAGTAGGTGTTCTTGGGCAATCTGTCTGTGCTGGGAAATATATCGTGAAGGCAGTGAACTGTGCAGCCTGGGAATACCCTGGTCAGAAGGGAGGGAAACATGGGTCTCCACCCACAAAGGCAATACCTGAGGAGCTGGAAGCTGAGAGCAAGTGACATTGCTGAATCACTAAAGGGAAATATTGGTGCAGTTGCCCTGAACTGTTACCTATACAGTGGCAGCATGTGTGGGATCTGTAACAGTGTGAATTGCATAGGTGCCAACAGTAGTAAGATCATATACTATAGAAGGAAAAACAAGAGGAAAAAAGGCATAGTCATTTTTTCAGGAAAAGGAATAGTAAAAAGAGAGATAGGGGAAATTAATTATGAACAGAGAAGAAAAAAATCAGCTGATTGAGTTACGCAAAGAAAGGGGATCAGCCCTGAGCATAGAACCAAAATCACAGTTAGTAAGAGTGCTGTGTTAATCAAGGAGTGATGGTCTATATTCGTGGAGAACCTCCAGCCTGCTGACAGAGTGTCCAGCTGCTGGGGAGAATCTTGGAGCCAACACCCTGAAGAGAAACAGGGGAAAGGGTGACAGAGACAGCAACTATGTTCTGTGCAGACCAAGAAGTGGTGGACAGCTCAACTGCTAGAGCAGGAGAAGCTGCAGCTGGAAAGAAACAATGAATCTGGAAACCCAACAGCTTGTGGACAGGGAGCAAGAAAAAGCAGATTCACAGCAGCAGTGTCAGTATGAGAGAGACAAGGAGCAGCATTA
Source organism: Chelonoidis abingdonii (assembly GCF_003597395.2). Classification (NCBI taxonomy): domain Eukaryota; kingdom Metazoa; phylum Chordata; order Testudines; family Testudinidae; genus Chelonoidis; species Chelonoidis abingdonii. Next base: position 213,094,333 of record NC_133769.1, on the reverse strand, counting down.
TCAGTTTGAGACGGAAGCTGCAGAATTGTAGTCCAGTAGGTGGAGGCAGTCCCCAGGTACTTGGCCTGATAAGCGGCATAGAATCCAAATTACTTCCTTGCTTTAGAGAGGGGGAGGACACGGATGTGTTCCTATATGCTTTTGAAATGGGGCATGAATGAATAAGGTGGGAAATGGGGACATGGTAAGATATCTGGGACAAAGGCCTTGGACGTTTTTACCCTTGTGGGAAGGGAAGACTATAAATTTTATGATTGCTGTAAACAAGCTTTCTTACAAAAGTTTAACCTGACCCCTTCAGCACACAAGAGAAGGTTTAAGGGAGTTCAGAAAAAGGGGACATGACCTATAGTGAGATTTCAACCCAGATTAGGGGTTATGTAAAGAAATGGGGAACTGGTTGGGGGATTACCATGGTCAATGAAGCCTATGAGTTAATGTGTATCAAACAATTCTATAAACTCTGCCTGCCCCTCCCCACTCCCAGACTGAAATATGGTTAATAGACAAGAGTCCTAGAGATGTAACCATAGCTGGGAAATGGGCTGATCAAGATGCAGCTAGCCATCTTGGGTATGAGAGGAAGATCAAGGGAGATTGGCACAGAGTTGGACTCCTCCCCCAGAAGGGAGATAGCGGGGACTTTCCCAAAAGGGAGAATGGGCTAAACCCAGACCTGGGTGAGAGGTAAACCCTCACAGGACCCCAAAGGAACTTGAGGAGTGATGTGTTTTTACTGCCACAAGATATAATTTGACACATTGCTTAGTACCAGGGAGATCCAGGACTAGTGGTACCCCACAGCAGGTCCAGGTGGCAATGCCGCCCCCCATCCACAGAACCAGCCCCCAAACCAGCCCCAGTGATCCAAACAGCAAGCCTGGTAGTGGGTGCCTTGCTGAACTACTGAGGGGAAATACAAGTGAGCTGTTTGCTATCTAGTCTTAGTACTGAATCAGGGCCAAGACCAGACAATACCAACAAGTTGGAAGGAGCAGAGTGAAAAGCTCTATCAGTCCTAGATGTAGAGGATTGGCAGAGGCCCTGGAGGTTTTTCGCCTTCCTCTGCAGCGTGGGGCATGGGTCGCTTGCTGGTGGATTCTCTGCAGCTTGAGGTCTTCAAATCAAAATTTTGAGGATTTCAATAACTCAGTCATGGGTTAGGGGTTGTTATAAATGTGTATGGGTAGGGTTTTGTGGCCTGCCTTGTGCAGGAGGTCAGACTAGATGATCATATTGGTCCCTTCTGACCTGTGAGTCTATGAGTCTATGAAGCTCTTGGTGAAGGACAGAGCTAAGCTCCATAGTTACGCTCTGGTGAAGCTAACTGAACAAAGAGGCTCAGCTTTCCAGAAGGAGGGTAAGTGGTAACACCCATGAACTGCGAATGAAAAGGATTTTTTTTAAAAAAGTGTTCTGTTGCTGTTTCCAAAATCATAAAACTCAGAGATGGAGAAAGCCTCTCTTAAGTCATCTACTCCATCCCCCTGCTGGTATGGAATGGTTCCTAAATATGTATTTTCTAGCGCTTTGTCCAGTCTAGTTTTAAATGTTCCAAGTGAAAAGACTTCCACCATTTCCCTTTCTGCACTCTCTTACTTAGCATATAACTGTCTAAATAACCTAGGGCTGGAGCGTATGTGGCTCCTGGAAGGCTGTGCAGGGATGAGCAACAAGCTTATTGCAAGGGCCATAGGCAGTCGAGAAGTAGACCTTTGAAAAGTAGTGGGACTGAAGAGAGAGAGCAACATTAGAAGAGCACACATTCATGCTGGGTCCTTGGCCAGGCCCAGCATCAAAGGGTGTCTTAGAGCTACCTTTGCCTCTCCATTCCTCAATTGTGTGTACACAACCCTGCTCCAGCTCTGCTGGAGATTTACCCCCTGGGATCAAGGGCTGTTACTGTTTGGGCCCTCCTGCAGGGAAACAAGCAGGGCTGAAAATACAGTTTTCATCTGCCACAAGGATATGATCCAGCCTGTAGAGTCTTAGAAGATTCAAGAGCGGAAGTATGTTAGGTCTTCATTTTCACGATTCAATTTTCCAAGGGTATAAATGGCCAGAAATCCATAGAAACTCTCAGTGCAGCAGATTGCTTTCATTTTCCATCAGATTTCTGCCCACTACTCAAAAAGAGTTTTGTATCCTTTTATAAATTATTTTTTCTTATTTTAACATGCCTATTGCAATATAACAAAGTCTCTGGATAAATCTTGATGTTCTCTTACCAGCAACATTCACCTTTGTTGCCAGCTGCTCAGCTGCACAATGTGTGGCCTTGAAATCTGTTATGCAACTGTCGTCTTTGATGTAACTCTGCTATTGTGATCTCATATTGACTTGTAGGAACTGCAACTACTGGCACTGTTCCTTATTTAACTAGATTCCAAAGTGTTCAGTTTCCCTTCAGTATTTCATAGAGGTCACCTCCCTTATTTTGTTGCGCTATTTTATTGTACAAGTGTAACTGCTTTAAACTCAAAGTACAACAAGTCTGATTGGTTTTGGCAGAGCTTTGTCCCTCAGTACATGTTCTATTGGACTTTCACGTTGTAAAACAATTACCTACAATGTTATTAGAACTTATGGAGCCATGATGGCTAACTAGCTCTTTGTTCATATTTCCCACCAAAATGTAGCTCTTCTAGCAGTATAATGAAAACTGCTTCAAGAGAACATACTCCAAACCACCAACCTCTGGTTGGATTTCTTCAGTGGTAGACACACTTATTAACTTTTCCTAACACAAAATATAGTGTTAAATATAACAGCAATGGCTTAAGTGGCCATAAAATGTATTGGGGCAGACTACTGAACTGGATACGATCAATTTGATAGAGCTCAGGTTTAGGGAAAATTTACAGTTATGGGATTTATTTCGTCCCCCCATAAGCTCGGTTTTAGTTATTTAATATTGATCTTAAGATTATAAAATATAGTTCTACTGACTTCTGTAAGAAAAAATCCTTCATATACATAAAAAAGTCAAGTTTAAAAGAATTCTGGGTTATATCAGTTGTGTTTGTGCAGAACATGCTTCCAGATCTTTCAAGTGTGGATTTGTCTGTCAGACACTGCAGTTATTTAATGCTGTACAAGGCAATTCAAGGAAGTCATTAGACACATGTGCTTTCATGCTGCAATACATGAAAGCGGTCAATGAAAAAAAAAGGTAGAGATCATAGTTGCGTGGCTCATTGAGATTTTGTTTAAAACATTTGGCGAAACAACCTCATTTACAGAGGTTTATAACCGAGCTATAATTCTGGCTTAAATTCTATCTCATAGGAAGGTTTAAAAATTCTGTAGAAGAAATACCGTGTTCTATTAAATTCCATTGGACCAGATTCTGATACTCTTAACTTTGAGTATTACTTTATTCTATGAGTAGTTCTATTGAAGTCAAGCTACTACTCTACGTGAATAAGAATACCAGAACTTGTTCCCTACATTTATAGACATACTGTTCTAAAATCCTAATTCAGTCAGATTCTACTACTCTTCTTATTGGGGAACATTTTGCCATGCAAGTAGTCCCATTTAACAAGACTACCCAACATAAGTAAGGGTCGCAGAATTGAGCCCTTAGTTTTTGATCTGGAAATAAAAATTGTATTAAACTGAAGGTAAAGAAGAGTACATATCAGTAATTTGGGGTAAAATACATCACAGGTATGTTATAATTATCCCAGAACTCCATGTGTCAGCTTAGAATACAGGTTAAACTTAACTGGTTTGGATTTCTTTTAAGGTATGGAAATGCACACTTAAGACAGCCAGACAACCTTTTATCCGCCCTGAGTGCACTATGGAGAAAAATATGAACAAATCTTATTTATCACATAATGTAGGAGCACAAAATAACTTAGTATTAAACACATCACTACTGTATGGAATCATTTTTGTCCACTTATTCCTTATAGAAAAGGCTTATAGAGCAAGAATCCCTGGAACTGATATAAAGTAACTGTGAACCCAGTCTAACTGGCTAGTTAATCTGAATTTAGAAACTTTGGATTTATGGCTGCTTTACATAACCAGCCTGAACGTGATACAAGGCAACTGGAAGAACCACCGCTTCCTGCAGCTCTCCTTGGCTGGGAACGGCGAACCGGGGCCACTAGGAGCTGTGGGCAGCAATTGCCTGTGGACGGTCAATGTAAACAAACTGTCTTGTGGCCCGCCAGCGGATTACCTTGACGGGCCACCTGCAGCCCATGGGCTGCAGGTTGCCCACCAGTGTACTAGAGCATCTACCCTTGTAAGCGGGCAATAATGCATGTTTGTTACCATGCACATTACATTCAGGCATCATCTTCAAAAACTGCAGTTGCAGCACTATTTCCTGTTATATCTGTAGGCTGGAAAATAAAACCAAGGAATCACCTTGCGATACATTGCCATGGGTGTAGGCTTACCATCACATTTTTCTGCATAAAATAGATCAGGCCTGCTCAGGTATATTAGCAATTCCTTCCACCACCAAACTAATGAAATTGCTTCTTCATCTTATAAAGGTATAAGATCTAGGGCCTATGTTTCTGGAACCAAAGAACTTCATTTCTCTTCCTTATGGCTGGCCAACCACAGTGATGTATATGCACATATGGTATGTGACCACACAGCAATACTATCTGTGTGTAGAGGACCTCAAAATATTTATGCTTAAAATTAGCTACTGTATAAAACGAAGTTGAGGAAGGCACTTAAACTTATTTATGTTGGACTCTAAATATTTAAAAAACTGCAGACTTTGACTTCTGAAGATATGAATATTAAACTTTATGCCTCAACCTAAAACTCAATACCAGCTGGTAGGAGAGAGAGCAGAATGAATTAAGAATCAGGGACTTCTTAACCAAACACCGTGGAAGGAAGACTTCAAGGGCACACAGCGCTGGAGGGAGACCAGGATTAAAGCAGAGCTATTCTTTGACAACTGTAATTCATTTTAAAAGGGTGTTTTGAGTTTTCTTGGTAACTGTAGAACAAAATAATACAACAGTGCCAAGAAAAATCTTAAAGCCCGACTAGTTTTTCATCCTTACATACAGACTTATTTATTGGCCTGATCCAAAGCCCATTGCAGTCAAGGAACTACTCCCATTGACTTCAGGGAAGGCTGGATCATGTCCAAAATGAGCCAGAGCCACAGGAAAATTAACAGCCAGGAAAAAACAATATGCTCTGTTAAAGCCTGTCCTCACAAACCCAGAAAATACAGCCAATCTCATCACAGCCCTAAAAATCCAATTAGTGGCTACAACCCTGAATTCTATCCGCATCCAAAAGCCATGTTCATTTCCCTCTACAGCTGGTTTACACTCTGCTCCATATTTCAGATGCTGACTTTTTCAATCTATGCAAATTATAAGTTATTTTCTGTGAAGTAGTTTTGTCTGAATTGCTTTTGCACCCACCCATCCCATCCCAATTTCAGGCCATGGCCTCTTGTTTTAAAATTAGTTGCTATCTTGTCAGCTACTGGCTTCAATCGGTTCCTCTCAGGATCTTGTTTATCTCTCTGATAATCTCCCATTTTGCCTCTCCCCTCACTCACCCAAGCTACAGAGGCCAGCACAGGCTAATCCTGCCTCATCATACACAGTCCAAACATCTAGGTTATTTAGGAGTTTCTTTTATAGCAGCTTTTCAGTATCAGAACACTAAGCAATGTTACCAGTGGCCGCAATAGCACAAAATCTTAGTGATGTTTTTAGTTGCCAGTTGCATTATAATGGAGTAACTTTTGCCTGTGTATCTGCTTTAATATACTTACATATACAACCAGAGCAGCATTGGCCATGAAGTTTGAGGGTGGATTTCCTTCTTAACCCCATTTTCATAACCTCATTCAGAAAACACACAGCTGCCCCTACACTAGGTTATAGTTCAACAATGGACCTATTTATTTATGTTGCAATGGCAAAAAAATATTTAACTGTAAAACCCCTTAGCCCTCCTTCTCCCTGCAATAGATTACATTATAGTTCCTTCATAGCCTACCCAGGCATGTCTGCTTCCACCTTTGCAAAACGCCCAAGACAGTAAGGCACTGATTGAATATATGTGAACTATTGTAAATTTATCATTCATTTTACTCAGTTAGTCCTTCTTTTTGTTTAGGTGAAAAATCAAAGTCTTCTCACAGATAATTCACAAAGCGTAAACTTCATCCATGGACAGAGGGCCAGTCCAAAGGCTACATATCACTTAATTCCCAGCAAAGCCCTGTTTTGAGGGCTGAAGGAAGATTAAAGAGCTGCTTTGGCCCTGTGCTTGCCCTCTGCCTACGGGTGAATTTCACCCTTTGTGGTTTATCTGTGAGAAGACTGATTTTTTATTAATGGGTTTGTTCTGTGAAGTTATTTGACAAATGCTTCATGTAAGTGTATAGCACATGACAGATTATTCAGACTACTGCTGTGATTATTGCTTGGAGTTTTCATTATTCATAATTTGCTACGTGTGCTGTGTGATTGATCACTTAAACGACATGCTATTGTTTCTGTTCCTTGATTGAATGACTTCCAAACCTACAAAGACAGACACATGAATCCTTCCAGAAAGAATGATGGTTTGAAAACATAAGGATTCATAACACTTTCTCCTTCTGCTAACATTTTTGTAGACAAAAATTTGGATGAAGTTTTATTGTCAGAGCCCTTGGGCCCTTCGTCCTGGACCAAGCCCCCACAGTGTTAGGCACTGTGCAAACACAGAACAAGAGATATTCCCTGCCCCAAAGAACTTATAGTTAGAATGCAAGACAAGAAACAACAGATGGATATAGACCAACAGGGGAGTACAGTGAAACAATTAAAATATTGGTCAGCATGATAGGCAGGGATCTCCAGCAATCTAACCTTTGTCAAGCTTTTCGTAGGCACCATGGCAAAGGAGAGTTTTAAGGAGGGATTTGAAGGATAGCTTTCAGGCAATTTTGGGGGATTTTCCCCCAGATTGCCCCTCGCACTTGAGAGGAAGCGGTAGGTGCTTGTCTGAAAATCTGGTAAGTAGGCAATGGCAGCTGGCATCCAGGGCCAAGCAGTAGTGGGGGTCAACCTTTCAATACTGACTGAGAGATAAGCAGGGCAGGGGTAGGCTGTGAAGAGCCTTGAGAGTGAAGGCTTGATGCAATGGAGAAGAGAGGGCCAGAAGAGAGATGCAAAGAGAGGGGAGACCTGGTCAAAGCAACAGGGTATAAAATGGGGCATTGAAGCAAATGTATGGTGTTTATTCAAACAAGTGTTGATGAACACATTTTGCCCAGCTCCATCTCTGACCATGTGTGCAGGACCCACAGGCAAAGGAACTATGCACAGATCTTCCCCTGAGTGAGGAAGGAGGATTCTTCAGCACCATCTGTCTCCCATCCCAGGGCCAAGTCAGAGGTGGGCTGAGGAAGACGGCAGGTGAAGAGAGATGTACTCTTCACATTGTTCCCTTCCACCCCCCACCAATTCCACGGTTGCTAAGATATAAGACTGTGTGAATTTTGAGTCACCCTATGTCCTTGGGAATCCTCCTTACAGAGTGAAAGAGGGGCTTTCCAGGAACAGCACGGGGAAGGGGAGTTCCTCACAGCATGGCTGCTTTGGACTTTATAGCTGGAATTGTATAGGCAGGATGTTAGGGTGGGGCAGAGTGTCCTGGAGCTAAATGTGGATGGCCTTGGTCCCCAGTTAAAAATGGGGATTCTGTGGTTCTAAAGTTTTGCTTGTTCTGCATGTGTGCTCCGACGATGGAGATTCCACAACCTCCCTAGGCAATTTATTCCAGTGCTTAGCCACCCTGACAGTTAGGAAGCTTTTCCTAACGTCCAGCCAAAATCTCGCTTGCTGCAATTTAAGCCCATTGCTTCTTGTCCTATCCTCAGAGGCTAAGAACACATTTTCTCCCTCCTCCTTGTAACAACCTTTTATGTACTTGAAAACTGTTATCCTCGCTCTCAGTTTTCTCTTTTTCAGACTAAACAAATCCAATTTTTTCTATCTTCCTTCCTAGATCATGTTTCCTAGACCTTTAATCATTTTTGTTGCTCTTCTCTGGCGTTTCTCCAATTTGTTCACATCTTTCCTGAAATGTGGCACCCAGAACTGGACACAATTCCAGTTGAGACCTAATCAGCATGGAGTAGAGCAGAAGAATTACTTCTCGCGTCTTGCTTACAACACTCTTGCTAATACATCCCACAATGATATTCGCTTTTTTTGAAACAGTGTTACACTATTGATCCATATTTAGCTTGTGGTCCACTATGACTCCCAGATCCCTTTCCACAGTACTCCTTCCTAGGCAGTCATTTCCCATTTTGTATGTGTGCAACTGATTGTTCCTTCCTAAGTGGAGTACTTTGAATTTGTCTTTATTGAATTTCATCCTATTTACTTCAGACCATTTCTCCAGTTTATCCAAATCATTTTGAATTATAATCCTACCCTCCAAAACACTTGCAACCCCTCCCAGCTTGGTATTGTCCTCAAACTTCATAAGTATCAGAGGGGTGGTTTAAAGGTGCATGGCCGGGGCTCGACCCTCCCTGGGGAGGAGGGGAGCCACACCAGCCTCGATACACGTTGTCTAAGTCGGCCCTTTCTTCAGGGCTGAACGACGCTGCACAGTCGCTTGGGGCCCCGACCTTCTGCTATAGGGTGAGGCAACAAACACAAGGTTATAGAGGCTCAGACCTTCTTGGCTCAGGGCTGAGTGAACAATAGTTTAGGCAGCTCAAGCCCTTTGGTGCAGGACTGAGCAGCGGCACAGCTAAAGGGGGCCCAGCCCTTGGTTCGGGTGGGGCACCAAACACAAAGTACAGAGGCTCAGACCCTTTTGACTCAGGGCTGAGCAAACAATAGTTCAGGCAGCTCAATGGCTCCTCAGGCCAGGGGAGGGGGAGTCTGCCACCCGAGGACGGGTGGCAGGGGGAACGCAGGCCCACCCACTCCTCTGCGTTCCAGCCCGGGGCCCTAGTAGCGGCTATTACCACTAATTGTCAGTGCGGTTCCTGACTGCAACACACTGACATGGGTTCAGGTATATTTGCAGCCTGACTGGAGTCGGCTGCCCCCCGGGATACTTCCAATTCCCTCCCCTGGGTCTACCTGATCTGTGGTGTCAGCCGCCGGGGAGTCCAGTAGCATGGGCCACTCACGGCCAGGGCTGGGCGGTAGGTCCGGCAGTACCTCTGGGAAGTCCGGCTCGGCCTGGTCCAGGGGTTCCTCAGGGTAAGAGCAGGGACAGGGCAGATCCGGCAGCTCCTCGTCGTAGTAGGAGCGGGGAAGCTCCGGCCAGTCAGGGCAATGGCCCTGGGCCTCAGCAGCTTTCCAGTCAAGGGCACCCTCTGGCAGATCTGCTCCTGAAGGCGGCTGGGCTTCAACTGAGCGCTGATGGGCGGCTTTTATACTTCCAGGTCGCCTCCTGACCCTCTGAGGGGCGGGCTCACTGCTCTGTGGCCCCTCCCCCTTAGGTGTCTGACGGGGCTTCACCCTCCCTGGGGAGGAGGGGCGCCACACCGCCTCGTTACAGGTGGCCATGTTAGTCTGGATCTGTAAAAACAGCAAAGAGTCCTGTGGCACCTTATAGACTAACAGATGTTTTGGAGCATGAGCTTTCGTGGGTAAGTACCCACTTTGTCGGATGGTACATGTATCATCCGACGAAGTGGGTATTCACCCACGAAAGCTCATGCTCCAAAACATCTGTTAGTCTATAAGGTGCCACAGGACTCTTTGCAAACTTCATAAGTGTACTCTCTCTGCCATTATCTAAATAATTGATGAAGATACTTAACAGAACCAGATCCAGAACTTATCCCTGTGGGCAGGGCTGTCCCTAGGGGGGAGGCGGGGCCTGGGACAACCCCCTCCCACCACAGGACCCACCCCCACTCCACCCCTTTCCTCAAGCCTCTGCCCCGCCTCCTCTCATCCCTGCTCCACCCTCTCCCCTGAACAACGCTGGAAGCTGGCATGGCGAAGTGTGGTGGGCTGGGGTCACTGATGCCACTTCAGGCCAGTGAGTGTGGGTCTGACCCCTCTTGCTGGCGCCAGGGCCTCCGCTAACCTCCCTGGCCAGCCTGGCCCCCCACACCTTATCCCCATCCCCCCCGGGCCTGGCAAGCACTCTCTGCACAACATGCACACAGAGCCGTCTCTAGGGTACGGCAATTCGGGACAGCTGCTGCAGGCCCCCCAAAGTGTGGGGCCTGGAGTGACCACCCCGATTCACTGTACCTTAGGGATGGCTCTGCCTGCGAGACCCCACTCATTATTCCTTTCCAGCATGACTGTGAGCCACTGATAACTACTCTCTGGGAACGGTTTTCCAACCACTTAAGCACCCACCTTATAGTAGCTCCATCTAGGTGGCATTTTTTTAGTTTGCTTATGAGAAGGCATCCAAGACAGTATCAAAAGCTTTACTAAAGTCAAGATATACCACGTCTACCACTTCCCCCCATCCACAAGACTTGTTACCCTGTCAAAGAACAGAGAGACCTAGACAAAATAGAGGACTGGACCAAAAGAAACCTGATGAGGTTCAACAAGGACAAGTGCAGAATCCTGCACTTAGGACGGAAGAATCCCATTCACTGTTACAGACTAGGGACCAAATGGCTAGGAAGACGTTCTGCAGAAAAGGACCTAAGGGTTACAGTGGATGAGAAGCTGGATATGAGTCAACAGTGTGCCCTTGATGCAAAGAAGGCTAATGACATTTTGGGCTATATCAATAGGGACATTGCCAGCAGATCGGGGGACGTGATCATTCCCCTCTGTGCGACATTGGTGAGGCTCATCTGTGTCCAGTTTTGGGCCCCACACTACAAGAAGGATGTCGACAAATTGGAAAGAGTCAAGCAGAAGGCAACAAAAATGATTAGGGGGCTGGAGCACGTGACTTATGAGGAGCGGCTGAGGGAACTGGGATTGTTTAGTCTGCAGAAGAGAAGAATGAGGGGGGATTTGATAGCTGCTTTCAACTACCTGAAATGAGAGTTCCAAAGAGGATGGATCTAGACTGTTCTCAGTGGTACCAGATGACAGAACAAGGAGTAATGGTCTCACGTTGCAGTGGGAGAGGTTTAGGTTGGATATTAGGAAAAACTTTTTCACTAGGAGGGTGGTGAAGCACTGGAATGGGTTACCTAGGGAGGTGGTAGAATCTCCTTCCTTAGATGTTTTTAAGGTCAGGCTTGACAAAGCCCTGGCTGGGATGATTTAGTTGGGAATTGGTCCAGCTTTGAACAAGGGGTTGGACTAGATGACCTCCTGAGGTCCCTTCCAACCCTGATATTCTATGATTCTATCAGGTTGGTTTGACAAGATCTGTTCTTGAGAAATCCATGTTGACTATTACTTATCACCTTTCTGTCTTGCAAATTGATTGTTTAATTGTTTGCTCCATTATCTTTCCAGGTACAGAAGTTAATCTGACTGGTCTGTAATTCCCCGGGTTGTCCTTATTTTCCTTTTTATAGATTGGTACTACATTTGCCCTTTTCCAGTCTTCTGGAATCTCTCGTGTCTTCCATGACTTTTCAAAGATAATCACTAATGGCTCAGCAGCATTCATAAATTAAATGAGTCATCAGCATTCATAAATTAAGACACATCAGAATTGTCCAGTATCCATTTAATATAGTACAAGGTGCTACACGGAAAACAAAACTAAATATTTTTTTTCTCTCCATGATCTCCAAAATGCAGATTTTTATGTATTGCCTTTTTTCATTCTCTCTCTGAGTATTTCTCTCATTCACTTAGTTCACTGTCCCTCTTCTGCTATGGTTGGTCTCCTGTTAGGCCTAGTCTACACTGGGGGTGGGGGTGTCGATGTAAGATACGCAACTTCAGCTATGAGAATAGCATAGCTGAAGTTGACATATCTTATTTCGACTTACCTCCCGTCCTCACAGCGCAAGATTGATGGCTGCTGCTCCCCCGTCGACTCCACTTCCGCCGCTCACTCTGGTGGAGTTCTGTAGTTGACAGGAGTGCATTCAGGGATCGATATATTGCATCTAGACGAGACGCAATATATCGATCCCTGATAGATCGATTGCTACCCGCCGATCCGGTGGGTAGTCTGGACGTACCCCTAGACACTTTCTGGAGGGTCTTCTAGCCACCTTTTATTTGTTAGCCAGTTGGTTGCCTATGTTCTTTCAGGAAGAATGCAATTAGGTTCTCTCTTTCTCATAGGATGCTGAGAGTCTGGGATTATGATATTCTGAATGACTGACTCCTAACAGAAGTTATCTGCTATTGAGGGAAGCAGAGAGAATTTAAAAGAGGCAGGTACCCTATTACTTTTTATTTAGATGCATTTTTATGCAACTGTGAGATGGTATCAGCTCTCCTGAAAAAGAAAAATAAAGAAACTATAGCATTTATTTGCAATAGCTAGTTGCTAAGAAACTCATTGTTGTGAATTTGGCAGGTTGTGGTTGATCCCAAGAGCTTTTACTTCTCTGCTAAATACTGTAGCTGTAGTGTGTACTGTAGTTTGTATTTCTGGGGACCATGTACACTCACCCCATGTCTTGAGAAGTGGCCAGTCACCTTAGGCCTTGTTGTTGGGTCTGAATCTGCACCAGGTTTCCTGACAGGCTCTAGTCTTTTATTGCTGCACATAGTCCAGTACTGAAGTGTGCAAGCCTTTCCATTAGTAATTCTTCCAAGTTGTTTTGATTTTACTTTCTATCAACAAATGCAGTTGCTTTTGAATTTAGACCCTCCTCCCAGACATTTATAGCCTGCTTAAGATAAAGTGTCCTTAATTCTGAACCATGTGGCAGCTCACTTGCTAACCTCCTCCACTGACTGACCCCCCACCCCAGTCCCTGAAGATGCTCTTTATTTGTGTCAGTCATCTATATTTTAATACATTTCAATTCCTCTTCACCTTTACCTGATGTCTAACTTCATAAATCGCTAGTGTGTGATATAGTGTCAAGCCCCTTACCATATAGGACATGTTGCTTATACAATATTACATTCTTTCATCCTTATCTCCAAATTCAGAGTTGTCCTCAGAAAAAGTCCAGCAAGCACGTTATGCTAAAGGGAGAAGATGAGGAGATACGATTCCCCTTGGGGAATCAAATTCAGCAACTTTGAACCCCAAAAGGTGGAATCCCTTCCAGCCCCTGGAAACCAAACTGTAACGTTGTTTGCAAACTCCACTGAGAACAAAATCTTACATTCACACTCCTTTAGCTGTAGTTCTGTGCACTGCCGGGTCACAGATCAGTCAGTTTGTCGCTTTCTGGGGCACAGGGATAGCTTTAGACAAGGAGGATTGGCAGCTGGCTTGTGTCATCTTTCAGAGGGTACCAAAGCTAGGTTCAGCTAAGTTATTTTCACAAGAGTATTCTTCCCACCCCTTTTTCACTCATCTGTACTTCTGCTGCAAGAACTCATCAACAAAATACAGGCTATGAAAGGAAGCCAGCTGACTAGAAGGCAAGTGCTCCACTCTAGAGAGGGAAAGATGAAGTCAGATTGGCAGCCTAGGGGGAAGGATAGGAATGACCAAAGAAGAAGGGCTAGGATTCCCAGCATATAGGAAGGAAATGGAGAGGAAGAAGTTTCTTAACCTGGAGCCAACCTTCTAGGGTTAATGGGTTCTGGGGGTGTTGCAGAGCCAACTCTGCCCTTGGAGAGGAAGAAAGTCAGCCTGGGAGATACTTCTGGTGGATTCCCAGAGCATGAGATCAGTGGGTTGCATCTACACTGCAAAACAATAGGTCTTGAACAGAGGGTCCCAACTTGACTCAGGCTTGGATCCTCTACCCCCATGGGGTCCTGGGATGCTGGGTCTGAGCCTTGGGTTAGCAACTATTTGTGTAGAGATCGATGGGGGGTTAGGCTTGTGTGCAAATTTGACTCCTGGTCTTACATTGCAGCGTAGACATACCCCTAAAGATAATTGTTTTCTCATAATGGAAAAAATGATCAGCCCTCAGTGTTAACTACTTAACCTGGCAATATATATATAATGCACTTTTTAAATAAAAAGATCATATTGAGAAGACATGAATAGAAAAGTGTCTCAACCATAATTTTTCTTTTTTCCAGCTCAGCTCAACTTATCCAATGAACATACCTTCAAGTTTGAAATTGTGTGTGACAATAATATTCAATGAAAACTGAATTGTTCACCTTTCACCTCAGAGTGACTGAGAATCTGTGGCATCTACTGCCTCACCAAGTCACTGAACAATTCAAATATAGCGTTAACATTACAGGACTAATAATTTAATCACCACCGTGTACCAGGGAGAAATTCCATCTCTACCATGGACTATGATAGTATTAGATAATCTGGCACATAACTGGGAGTTTATTCCTTGTTATGAAGCTTCAGGTAATGTTCACTGAGAGACATGGGATACTGGACTAAATTGCTGATTGGTCTGCTCTGGTATGATAGTTCTTATATTCCTATATAGTAGCTCTAAAGAGTTGTTAAGCAAAATGCTTTTATTTATTTTTTTTAATTTAGGACTGATCCATCTCCCTCTAAATCAAAGGAAGCTTTTTCATTGACTTCGGTGGATCAAGGTCTTAGTGTGGATTTCACATTTGGCTTAATAATAAAGATTTCACATTTTATACCATATGGCATGTTGATCTATGATTCTACATGTATTGGTGTATGGAAATTTTTTTACAACATAAATTAAAATATTTCTTGAGGGTTTGTACAGCAATTGGAAAGTTGTGGGAATGATTTAAAGAATATTGAAAATATTTTTCATTCTGTGTATTGATTTCTGGAATAAATGAGGCGCTAAAAGCAGATGTAGGAATTAATACATCTCACATGAATTATAGATATTTCCAAAACTTTCGAATACATGCCTGGATAGCATTATAGAGAAAATACATTCTGTCAATTCTGTTAGCCCTTTGCCTTTCTCCTTACATAATGTGAAGAAGAAAGTGACTTTACCAAATTAAAAATATAATCTAAAACCTTGGCCTTAGAATTGATCTAGATTTTTTTTTAAATGAATTGCTTTTCTAAGTATACTGGCTCAGAACCTATAACTCATAGGCAAGTATTTTTAAATGATCTATTGACATGGTTTTTATTTTCACAAGAATCTAAAGTTTGGGTAACCTAGTATAAGGATATGGGGCCAGGAATCTGGGTTTGTAGAGCCTGGAATGGCTGACATTCCCACAGTGCCACCAGGAGGCCATGCAGAGCCACAGTCAGGAGCACTGTGGAGAATAGGCACTGCAGGAAGTACCGTCCAAGGGCACCAGAGTGAGAGTACCCTACAGACCTCTGATTGGCCAACCATGCTATTTAACCCTGGACGGTGTCCCAGGAAGTTGTCTGAGCAACAACAGAGACTTTGGGCGTGCAGTGACTCTAGGTATCATCTTGTCTTCTGATCTCTGGCCTCTGATCCCAGCCTGATTCTGACCTTGATTCCCACCTCCTGATTCCAGTAGGGTTGGCAGCTTTCTAATCACACAAAACCAAACATCCTATCCCTGCCCCTACCCCAAAGCCCCTCCCTTTCCCCCACGGCTCCACCCCTGCTCACTACATTCCTCCTCCCTCGGTGGCTTGCTCTCTCCCACCCTCACTCACTTTCATTGGGCTGGAGCATGGGGTTGGGGTATGGGAGGGGTGAGAGCTCTGGGATGAGGCCAGAAAGGAGGAGTTCAGGGTGTGGGAGGGGGCACTGGGATGGAGCAGGGAGTTGAGGTGTGGGAGGGGGTGAGGGCTCCAGCTGGGGGTGTGGGCTCTGGGGTAGGGCTGGAGATGAGGGTTGTGGGGTGCAGGGGGGGCTCCAGGCTGGAGCCGAGGGATTTGGAGTGTGAGAGGGGGCTGTGAGTTGAGACAGGGGGGTTGGGTGCATGAGGGGATATGGGCTCTGGGCTGGGGCCAGGGTTGAGGGATTAGGGGTGCAGGAGGTAGCTGCAGGTTTGGGGGGAGCTCAGGGCTGGGGCAGGAGGTTGAGGTGCAGGCTTACCTTGGTCAGCACCCAGTCATTGGTGCTGCACATCTAAGGCAGCCTCCCTGCCTGTCCTGGCTCTACACTGCGCTCCGGAAGCGGGTGGCAGGTCTGGCTCCTAGGCAGGGGGTAAAGGGAAGAGCAGGAGGCTCCGCCCACTGCTCTCACCTGCAGGAATGCCCCCCCCCAGCTCCCACTGGCTGCAGTTCCTGGCCAATATGAGCATGGAGCCGGTGCTCGGGGTGAGGACAGCGCATGCAGCCCCGTGCCCCCCCTGTCTAGGAGCAGGACCTGCTGGCTGCTTCAGGGGTGCAGCGCGGTGCCAGGACAGGTAGAGACTAGCCTGCTTTAGCCCTGCAGCATCACCAAAGGAACTTTTAATGGCTCCGGTCGACAGTGCTGACCGGAGCCACCAGTGTCCCATTTTGACCGGGCATTCTGGTCGAAAACCAGACACCAGGCAGCCCTAGATTCCAGCCTGGTACTCCTCTGATCTCTGGTCTCCAATCATGATCTGACCTTGACCCCAACTCTTGCTTATTGAGCCCAGCTGTAGCAAGTTCTCTGACCCCTGCTCACTGTCTGCTGTGCCTAATGTGTGGGCTGTAGGCCAGACCGCCTATGGCCCAGTCCCTTTATTTTTTCACTGGTTGTGCATTAATTCTGTACCTCTGATGGTCACTGTTAAGAGGGCGGTTTGTTTTCTGGCAGCAAATAATGAAAGTAAACACATGCAATCTAAAATGGAATCAAATAGGAGTACCACGAGTCCACAAATTCAATTTGGATTTAATATTACTGCCTAATCCTGTAAACTGAACTCTCCATTAGAAAGACGCTTTGGCAAGTTGCGGTTTTATTTTCATGTCAAAAAGTTAAAAGAGAAACCTCAAGAAAAAAAATTAGATACATAAAACCAGGCTGGATTAAGTTATTTCAGGCTCAGCACTGATTGTAAAAGAGTAGTTCTGTTTTAGCAGCAGCTATGCTTTTTGGGGAAAAAAATCTATAATTCTATATCTTTAACTTGGATGGTTAGACAGTATCCAGAATGTGAAGTTGCTTCACAGATCAGTGGGGGAAAACCAACCACCATCACCACCCAGAAATATGGTCCTTGTTCCAAATATCTTATGCTCTAATTGTAGCCATATAGTAAGTGAGAGTACAATGGTTTTAGATCTAGTTGTTGCTCAGATTTGGTCTGTGCACTTCTTAATGGTTCCATTATATTTGGAGTAGGATAACTCCATTCTTGCGGGTGACAGAAGTGGGGTTTTAGAAGAGATTTGAATGAGGAAATGGTGTGGGCTTGGCAAACAAAGATTGAGGATAATTTTTGATTAGAGCATAAGTGCTAGAACTAGGGGTGGTGGGGTGATGGGTGCTGCCATACCCGCTGGCTTGAAGTGGTTTCCATCATATACAGGGTTTACAGTTCAGTTCAATGGCTCTCAGCACTCCCACTATACAAATTGTTCCAGCATCCCTGGTTTAGATGGCAGTATGGAAAAAGAGAGGAAGAAGGAACAGGTTGTGAGTAACAGGGGTTAAGACTTGCATCATTGTGGTTGGGGGAAACACACAGGAGACAAGCTTTGAGACATAGGGCAAGACAGAGCTGCAAAGGGCCTTGAATGCGGCGAGGACAAGAAGTTTTAACTGAATGTGCAGAGCAACGTGGCACCAGTGAAGAGAGATGGAAGGGAAGATATGGTCCAGCAACATGTAGAAGAGATAAGTATGACATGCATCCGACGAAGTGGGTATTCACTCATGCTCCAATATGTCTGTTAGTCTATAAGGTGCCACAGGACTCTTTGCTGCTTTTACAGATCCAGACTAACACGGCTACCCCTCTGATACTTGAAGTATGACACCATCATTTTGGAAATGGGTGGTGGGAGGGGAGGGTAGAGGTAGTATTGCATTTAGTCTTGTTCATTTTCAATCTTCATCTTTGTTTTGCAGCTATGGGAAACAACAGGAAATCCTAGCATGATACTTCAGATACATCAGAGGTGGCAGCAACAGTAATGGAACATGAGGGATGAAATCTTGCACTATTGAAATAAATGGCAAAACTCTCATTAACCAACAGGGCCTAGATTTCATTCTAAAACTTCATAAATATTATGGCAGATAAAAGAACTCATGCATCATAATCTTCTGTGACTGCTATTTACACATTGTTATACAAAATATGGTCCTGGAGTATTAAAATTCCACTTTTCCAGCAGGAATCTTGTTTGTAGGAATGGAATGTTTTTCAGTGAAATTCACCCTGCAGAACAGGTGGCATTTTAAGGCTCCTCCAGGAGGTAAGGATTAAAGGTTTTACCATACATATAACATGTTTGAGGAAACCCTTTAGATTATTAGCAGCATCTAAGGACATGAGAATTAACACAGATCATTGCTTACTACTCCAGCAATTGGCACTATAGGAAAAAACAACTCAATCAGATAAGATGGTATATTATAGCTAGCCAGCCAACAATGGTGCTTTTTTCTCTCACAAAATTAGTTACACATGGAACATTTCAGAATTGCCACACTAGAAAAATATGCCATCTATTTGCCCAAGGCTAGATACTACAGCCCAGACACTGGCAGTGCAAGCTTCCTTATTCTGCCCCGCTAACATGCCTCACTCATGATTTAGAGGATTCATACTAAACTCATGAACCATCCGAGGCTGTGTCTACACTTACGGTGGTGTGTAGAGGACATACATGGCACTCCCTCTAGCAGGGCATAAAGATGGCAAGGCACTGCTTAGGCAAGTGGCACTGCGGTGAGCTAGGCAATCGTTAGGCAGTAAGATAGCAGAGGTGGAGCTGAGTTAAATGATCATTTAACATTACTTATCTAGACCAGAGACTTTAATTAATGTATCATAATCTCCTACTGCTTTGTGATTGACACTTGATTGTCACAAACTTAGTCCCCATATGGATGGGTCACAGCAGGCTGGAGGCAGTATTTCAGTGATCCTGAGGATTGTCAGAGAGTTTAGTTAAGTCTCACTGTGATCAAAGGCCTGATCCATAGTCCAGTTTTTCAAATGGAAAGACTGACTTTCACTTCAGTGAGCTTTGGATCAGGTTCTGGCTGAAGATCTACAGGCCTAGGACATTCTAAAAGATGACATTATGGGATTGTCAAGGTAATCCTGTAACCCTTCTGCCCCTCTGAGTTGGCAGCAACAAGGGCCGGGTTCAGTATCCAGGGGTTCCGTTTCAGTAACACAATGCATAACCAGCTCAAGCCCCCACCCAGTGACCTGGGACACTTACATACCACACCCTCCTGGGTGCCTCTAGGAGGCAATACTTCCCCTCTCGCAAGCACGGAGTCTGAGTGTAGCAAAATCTTTTTAATAAAGGAAGGAATCAATGACGACATCCTTTGGAGAAACACCATAAACAGAGTTATAAACAACCATAAACAAAAACTCTCACCCCAGTACATTTGGCAATGTCCTTTTCCCCTTAGGGTCTTAATTCCAATCACTCCAAAATCCAACAACCCAAAAGTCTCTGGTCAATGCCACCCAGAATTCAAGAGTCTATCTGTAGAGATCCTCCCCCAAGCCTGGGTGAAAGGGGCACCTTACGTGGTCCAGGGGCCAACTGCCCTGCATTTCGTGGTTCTGCTTCCGCCTTCTCCACGAACTGCTCCGCCTTACCAGCCGCTCCACTTTGCTCCTCCGGCCGTCCTCACAAACTGCTCCGCTCCACCAGCTGCCCCGTGAGCTGCTCCAGTTGTCCCTGCAAACTGCTCGGCTCCGCTCGCTCTGTGGGCCACTCCACCCGTTCCACAGCTACTCCACTCTGCCAGTCACTCCGCTCCACCAGCTGTCCCGTGGTCTGCTTCAGCCATCTCCACAAACTACTCCACTCCACCAACTGCTCTGTTCCACAGTATAGCTTCAGGCTCCCCCACTCGTTAGCACAGTACTCAGTGCTCCCAGCTCAGTAATTTCAGCTCTTTGTGATTGCAACTCTTAGTGATCTCAGCACATAATAGGGGAGCCCCAGTGCTAGTGCACCATTTGCCCAAAGTGAGTTCAGCTCAGTAACCTGTATCTAGATTCTTAAGGGAATAAAAAGTCAACTCTGACATTCTGCAGTAGAGAGGGGAGTGGTGGAACTGGTGCATCTAGCACCACAAGGAGACTGCACCCCCAGGCACAGACACCTACCCCCAACCTCTCTCCATTCAGTGAGTTTTGGAACCCATGTCCTTTGTCTAGCAAGTACCACCCAACTGAGGTTGAGTCATTTCTGTCACAAAGCAGTCCCACAGCTCCCCATTCACACAATCATGGTGACAAACTTTTTTTTTCCTCCTGCCCCAATAACAAAGAAATTGGGGATCCCAGAGCTGTTAAAATCACCATCTCAAGCTGCTGTGGGCTTATGCTAAATTGAGGGTGAATGCCAATGCAAATCTGTCCACACCTTTTGAGATTCTTGACATTCTTTCCACACTCCTTACAATTCACCACCAGATGTCAGGATCCTGCTCATCCTGACTCTGCTTACAATCCATTAGGATGCAGCTCTGGCATTCTTGAGATTAGTTCAAGCAAATCTACATCACACTGTGTGTGGGTGAGTGGGTGGGGGCAACAAAACACTATTTGACTGGGTTCCTGAGCTACAAGACTCAAAGACCAGTATGTGACCTTGTTGTCACACTCCCACTGTCCCAAACTATGCCATGCCAGTTGGTGGAGGCAAAGAATTCTGCTCAGGTGGGGTTGGGGAGAATAATACGTCTGTATTTCTGAAAGGCTCTCAGGAAGAAGGGATAGATGTTGCCTATTACACAGAAGAGGGAAGAAACATGCAGCATTCCCCAGCCACACCCTGGGGGTTTGAGTTATCACTCCTAGAATTGTCAATCATCATAAGCAGCTTATACTTCATACTACAGTGCCATACAGTGTGGACAGTACACATCACACTAGCCTTTCAGCCTGCTTGTGGTGGAGTGAGGGTTCCAATGCGCATAGGGCCTCCTGCACCCACAGATTTGGTAGAATTGTCTGAACCAGCCATAGGAATTGGATACTGTGGCATTTACAATGACATTACCACATTACTCTGAAAACCAACTGTGTCAAAACAGCACCCCCTTAGTCAGTGGACCTGCTCCCTGGGTGTATTCAGAGTCACACTGGATGATTTTACAAACTAAAACGTTTTTACTGTGTTTTACTGCTTTTTGCACTGCAGAGAGAACAGAACTCTGGAAAACTGAATTGACTCTATTCATACTCACATCAACAGAAATCTTAACTAAGGTCTAACTGCAGAAGCCTGAAAGAACCCAATTTAACACTCAGGGCCATGTATGTTCACTTCTGCATTAGTCCAATTTACCCCTGGATTTCAGTTGAGTGAAACTGGCATGAAACTGGAGTGACATGATGAAACAGGTCCTCAGTCTTGAAAGTGAGTTTGCAGGGATGGCAATTAGGGAGATCTCTTTTCACTTGTGTACTGAGTAAATCTGGTGTGGAAGTCATTGAGACAATTACTATGAAATCCCAATATGTCATTTTTGCAATGTCACTTTTCAGAGTTATATCACTTGTCAATTTCATTTTTCACTTTCAGCTCTACTGTCTCATCACCTGACCTCCCCTTGTGAGCGTAAAGAAGCTGCATTTGCCTGCAGCTTGAAGAAGTCATGGTAGATCTAAGTTCTGGGACCATGTGACTTTGGAGGACCTGATCCTCAACTCCTATTAAAACCAACAGCTCTTCATTATTTATAACACTTCAAATACTGAAATGTGGAAATCTGACTTGACATTATCATAAGGAGCATGTAGATGGCACCATACATTTACCTGATGCTTTAGAGAACACATAAGATATAAAATCTTTAGGACGAGGAATATAATCTAATTGATATAGTAGCACCACAACTGACACTTGATTTATTGAATAAACCCTATCATACAATGGACCCTCACCTACCTTAATATGAGGGGTATGTCCCCTAGTCTCACTGAGGAGTACTGTGTTAGTATTAGATAGTCAGTACTGAGTTAAAGAAAAGAGAATCACCTATCAATTTGCTATTACCTCTGTTTCCTTTTAAATCTTCTTTTAATCCAGCTGCTGACTAGATTTTACACAATTTAACTTGAGAGATCTGATGAGATCACATCTCCAGGCTCCCAGCCAACTGGAAATGAGATTTTAATCCATACTGTCAATTGTCAGAAGTGGTGAATTAACTCACTGTGCCACCTAATTGCCTAAATCCATCAATTAGAATTGTCTTTCTTTTCATTAAAGTAGTTTCTGAGGAAAGCAGCCCTATTACTAAGTGTCACATATGTAACAACTCAGATTCCACAGTGCTGGGAATGGCGGAGGATCTGGAACAGAATAGATTAGGGATGAGCTGTAACTCCAACTGGCTGGATTTGAGAGAGAATGAAGGAAAATGTTAGACTGACTTTGGATTTACTTAAAAAAAATACACACTCAGAAGCTTTTCCAACGTTTTCTTGTTTGGTTCCAGAAAATTGTCAAAGAACCAACTACAATTTTCTCTTCCACAGTGCTCATGAATCAAGTAGATGTATATAAAAAAAGTGAGTCAAAACATTAGAATTATTTCCAAGGAAAGATGTTTGTGGTTTTGCTGCATCTGCCAGAAACCAGAGAACAACTTCCTCCTGATTTCTTCTGTGTTCTTATCCATGAATGGCAAAATATTTTGTCTTTTCTAAGAAGACAGCAGAGGCCCCCCCATCCCAGTCTGTCCCCTCCCCTCCCCTCACCCAAGTTCCAACCCCTCCTGCCTTTTTCTGGGGAAGAACATCCAGCTCTGTTGCTGGTGCAGACACTGCCTTTAGGAGAGGAAATAATGCTGTCCACGTTAACTGCTTGATTGATTCCGAATTGCTAGAACATACTGCTACTTGGGTTCCTGTGCAGATCTATTAAAAATATAATTATTTCTTTTAAGAGTGAGGTAATTAGAGCTGAAATTAAAGCCCTAAACTTAACTTTCCTTAAGAAAGGAAGCTCTGTTTTTTATTAGCAGCAAAGAATCCTTAGAGACTAACGTCTGTTAGTCTATAAGGTGCCACAGGATTTTTTGCTGCTTTTACAGATCCAGACTAACACGGCTACCCCTCTGATACTGTTTTTTATTACTATTATTAAATTTGCCCAGTGGGAGCAAGCTTATTCTGCTGAACATGCTAGAGCCAGTGCTACTTGCTGCTGGGCAGGGCAGCAGACTACCTCTTTGCATCAAACCGCTTGATTTAAATTGATCAAACTGCTCAAGTCTGTCAGTGCCCTTTCATTCGTCTGCTGAACTCCTCCCGAAAGAAGATTTAGAATGATTTTGCTTTGCAGCACCAAGGCCTCCTCAGACTAGGCTTCAAGCCTGAAGCAGTCAAATTATAGGACATCACTTACTCATCTTAATTGGCTTATTAATTCAGCAGAACAGACAGTATAGTTTTTCAGCTGCTATCCAGGCATCTGCGACCCCCTCTCCCCTTTTCTTGAATAAAACAAAGAAAGAGTTAAGACTGCCCATAGAAAGGGGGGGAGAGAATACAGATGCCAAATTTTGAATTGCACAAAACCAAACACTCTTGCCCTGCCCCTGCCCCGAGGCCCCACCCACTGCCTCCCCCTCCCTCCCTCCCTCTCCCCCACCGTCATTCACTTTCACTGGGCTGGGACAGGGGGTTGGGGTGCGGAAGGGGGTGAGGGCTCCAGCTGGGGGTGTGGGCTCTGGAGTGGGGCCAGAAATGAGGGGTTTGGAGTGTGAGAGGGGGCTCCAGGCTGGGGCTGAGGGGTTTGGAGTGTGGGAGGGCCTCCAGGCTGGAGCTAGGGATGCGGGGTTTGGGGTGCAGGAGGGGGCTCAGCGTGCAGGCTCGAGCCAGCATTTACCTCAAATGGCTCCTGGAAGTGGCCGGTATGTCCCTCTGGCTCCTAGGGGGAGGGGCTAGGGAGCTCCATGCACTGCCCATGCCCACAGGTGCCACAGCTCCCATTGGCCATGGGTCCCAGCAAATGGGAGCTGCAAAGCTGGCACTTGGGGTAAGGGCAGCATATGGAGACCCTGTGCTTAGGAGGCGCAGGGGCATGCTGGAGACTTCTGGGAGCCACACAGAATAAGGGCAGGCAGGGAGCCTGCATTAGCTCCTCTGCACCACCAACCAGACTTTTAGCAGCCCGGTCAGCAGAGCCACCAGAGTCCCTTTTCAACCTGGCGTTCTAGTTGAAAACCAGACACATGGCAGCCCAGAGGGATAGGGGAGAGAGTGAGAGGAGAGAGAACAAATGAAGACTTTGAAGTGCTGTCACGTGGTACCTTCATAGTTTATCTGACATTTATAGGAGGTAAAGTAGCTGGCCCCCTTTGAAGAGATTGTTGCAAAAAAAGTTACCCAAAATGACCCAGCCAATCCTTCCTTTCTTCTCTGTTTCATCCTATGCCCCAGAGAACAGACCAGGGCAGCGTTTCTCAGCCAGGGTTATGAGTACCCCTGGAGGTACAGGGAGATCTTCCAGGGGGTACATCAACTCAGGTAGATATTTGCCTAGTTTTACAACAGGCCGCATAAAAAGCAAGGGTTAAGCCAATACAAACTAAAATTTCATAGGATGAAATGTTTATACTGTACTATATATGATACACTAAAATGTAAATACAATATTTATATTCAAATTGATTTATTTTATAATTATATGGGAAAAGGGAGAAAGTAAGCAATTTTTTAGTCAGAGTATGCTGTGACACTTTTGAGTTTTTATGTCTGATTTTGAAAGCAAGTAGTTTTTAAGTGAGGTAAAACTTGAGGTATGCAAGACAAATCAAACTCCTGAAAGGGGTACAGCAGCCTGGAAAGGTTGAATGCCACTGGACCAGGGAATACAGCAATTTTCTCTGGGCACTTAAAGATTGCATTGTCATCATTTTGTTATCTTTTGCTCGTGGTTACTCCCGGCATAATGTTCAAAACTGGTGGCAATGTACCACAGTGAAGATTTCTACGTAGCTGGAATCTGGTTTTTCATACCTATTGTCATGGTATCAAAAGAGTGTTCCATTGATGGTGGAGGTGATCTTTGTCTCCTCTTTGTCCCCCCTAGTATTTCATGATTTACCAACACAAATCAATAACATGCAACCCATAAACAAATATTTATGATACCTGACACTGACCAGCAGTGCTATAAATCAAATAAATTTGTTTCTGCCTCAATGGGCGTGAAGGTGAGAGGAGATGCCAAGTGAAAGCCTCTTCAGTACATATACAGTACCCAGGGTGGGGTGTGTAAAACAGAGCCTCTGATGCTAGTTTAACTACTGTCTCCCATCTCTCCATCTTCAAAAGCACAGAAGACCAGTAGAAGTGCACTAGCAGTGTCAGAGTAGCCCCTTCCTACGCCACCCTTAGGAAAGCATCAGATTACAGCATCTGTCAATAGTGCTTGCCAGACTCTTCAGTATTTAGTAGTCATGACTTGGTCCTTAACTGCATGGATTAAATATGGATGTGTATATTAATTATGTAAATATAAACCTGCAGATCTCAATCAAGTAGATCCAAGGATAAACTAACCTTTGCAAGAGCTGATTGATGCTGCATCAGATAGAGACCATTCACATTTACTGCTAGGTATAGGGGAGAGGAGGAAGGAAAATCTGAAAGTAAACAGTGGTATTAGTTTTACAGACTGAAAAAAAGTGACATTGCAAAAACATTCTGTAACCACTAACAATCCCTACTCAGCAAAAGCACAGTCTGTGCTTGACAAAAGCCATCCCTGAAAAAACAGGAGAAACTGAATCCTACAGCAAGATGGGTCCTATCAGAGATAATCCAGACATTTATCAAGTATCAGAGGGGTAGCCGTGGTAGTCTGGATCTGTAAAAGCATCAAAGAATCCTGTGGCACCTTATAGACTAACAGAAGTTTAGGAGCATGAGCTTTCGTGTATGAATACCCACTTGGTCGGATGCATGTAGTGAAATTTCCAGGGGCAAGGTTTTAAATAAAAATATGCAAGCAGCAGAGATAAACCAGGTATTCAATCAGGTGAGGAATGAGGCCTGTTTATGAGTTGAGGTGTTAGAAACAAGGGAGGAGAAACTGTTTTGAGTTGCAAGCCATTCACAGTCTTTGTTAATCCTGAGTCTGATGGTGTCAAATTTGCAGATGAACTGAAGCTCAGCATTTCTCTTTGAAGTCTGGTCGTGAAGTTTTTTTGCTGCAGTAATGGCACCTTAAAGATCTGGATATAGTGTGGCCAGGAGGAGGTTGAAGTGTTCTCTACAGGTTTTTATATTGACATTCGCTAATATCTGACTTGTGCCCATTTATCTCTGTCCGTAGAGACTGTCCAGTTTTGGCCGGATTACATAGCAGAGGGTATGCTGGCATATGATGGCGTATCATTACATTGGGGCCGTGGCAGTGTGAATAACCATGATGGTGTGGCTGATGCGTTAGGTCCGTGATGGTGTTGCTGGGGTAGATATGTGGACAGATTGGCATGAGGTTTCTTGGCATGGATGGTTCCTGACTAGAGTAACTATGGTGCAAGTATGCATACTGGTGAGAATAATGTTCAGGTGGCAGGATGTCTGTGGGCAAGGACTGGCGCCACCAAGGCCTGTGAAAGTGTGGGATCATTGTCCAGGGTAGTGTGTAGATCCTGATGATGCATTGGAGGGGTTTTAGCTGGGGGACTGTGTGTGATGGCCAGTGAGTCCTGTTGGTTCTTTCTTCTGGTTTGTGCTGCAGTAGGAGGCTTCTGGGTACATGTCTGGCTCTGTTGATCTGTTTCTTTATTCCTCATGCGGGTATTGTAGTTTTGAGAATGCTTGATGGACGATTTTGTAGAGTGTGGTCTCTTTGTTGAGGGTTAGAGCAGATGGCGGGTTGTACCTCAGTGCTTGGCTGTAGACAATGGATCGTGAAGATGTGCCCAGGATGGAAGCTGGAGGCATGAAGGTAGGCAATAAGCGGTCGGTAGGTTTTTGGTATATGGTGGTGTTAATGTGCCATGCACTTATTTGCACGTGGTGTGTAAGGAAGTTGGACCTCTGTGTAGATTGGTCCAGGCTGAGGTTATGGTGGGGTGGAAGCTGTTGAAATCAAGGGTGGATTTTTTCAGAGTCTCCTTCGATGGGTCAGATGATGAAGATGTCATTCAATGTAGCTTAGGTAGAGAAGGCGCGCGAGTGGACGAGAGCTGAGGAAGCATTGTTCCAGGTAGCCATAAAAATATTGGCTTAGTTGGGCCATGTGGGCCCATAGTGTGCCACTGATCTGGAGATATATATTGTCATCAAATTTGAAATGGCTGTGTGTGAGAATAAAGGCAACAGAGCCGAGCAGGCCATGTGCGTGGCATGAATCAGGATCGTCTTCGACAGGCTTGTATTCCATCTGTGTGTGGGATGTTTGTGTAGAGAGCCTCTACATCCATGGTGGTAGGATGGTGTTTTCTGGAAGGTCACCAATGCATTGTAGTTTCTCAGGAATTAGTGGTTTCACGGAGATAGCTGGGAGTGCTGGTGGCATAGGGTCTGAGCAGAGAGTCCACATATCAGAACAGTCAGAGAGTGCCAATGCCCGAGATGATGGGGCGTTCCAGGATTCTGGTTTGTGGGATCTTGGGTATAGATAGAATAACCGGTCGGGGCTCTAAGGTATGCTGATTTGTTCCGGTGTTGTGTAGGGGAGTGGTCCTTCTGAGTAGATGGTGCAGTTTCTTAGTGTATTCTCAGTGGGATCTGAGGGAAGTGCCTGTAGAATTTGGTATTGGAGGTTGGTCTGGCAGCCTCTTTGGGTAGTAGACTGTTCATGGATGACAATAGACCTCGTATCAGCTCTTTGACGATAATGTCAGGGTGGTTTCTGAGGCGTGTGGATGGCATTGCGTTCTGCACGACTTAGGTTAGGGGCCAAGCAATGTTGTTTTCCACAATTTCTGCCTGTGCACGTCGGCGGAAGCATTCAATGTATAGTCAGACTGTCATTTCGACCTCAGGAGGGCAGTCGAGTCTTCTCTTGTGCGTGGGAGGGACATGTGTATCAGTGGTGTTCTGTGCCTCCTTGTGAGCTGGAAAGTAGGCTTCTGAGATCGCGCGAGAACTGTATCATGTGGTGGGGTGCAGGGCAGAAAGAGAGTACTGAGATAGGACAGACTTTCTTCTGGGCTGAGTGTGTAGTTGCTAGATTGACAATATTGCTGGGTGGGTTAGGGGTACCAGCGATTGTGCCCCATGTGGCAGGTAGGTTGAGTTTAGACAGCTTACACAGCTCTTTTCCTTTTTGTAAGAGGTGAAGTGAGTAATGTAGATCTCCTGACTTATTTTCAGTGAGAGTCGTTGTATGGAAGTTTGGTTATTAAGGAGAGTCTCCAGGTTGGAGAGCTCTTTTTTGATGTTTTCCTGTTTGCTGTATAGGATGCTGATCAGGTGTTCTTTCAGTTTTTTGATAGAGTAGGCATAATCTCTCACTGTGGTCGTGTTAGTATGTAGATAGCAGAGTGTGACATCTACACTGGACATATAACGATTGCCCACATCTTTCACAGGCCTTGGGTGACAGTCCAGTGCCATTGCACACAACCATCCGCAACTGAGCCTGAAACTATATTCTCCCAGTGAACATGGCATACAGCAACCATAGTTGTCTAAGCTCAGGAACGCAATCCATAGGCAAGAACCTCGATGGCGCTCCAACTCTGTCCACATATCTACAACCAGCACACGATCACAGGATCCTAACTAGATCAGCCACACCATCACGTTCATCTCAACCTGCAGCGTCCACCAATGTATATAACGCTCCTCATAATGCCAGCAATACCCCTCTGCTATGGACACTCGGCCAAACTGGACAGTTCTAGCGTGACAGAGATAAACTGGAACATCAAGTCACATATTAGGAAAGTCAATATACAAAACTGTAGGAGAACACTTCAACCCTCCCTGAGCCACACTATACCAAGATCTTAAGGATGGCCATACTGCAGCCAAAAAACCTTCAGGAGCCAGACTTCAAAGAGAAAATGGCGAGGCTTAGTTGATCTGCAAATTTGACACATCACTCAGGATTCAAACCAGAACGACTGTGAATGGCTTGCCAACTAAAAACCAGTTTCTCTGTCTCCTCCCTGTAAGTTTTCACACCTCAACTGCTAGAACAGGGCCTCATCCTCCCTGATTGAACTAACCTCGTTATCTCTAGCTTGCTTGCATATATATACCTGCCCCTGGAAATTTCCACTACATGCATCCGACGAAGTGGGTATTCACCCATGAAAGCTCATGCTCCTAAACATCTGTTAGTTTATAAGGTGCCACAGGATTCTTTGCTGCTTTATCCAGACATTTATAATATTTTTAATCAGAGCTAGGACTGGGTTTGGCAATATCATGACTGGAGAGTCTGATTCTTCTCTCACTTATACTGGTGTATATCAGGAGTAACTACTTGGAACTGGATGAGGATACAGCTGTGTAAAACTGGTATGTGTGAGAGGAGAATAAACTCAGTCTATTTAGCCTTATGAATGGACTGTAATGGAAACTTTTCCCTGAAAATCTGTTTTGGTGCCTTGCCTTGAGTAAGATGACTGAGATGGAAGCCTACATAAAGAGTGACTATGATTGTAGTGAAATTGCCCAATTATCTGGACATTTTCATCACACAATGGAGTATTAATGCAGGATAATCCTCCTTTATTAAAGTGTTTAGCTTTCCATTTGGTTTTTACTCCTTTCCCTCATGGCAGCAACCAGACATGGTTTATGTTAGAATTGTGTTCTTGCTATTAATGGATATTTCCAATACCAATAAGCAGGCTTCAATATTACCCTGTGTTAGGGACTGATAGCCAGCATTTATTTTGTCATCCATGTCCTGTTCCTGATAGCTACATCAATTTTAGCATTCAACAACTTCTTCAGGCCCAAAATTAATGCGTCAGCAGTAGAAAGATATACATTTCACCGAAGTGCACAGAAAGTGGGTGAATCTATTGATGAACATTGTCACTATACAGGAACAATACGGAGATTTGTCCAAGATGATTCAAGACCAGGTCATGGAGATAATAGCCATACTACATATAAGAGACTGATTATTGCTTGATCCAGGACTAACTTTACCAAAAGCTATTATTATTGCGAGGCAGATTGAGCCTACTATGGGAGAGGCGAAAATAATTTTATAGGGACTAGAAATAATGTAATTAATTTATTATCAGTTCAATCTTTTGACTAAAATAGCACGGATACAAAAATATAGTAGTATATGAGTATAGTTCATATGCCTAGTAAGCATCATGTATTTCAGCACTCCCCCCACATTATATTCAGCTGAGTCCTGCACTGCTGTACATAGCCAACTACACAAGGTGTCCCGCAAAAGATTGCCCACTTCTACCATAATGACATTGGGTATTTTTTGAAAGTATGACAGAATCCTCTCCCCAAAACCAGATAAGTGAAGTCACTATCTTTGATGTAAGTCCCTTGAGTGCAGGTCATTGGAGTTCAGCCACACTCAACTCAACTGATGCTAGATACTGGCTCAGCTGTGAAAATTCTGCCTGCATCTACTCACATGCAATGTTTTCAGACTACATTGCTTTCAGAACCCAACCTATATTTGATGACTTAAAACAAGCAATCTCTGTGCTTGGTTTCTTTGATAGATTGTTGAGGCATGACACCTGTCATTTACCTGGAAAGGTCAACACTGTGAAAACTAGCAGTTCTTGGACTGTACTCTTTATTGGCTTATATCTACCTACCTGTTGCTAATTGATATGTCTCTTTCATACCAACACAGAATGATCCTCGATATTTATCTTCCATCTTTACTGTGACAGATTGTATACACATACATTTCCCCATATAATAAAACTCAGAAGAGGTGTTACCTTCCTACAACAGAAACTCAGATGTTTGATTTGGCTGTAAAAGAAACTGCCTTTACAAATAAGATACAACTGTTATATGGAGCTACAGCTTAATGTGAAGAATCCACAGCTCTAATGTGGTTTGTTGTAAGAGTTCATAAACCTGGATATATTTTTTAAAAAGTTAGTAGTTGAGTACAATGGCCCTTGTACATTAGTTTACCATATTCTGTATCTAACTTCATAAATCACCACCTATTCTCACCCCATCAGATTTAGATGACACACCTAAACGTAACAGTTCCTTTTAACGTTTGCAGAAAGTGCATGCAAAGGTCAGTATAACAAATTATTAGGAAATTAAAAAAAAATTATCTTATTCAAGGGATCCAGCTCCAATAATCCCCTAATAATGTCATTATGGCCTTTGCATATGTGTTTGCAAAATCAAGGGGGAGGTTTAAATCTTCTGGGGTGATATTAATGAGTAATGAAAGATTATATGACAACTGGATCCCTTAGCTGTTCATTTGTAGACTTTGTAACAGATAATTTTTAAAAAAACAAAACAAACAAACAAAAGAATGTGCATAAAACACATACTAATGTTTAGGTGTTAGCTGGATTCCAAAGAAATGCATTTCCAGCCTTAGCTCTTGTGTAATTCATAGATATCAGATTTCATAGATTCCAAGACCAAAAGAGACTGTTGTGATCATCTAGTCTGACCTCTTGTAAAACACAGGCCATAGAACTTCCCCCAAATTACTCCTAGAGTGTATTTTTTAGAAAGCCATCCAATCTTGATTAAAAAATTGCTAGTGATGAAGAATCTACTAGGACCCTTGTTAAATTGTCTCAATGATTAGCTACCCTCATTATTTAAAATGTACAGCTTATTTCCTGTCCAACTTTGTCTAGATTCAGTTTCCAGCCCTTGGATCATGTTACACCTTTCTCTGCTAGACTGAAGAGTCCATTAACAAATTTTTTTCCCCACGTAGGACCTTACAGACTGTAATCAGGTCACCCTTTAACCTTATCTTTGTTTAACTCGATAGATTGACTACAGGAGGTCAGCGTCCAAGGCATGTTTTCCAATCTTCGTATTATTCTCGTGACTTTTCTTTGAACCCTCTCCATTTTATTAACATCCTTCTTAGATTGTGGACACCAGAACTGGACACACTATTCCAGCAGCAGTCGCACCAGTGCCAAATACAGAAATAATATACTCTCTCTCCTGCTATACTGTTTTTTATGCATCCAATGATTGCATTAGCCCTTTTGGCCATGCCATCACACAGGGAGCTGAGTATGACCCTCAAATCTTTTTCAGAGTCACTGCTTCCCAGGATAGAATCCCCTATCCTTTAAGTATGGCCTATATTCTTTGCTCCTATATATATCTATCTAGCTGCATAAAAACACATATTATTTGCTTGTTCCCATTTTACCAAGTGACCCAGATTGCTCTGAATCAGTGACATGTCATGTTCATTATTTAGCACTCCCTCAGTGTCATCAGCATATTTTAATGAAGTTGTTTGATTGGGGTTGGGTTAGAAGTAGACTGGTCACCTCTAAGATGTGTTATCTCAGTCCATTTTACACAACGTAACACTCTTCTTCCCAATGCCTGGCTGCTAGTTGGCAGATGCAGTCCCTAATACTGTGCTATGAATAGAAAGTAAAGGAGAAAAATCTGAATAATGAAGAGAAAAGTAACTTTTAACAAGTTCCACACTCATGTTGTCCAGGTAGATCACAGGTTTTAAAATGGTGAGTGCCTTTCATCTTTGGGTCACTGTTCTGAATCCAGCTGGGTGAGTACACAATTACACTTTGCTCTCTTTTTTATGACTTCAACCGAGTTGCCCATGGGCGGGTGTCCATGTAAAAAACAAACAACAACCACCCCTCAGATTATGTTAACTGGCATCCTTGAACATGAACAAGGTAACTGAAAAAGCTTCTCATCTCTACAAGTAGTTTCTTCCATGTCAGGACTGGTGTACATGGCAGACTGGCGTGGAGAAAGTGACACTGCCGCTACTCATGCTCTACCTGTCCTCTAAATAAGCAGGGCATTGTAGATTAAAGTGCTGTCAGTCCAGAAACTTTAAACTGTACATTCCTTTTTAAGTTTTGAGGGAAATACACACACCCTGAATGTTTGTTTCCTCTATGTATAAAAAGAATGAAGGGGGGAAAATTCCATTGACATCCACATACTAGAATGACCTGGAAAACCTGCACTTCTCCAAGTCAGCCTAGGAGGGCAATAGGGATAGTGGAACATAAGTGAACATTATGAATGAGCCTATGTCATTAGCTCTGTTGAGTTTTGATTTTTTTAAAGCTTTGTTATTTTAAGGCCATGAGTACAGCCACACTGGGTCTGACCAATGCCCATCTAGCCCAGTATCCTGTTGCTGACAGTGACCTGATACCTCAGGGGGAATGAACAGAACATGGAAATTTCAGATGATCCATCTGCTGTTGTCCAGGCCCAACTTCTGGCAGTTGGAGGTTTAGGGACACCCAGAGCATGGAAGGAGAACCCGGGGTACTACAGACCAGTCAGCCTCATCTCAGTCCCTGAAAAATCATGGAGCAGGTCCTCAAGGAAACCATTTTGAAGCACTTGGAGGAGAGAAAGGTGATCAGGAACAGTCAACATGGATTCACCAAGGGAAAGTCATGCCTGACCAATCTGATTGCCTTCTATGATGAGATAACTGGCTCTGTGGATGAGGGGAAAACAGTGGACTTGATATATCTTGACTTTAGCTTTTGATAAGGTCTCCCACAGTATTCTTGCCAGAAAGTTAAAAAAGTATGCATTGGATGAATGGACTATAAGGTGGATAGAAAGCTGGCTAGATTGTCGGGCTCAACGGGTAGTGATCAATGGCTCGATGTCTAGTTGGCAGCTGGTATCAGGTAGAGGACCCCAGGAGTCGGTCCTGGGGCTGGTTTTGTTCAACATCTTTATTAATGATCTGGATGATCGGTATGGAGTGCACCGGCTCAGCAAGGTCGCAGATCACTAAGGCTAGGGGGAGAGGTAAATAACCGGGTTGGGGGGGGTGCTGGAGGGTAGGGATAGGGTCCAAAGTGACGGCTAGACAACTTGGAGGACTGGGTCCAAAAGAAATCTGTTGAGGTTAAACACAGGACAAGTGGCAGAGTCGCTGCAGTTAGGACAGAAGAATTCGCATGCAGCTGGCTAAGGCTGGGGACCAACTAGGCTAAGGCAGCAGTTCTGCAGAAAAGACGCTGGGGATTATAGTAGATTGAGAAGCTGGATATGAGTAGGCAGTGGTGGCCTCTTGTTATCGCAAGAAGGGCATGGCATATTGGGCTGGCATTAGTAGGAGCATTGCCCAGTAGATGCGAGGACATCGGATCATTCCCGCTCTAATTACGAATTAACATTGGTGTGGGGCCTCATCTGGAGTTAACTGTGTCGGCAGTTTTGGGCCGCGCACACTATAAGAAGGATGTTGACAAATTGGAGAGAGTCCAGCAGAGAGCAACAAAAATGATCAGGAGGCTGGAGTACATGAATTACAAGGAGAGGCTGAGGGAACTGGGATTCTTTAGTCTGCAGAAGAGAAGAATGAGGGGGGATTTGATAGCAGCCTTCAACTACCTGAAGGGAGGTTCCAAAGAGGATAGATCTCACCTGTTCTCAGTGGTGTCAGATGACAGAACAAGGAGCAATGGTCTCAAGTTGTGGTGGGGGAGATGTAGGCTGGATATTAGGAAACACTATTTCACTAGGAGGGTGGCGAAGCACTGGAACAGGTTACCTAGACAGGTGGTGGAATCTCCATCCTTAGAGGTTTTTAAGGCCCAGTTTGACAAAGCCCTGGGCTGGGATGATTTCGTTGGGGTTGATCCTGCCTTGAGCTGGGGGTTGGACTAGATGACCTCCTGAGGTCTCTTCCATCCCTAATCGTCTATGATTCTATGGAGCGTCCCTGACCATCTTGGCTAATAGCCATTGGTGGACCTATCTTCCATGAACTTATCTAATTCTTTTTTGAACCCAGCTATACTTTTAGTCTCCACAACATCCCCTGGCAACAAGTTCCACAGGTTGACTGTGCATTGTATAAAGAAGTACTTCCTTTTGTTTGTTTTAAACCTGCTACCTATTAATTTCATTGGTTGACCCTGTTTCTTGTGTTTTGTGAAGGGATAAACAACACTCCCCTATTCATTATCTTCACACCATTCATGATTTTATAGTCCTCAAACACATTCCCTCTTAGTCACCTTTTGTCTAAGCTGACCAGTCCCTGACTTTTTGATCTCTCCTTATATGGAAGCTGTTCCATATGCATAATCATTTGATGTCTTTCTCTGAACCTTTTAAAATTCCAATATATATATTTTGAGATAGGGCAACCAGAACTGCATGCAGTATTCAAGGTGTAGGGGTACCATGGATTTACACTAGTGCCATTATGATATTTTCTATTTTATTAGATACCCCTTTCCTAATGTTTCCAACCATTGTTAGCTTTTTTGACTGCCACTGCATATTGAGCAGATATTTTCAGAGAACCATCCACAATGACTCCAAGATGTTTCTGGAGACATAACATCTAATTTAGACCATTGTTTTGTTTGTATAGTTTGGATTATTTTTTCTAGTGTGCATTATTTTGCACTTATCAAGACTGAATATCATCTGCCATTTTGTCACCCACTGACCCAGTTTAGTGAGATCTCTTTGTAACTCTTCACAGTCAGCTTTGGACTTCACTATCTTTGGTAATTTTGTATCATCTGCAAATGTTGCCACCTCACCATTCACCCGTTTCCAGATCACTTATAAATATGTTGAACTGCACGGGTCCCAGTACAGATCCTTGGGGAGACCCTACTATTTGTCTCTCTCTACTGTGAAAACTGATGATTTATTCACTGTTTCCTAGCTTTTAACCAATGAGAGGATCAGTTGAGAGGATCTTCACTCTTGTCCCAGGAATGCTTAGTTTGCTTAAGAGCCTCTGGTGAGGGACCTTGTCAAAGGTTTTCTAAAAGTCCACGTACTGTACCAACTGGATCACCCCGTCCACATGCTTATTGGCACCTCAAAGAATTCTAACAGATTAGTGAGGGATGATTTCCCATTAGAAAAGTCATGTTGACTCTTCCCCCAACATATTGTGTTTATCTAGGTGTCTGATGATTCTGCTCTTTACTATAGTTTCAACCAATTTGCTTGGCAATGAAGTTAGATTTACTGGCTAGTAATTGCCAGGATTGCCTCTGGAGACTTAAAAAAATACACATTACATTAGCTCGTCTCCAGTCATCTGGTACAGAGGCTGATTTAAGCGATAGGTTACATA
Source organism: Chelonoidis abingdonii (assembly GCF_003597395.2). NCBI lineage: Eukaryota > Metazoa > Chordata > Testudines > Testudinidae > Chelonoidis > Chelonoidis abingdonii. The sequence continues at coordinate 213,058,036 of NC_133769.1, read as the reverse complement.
CCACCGTTAGTAGTTCTGTAATTTCATATTTGAGTTTCTCCAGAACTCTTCTATGAATGCCATTTGGTTTGGTGACTTATTACATTTCAGTTCATCTGTTTGTTACCAAATATCCTCTATTGACTCCTCAATCTGGGACAATTCATCAGTTGCGTCACCTAAAAATGTTTTGGGTGTGAGAATCTCCCCCACGTCCTATGCAGTGAGGACCAAATGCAAAGAATTCATTTAGTGTCTTCCCAGGGTTTTGTCTGCCTCTAATGCTCCTTTCACACCTCAATCATTCAGTGGCCCTCTGACTGTTTGGTAGGCTCCCTGCTTTTCCTGTACTTAAAAAAAAATTGCTGTTAGTGTGCATCTTTTGCTAGTTGCTCTTCAAAATTCTTTCTTTATATACGTTTAAACTTGGCTTACCAGAGTTTATCCTCCTTTCTATTTTCCTCAGTGGGATTTGACTTCCAATTTCTATTACCTCTAATTGCTTTTTACACTCTGCTGTTTCGCCATGGTATTTTGGGAGGAGAATATACATTTACTTTGAGCTTCTATTACTGTGTTTTTAAATAGTTTCCATTAAGTTTGCAGGTATTTCACCCTTCTGACTGTTCCTTTTAATTTCCATTTAACTAGCTTTCTCATTTTTGTGCTGCTCCCTTTTCTGAAGTTAAATGCTGCTGTGGTGGGTTTCTTTAGCATCTCCTCTCCCCCCCGATGTTTAAATTTAGTTACACTATGGTCACTATTACTGAGCCATTTAACTATATTCACTTCTTGGACTAGATCCTGCGCTCTACTTAGGACTAATCTAGAATTGCCTCCCCCCTTTGTGTGCTCCAAGACAAGCTGCTCCAAGAAGAGTCATTTATGGTGTCTAGAAATTTTCTCTCTCCATCCTATCCTGAGCTGCTATGTACCCAGGAAATGGGAGGATAATTAATAATGGGGAATTTCAACTATTATTGTTTTTTTCTGACTTTGTAGCCTCTCTAAACTCCCTGAACATTTCACAATCACCCTCACCATTCTGGTCAGTAGTATATTCCTACTGCTATACTCATATTGTTCAAACATGGAATTTCTCTCTATAAAGATTCTGTAGTGCAGTGTGATTCATTCAATATTTTCCCTTTGACTCTGCTTTCTTTCACACATAATGCCATTCCCCCATCAGCATAAACTACTCTATCATTGCTATATATTTTGTACCCTATTACTATGTCTCATCAATTATCTTCATTGCACCAAGTTTCCATGATGCCTATTATATCAATATCCTCATTTAATGCCAGGCAGACTAGTTCACTCATCTTAGTATTCAGATATATACAAATGCTAGACATTTTATAGCATTTGTGTATTTTGCTCTGTATATACACTGAGTCTGAGGTATGTCAGTGAGAAAAAAAAATAAAGTGGGGGGGAGGGGAGGTAGTGGATTAAGCCATAAATAAAACTTAGATTGTGTCCCCCCTCATTTATTACACATTAAAGAGGAGATGGGGACAGGTAGCACATATGGAGACCCCAAACCTTACTTTTTAATATTCTGAACAGCATTCAGAGTCTTCCCCTACTTGAAGATTAATTTAAAAAAAAATATTTATCTGACACTAGCCAGAGAAAGTGAAAAGCTGTTGAAAGCCTAAGATACAACTAAATTATTTATTTTTAAAAAATGTATAAACAACTCAGCCAGAGGAGAACAAACTACATACCACAACTGCTCAAGAGACAGTAATCTGTAAGTGTTTTCAAATCGATCCCTGCTGCTACTTCAGACAAACATAGCCATAAAAACATTTCAGTATTAAAGGGAGATAATGCTACTGATGTTTGTGTCCATCACCAAGGTACTGGTTGCGGAAAATAAAACTGAGCACAGTTCATGATTACATCAAAATCATGCAAATAAGTAAGACTGAAATGTTGTCTGTAATGAGCATATTTCACCACAGTGATAATGGACATGTTGGTTGTGGTCCAACATACAATGCTAAAATAAAGGAAGCCTGACATTGCTCAGTTTGTGAGAATTATTTCCTATATTACCTACTCAGAGTGACTTTTTCTCTCTCATTTACACACATGTGGTGTTCTCTTCAAGGCAGGCAACTTGTATTTAACAAAGCTATTTCGTTAAACATGAGATCCTGCTAGAAACTTCAGCAAACACAGACTGTTCTGCCCCCTCTAGTCCAGAGCATCACCTACCATAACAGAGGTGGACCTATGGTTTCTAGAAGCCACACCCCACCTCCATAAACAGTGATAGCTGCTTTGCAAAGCACAGGGACCCACAGAAGAGTTTTAGTCTTGGTAGAACAGTAACTGCTCCATTGCATGGGGCTGGATAGCAGCGGATCAGACACAGAGGTGACAGCCTCTGATTGCAGTAGATGCCACAGTTCTGCTTCAATGGTAGAAATTTCAATGGTACTGCATATCTTAAGAGCCGAAGTCTCATCGACTTTCAGTGAGGGTAAGGCTTCTAAATCACTTAGTCACTTTAGAAAAGGTTTACCCTGTTGTTTATTGAGGACTGTGTTCAAATGGCAAGCTATTACCTTTAGAGCAGTAGATGGAGGTTTCTGGTCGTGCTTACAGGCTACAGGCTCAAAGGAGCCAATTTAATGCAAGGGGTGGGTAACTTGTGCCTTGCTGTCTTAAGAGACAGCCTGTCCGTCAACCCCACCCCCCATTTTTGCATTCTACTCTTCTATATTCCAAGAAATAAATAGGGTTATGTTGCAACCTTTCAGCAAGAGTATGTTTTTATCTAACTTCCCTGCATTTATGAAGTAAACACAACGCTCTGGGCCTGCAATTAGAGATTCTGTAACTGCAGACTTCACATGAGGTTGAGCTGAGTTTGTGGATGGACTAGCAGCTGCAGAGGTGGCCAGCATCTTGCCAATGGGTTAGTAGATAAATTCAGTCCCCTCCACCTCCATGTAGTTCCTCTCACAAATCCCATTTAGCCAGGCTTTGTGAAGGATTTTGGGGAGGAGGAGGAGAGTGTATTTCACCTTTATGGAATGTAGGGAGTTGAAAACAAAGTTAACGTGAAAATTCTTACAGAGCCAGTATAGTGTGTCTATTTCACCCTAACTAGCGGAATGATCATCTGTCTCTCTTTAATAACAAAAGGGCAAAAGAAAAAGGGCCAAGAAGAAAGAAGATCTGTACCCAAAAGGAGGAGCAGTACTGCCAGTATCTGTTAACACAAACAATGTCCCTACTATATACACTGTACAATCAAATTGTTTTGTCACTTTCCAATGTACACATTCCTGTATTTACTATTACTGTCTCATACAAAGCTGTTACAGATACTCTTGTCCATTCATTTGTGTCAAGTTTTGAATATGATTTCCAGTGTCAACAATGTATTTTTGTACTAATAACACTTATGTTCAATGTGACCAATATTCTCTGGTATAGATTTCATATATTTTTTGTACCATCAAGCATCTCTGAAACATATGTTTGCAGTTCCACGAATAAGACACTCTCCAAGATAACATAATACTGAATTTTTCCAGCTAATCCTATGTAGGGTAGGCAGTATTCTATAATGCTGAGTTTCATTTTAGTGTCTTTTAGGGTTTTAGTGAATGCAGCCATATATTGAACAAATGGGATCTCAGTACACTTTTTATAGGTCAGTTTCCGATTGATTTGTAGATATTTAAGTCATACTTCATTTTTGTAAGCAGATAATTAGTGAATCTGCCTTTAAAAAGAAAGAAGCTATTTTTACACCAAAAAATGCTGATTCATTAAAAATTTTCACAGAAATTCTTTGGTCCAGGATGGAACTTCTGGTTGGGAGAGACCCCAAAACAGCTAATAGCCCAGTGGTTAGGACACTCACCTGGGAGACTCAGGTTCAAGTTCCTCCAAAGTAGGCAGAGTACTTGAATCTGGGGCTCTCACATACCAGGCAAGTGACTTGGACACTGGGTTATAGGCCATCTCTCACTCCCTCATCTTGGAGCTGTTCCACTTTGTATAAATAATTAAGTATTCATTGGGCCAGAGAGAAAGAGACTGACCTAATAGCCTGGTGGTTAGGGGGTTCAAGTCCCTGCTCCAAATCAAGGAGACCAGAGACTATTTGGATCTCTCATATTCTACATGAGTGCCAGGAGCAGATTTACCATGAAATAAACCATGCAGTGGCACATGGTCCCCAGCAACAGGGGGGTTCCCAAAATGCAGGGCAAATCTCATTTGATAACCTGCTCCCGAGACCCAGCTGGCAGTGCAGCAGGGCTCCTGCATGTCGTGGCTGGTGGCCCCACGCTGCTCCCAGAAGCGGACGGCTGCTGGCATGTCTTTGCACGTCCCTGGTGGGTGGGAGGGAGCTCTGCATGCTGCTCCTGCCCCAGGCAGTGCATGGAGACCTGCTCTCCCCCTCCCCTCAAAGGGCATGCAGAGATGTGCCATCAGCAGGGCTAAGGTGGCTCCCTGCCTGCTCTTCCTCCCTCCCTCCATGCCTGGAAGCAGCTGGCATGTCCCTGTAGCCCCTGTATGGGGAAGGGGTGTCTCCATGTGCTGTTCCCGCCCTGAGCACTGACTCCGCAGCTCCCATTGGCTGGGAACTGTAGCCAGTGGGAGCTGCAGGGGCGACGCCTGAGGGCAATGATGTGCAGAGACCCTCTGTTTCCACCCCAACCTAGAAGCAGCTGCAAGAGAGGTGTGTGCCCCTGTCGCTTTGAGAGCTGTGCCGCCTGAGGTAAGTGCGCCCACCTGCCCCCCACACATCCCAACCCCTGTCCCAGCCCAGAGCCTGCACCCCCAAACTTCCTCCCAGAGCCTGACCCCTCACCCTCCTGCACCTAACTCCCTTGCCCCAGCCCACAGCCCGCATCCAGCATCTAAACTCCCTTCCAGAGCTGACCCCTGCACCCCCTCCTGCACCCCAACCAAGATATCTCACTTTATTTTCTTTCACTTCCCATTACTTGTAATAGGAGGAAGAAAAAAGAATGACAAATGGGGGGAGATAAGAGAATGTTATTTTTCTTGGCTGGGTCCCAAGGGGTGGGAGGGGGACTGAAAATGAAGCTGCGCACAGGGCCCTGTAGTAAGAGGAGGCCCTGAGCTATAAATGTAAGCAGAGTCAGGATGAGCTGTACCCTGACATCTAGTGGTGAATTATGGGAAGTGTGGAAAGAATGTCCGGAATGTGACGTCTCAAATATTTGCAGAGCCACACCCAGCAAGGAGCCAGCAAGGAGCCTGGGGATGGTTATTTTGACATTTATGGGATCCCCAATTTCTTCATTATTGGGGCAGGATAAATAAAGTGTTGCCAAATGATTATGTGAATGAGGAACTACGAGACTGCTTTATAACAGAAATGTCTCAATATAAATTAAATGACACTTGCTAGACAAGGGACATGGGTTCCAAAATCCAGTGAATTGAGAGAGGTGGGACGAGGTATTGTCTGTGGGTGCAGTCTCTTGGAGCCAGAAGCACATTCCCCCCGCCCCTCCTCTCTGCACGTGGAATGTCAGTTTTATTTTTTTATTCCCTTAAACTCTAGAATACGTTGCTGAGCAGAACTCACTTTGGCTAATAGTGCACTAGCACTGGGCTCCCTACTATTGCTGAGATCCACTAAGATGAATCACAAAAGAGCGAAATGACTGAACTGGGACACTGAGTACTGTGCTAACGAGGGGGGGACCTGTAGTACTGCAAAAGCAGAGCAGCTGGCGGAGTGGACAGTTTGTGGAGAGGCTGAGCAGACACGGGACAGGTGGTGAGCAGAGGGCTGCAAAGCAGTAGCTGTGAACGGATGGATGCCCACGGAGCGAGCGGAGCCGACAGTTGCAGGGACAACGGAGCAGCTCACGGGTACGGTGGAGCGACAGTTTGTGACGGCTGGGAAGCAGAGTGGAGTGGCTGGTAAGCGGAGCAGTTCTTGGAGAAGGCGGAAGCAGAACCAACGGATGCAGGGCAGTTGGCCTGCCATGGAAGGTGCCCCTTTCACCCAGGCTTGGGAGGGACCTCTACAATAGATCTTGATCTGGAGCATTTGACCATAGACTTTGGGTTGGACTTTGGAGTGATTGGAATAAGACCCAAGGGAAAAGACATTGCCAAACATCTGGAGGGGGTTTTGTTTATGGTTTGTTAATACTCTGTTTGTGGGTTTCTCAAAGGGATGCCGCATTGATTCCTCCTTATTAAAAAGTTTTGCTACACTCAGACTCCGTGCTTGCGAGAGAGGAAGTATTGCTCTAAGGGCCCAGGAGGGTGTGGTAGTAATGTCCAGGTCACTGGGTGGTCTTGAGCCGTTTGCATGCTATTGAAATGAACCCCTGGATACTGAACCCGGCCCGTGCTGCAACTCAGAGGGGCAGAAGGGTTACATAAACTTGGTATCAGAGCCTATTTGGGCCTCAGGCCGAACTAAGTAAGGCAAGACTTTGCTAACATAAAGCAAAGTTAAACTGTGAGCCAGAGGCAGGCCCTGATCACATAAGCTGGCAAGGAAAGGGCTGATGCTGCAAAAAAAGACATACCTAAAAGGTACTGGACACCAGATAGCAGAACATTTGCATACTTGTACACTCCACACATAACAAGGAACAGGCTGACCCATCCAAATGACAGGGCCAAAAGGGTAATATGATGGATAGAGTTGTTTTGTTCAAACCAACTTGTACAAGGTGAGAGGCGGCACCTTACTGCGTAGAGGGGTTGTACCTTGCTACGTGGAAGGGTTGCACCTCAGTACGTCAGGAGTGATGTGTAACTTGTTTGTACCTGTGTATAAGAACATCTGACAGATGACATAGCATCTGACAACAGGCCCCACTAACTCTAAATCTGCCGCTAGCGAGTGCCCAGGTAATTGGTTATGCTGGGGGAAAGTGGGTCTTATTCTCCTTGCCCTCTGCAAAAATTAAAAGGTCTCAGTTCCATTCCAATGCAGACCAAAACAAAATTCATTTTTGCAAAACTGAATTCTTGTTTACTGGTCAGCTCCAATAAAAATACCCTTGCAGTTGTTACTCTGAAGTAAAATGTTTTTTCAGTGATGACATTTTTTCCTGAATTGTGCAGAGGGACTATGGTGTGAGGGGAAGCCTACATAAAATTACCTTTAGGATCTTGTGTTAATTCACATCACTTATTCCTAGAATTTGCTTCCTATCACTGGAGAGTGTCAACAATAATGCATTTCAGCCATCTCCTCTTTCCTGAGTCTCCTTAATGGTGATATTAGTCACTTCACTCTACGAGTAATTACACCAAGGATGATAATAAGCACCAGTCTTGCTACTTAAGCTATAGGATAGCTACAGTTGTAGAATTGGATCCTCTTTGTACATCTCTGGCTACTAGAGAATGAGACCATTTCCTTGTGGAATATTTCCATAACACAGAATGAAAAGGAATATTCCACTCTGCTTTGGCAGTATGTAAAACCTCTCCCCTTCACCAACTACTATTTTCCTCGCAATGATTTTTGTTTTTTCATATAGTAATCCCAAAAGTTCTGCAGATTCTTCCTTAGAACCAAGCCTGAGTATTGCAAACACCTCCTGAACTCCATCTGCTCTCTTTGTGAGTGTCTGCACCTGCCCATATTGCTGCAGTCACATTCCTCTCTAGAAACTCAGTAGCTGAGGTAGGAAGCATAGTATATTACCATTTTATCTTAAAATTTTAGTGGTTTGTACTATCCCCTATTACAGTAATATCTGAGCTCTTAGGTTTAGGACTTCAAGAGACATCAGATGTATTTTCAACCATCAGATAAACTGATTACTAAGCTAGGAAGACATAGTTAATTACTCTGATAACTTCAGCCAATTTATCATATGTACAAATAGATCCCCAAACTACACCAGCTACTTACTGTATTACATATTAACCATAAGATCTGTCACACTGTAAATATAATAGCAAAGTCACTTGTGTCAGATGCTGCCTCGGTCTCAATTTCCCCTCAGTTTTAGCTGTTCACAGGCGCCTAGCACTACTAGCACTGTGAAGTCGCTAAAGTGACCTAGTTCTCCTGCTAAGTGCAAAAAGTCCATCCCTTCCAGGATAATCAATAGTTTCCCCATCTTCCCTGTAACAGCAGGGGTCACAGCACCACTCCCAGAGTAACACCACAGGGGAAAACCAAGTCCATGCTATGATGGAAATGGGGCTACTCTATATTTATTTATTAATACTGTATGAAACCGAGTCATAGGAACCATTTAACATCTAACTAGAGAAGGGTTGACTCACTGCTGGTGCTGGGTGTCACAGCTCTTTCCCCTATTGCCCCCCTGCCAACAGCTGTTCCAGCCCTGCCTCTTCTTGTGACTCAGCCTTCTGGTAAGGTCAAATGTAGTCCCACCCTTTCCAGGATAAGCAAGGAGTCCAGTAAACAAAACTCAAATAGGCATTAGTCATTGCCTTTAGCCAGGCTTGCACCTCTGTAGACTCTTCACCCTTTCCCAGGCTCTGCTGGGTTGTCCTTCTCCTCTTGTGGGAGAAATGCCTCCCAGGGCTCTCTTCCTGGGGCCCGAGTTCAAAACTCAATAGTCCTTCTTCCCTTTGTGTCAGGGTGTTTCTTCACCACATCTTCTGGTGAAAGGCAGGGGAACACAGACCCTCTCTCTCTTCTACATTCCACTCCAAAGATGTAGAAAGCATCCAAAGTCTGCTCCATCAGACTCCTCACCGGACTTTTACCTAATAGCTTTCCTTCAGGCCTTTTCCCATAGCCCTTCCTTGGGATTACAGTACATCTTGCTCTATAACCTAGGGTCCACGCCTTTCTTCCCCTCTCCAACAACCAGAGAAACTATAAAGTTTCTTCCCTCCTTCCCTGAAGCCTCCTTCTCATCTGGGACATCCTCTCCTTATGCTCACCACCCAGCTCCTCCCACACCTGGGCTTCATTTTTAATTAGGCATGGCATGCTTTCCAGGTGCAGCCAGGTAGGTTATGTGCTGCTAGCAGACCAGCTGCCAACTCATGCCAAAATCCCCTTATCTCAACTGACTACTGACAAGTACATAGCTGGAATCAGTCTGGCTCATCTGTGTTAGTAAAATAGCTATTAGGATTATAAGAATGTGTTTAGATTTTATTGAATGCTTGTGAATTGCTGCGATAATTAATCTCACTTACAATATCTGTATCCCATATTGTAAAGTAATATTTGAGCGGATGTATAGTGAGCCTCTGTGAATCATCAGAGAAAAGAGACACGTTATCTAGTGTGAAGTGCTGATTTCCTACAGAAGGTTTTATGTCTTGCCCACCAGCATTGGTCTATTGACACCAGACAGACTATTGTGGGATGCTAAAGAGGACAAAAGACATTGGTTGTTAGCCTCTATTATATACACCCGTTATTTAAAGTTTGTGATGGGTGCCTAGATCCTAGGATGAGGGTTGTTTATGTAGAAGACACAAATTTCCATACATAGATAGATTTTAAAAAATGAGAGTGTATGGGTCTGTTGAGTATCAGAGGGGTAGCCATGTTAGTCTGGATCTGCAAAAAGCAACAAAAAGAGTCTTGTGGCACGTTAAAGACTAACAGATGTATTGGAGCATAAGCTTTCATGGGTGAATGCCCACTTCGTCAGATGTATGTAATGGAAATTTCCAGAGGCAGGTATAAATATGCAGGCAAGAATCAGTCTGGAGATAATGAGGTTAGTTCAATCAGGGAGAGTGAGGCCTCTCTTCTAGCAGTTTCTGAAGTGTGAACACTAAGGGAAGAGAAGAAACTGTTTTTCTAGTTGGCCAGCCATTCACAGTTCTTTGTTTAAGCCTGAGCTGATTGTGTCAAATGTGCAAATGAACTGAAGCTCAGCAGTTTCTCTTTGAAGTCTGGTCCTGAAGTTTTTTTGCTGTAAGATGCATACCTTTACATCTGCTATTGTGTGGCCAGGGAGGTGAAGTGTTCTCCTACAGGTTTTTGTATATTGCCATTCCTAACATCTGACTTGTGTCCATTTATTCTTTTCCGTAGAGACTGTCCAGTTTGGCCGATGTACATAGCAGAGGGGCATTGCTGGCATATGATGGCGTATATGACATTGGTGGACGTGCAGGTGAATGAACCAATGATGCTGTAGCTGATCTGGTTAGGTCCTGTGAGGGTGTTGCTGGTGTATATATGTGGGCAGAATTGGCATCGAGGTTTGTTGCATGAATTGATTCCTGAGTAAGAGTTGTTATGGTGCAGTATGTGGTTGCTGGTGAGAATATGCTTAAGGTTGTCGGGTTGTCTGTGAGCAATGACTGGTCTGCCACCCAAGGTCTGTGAAAGCAAGGAGTTGTTGTCCAGGATGGGTTGTATATCACTGATGATGTGTTGGAGAGGTTTTAGCTGAAGACTGTAGGTGATGGCCAGTGGAGTTCTGTTAGTTTCTTTCTTGGGCTTGTCTTGTAGCAGGAGGCTTCTGAGTATATGCAGGGCCAGTGCTACCATTTAGGCGACCTAGGCAATGGCCTAGGGTGCCAGAATTTTTGGGGGGCGCTATTTTGCCGGGGGGGCGGCACGCGGCTCCGGGGGACCTACCGCAGTCATGCCTGTGGCAGGTCCACTGGAGCCTTTAGACCAGCGGACCGCCTGCCGGCATGACTGCGGCAGCTCCACTGGAGCCACAGGGGGCAGCGAAACGACCATCCGCCTAGGGCGTCAGAAACCCTGGCGCCGCTCCTGGGTATACGTCTGGCTCTGTTGATTTGTTTCCTTATTTCTTCGTCCGGGTATCGTAGTTTTGAGAATGCTTGGTGAAGATCTTGTAGGTGTTGGTCTCTGTTGAGGGGTTGGAGCAAATGCAGTGGGGTGGATGCTTGGCAGTGGTATGTGCATTCCATGATAGTGGTGTTACCTGTTAAAATGCACCATGGAAAGTTGTATAGCTGAAAAACACTGGATCTGTCAGCTTACATAAGGGGTGAAACACTAAGCAATGAATACTCAAAGACTACACCTCAGTTACACCATTGATCTCTCATTGATGATTTCATTAGCTTCCAGGAGCTCTTTGTAAAGCCACTTGACGTGTTACCTATACAATCTGTAACCCATAGATAAGCTTTAAAGTGAGTTTCTGAGGCAACTGAGCTTTTTTCTCAGGGTTTAAAAATCATTTTTAGTTTTACATCCAAAGATGTATTATATACATTTAAAAATATATATATTGATGCAGTGCTCCAAGCACCCAGACACACTAACATAATTACACATATATTTTCATTGTGTTGTGAAACAAATGGTTACCCAGAAATTATTAAGTCATTAATCTTTTAAATCAAATTTGGATTTGAATCATATAAGTGAAAGGAGAAAAACAAAATCTGAAATCAACTACTTGGTTTTTTTCCCAAACTCCTTTAAGTCAGACATTTCACTCCTCAGGTTTTATGCGAAGCTTCACTTTGGCTGCATGTTTATAGCCCATTTATTAACCCCTACAAAATAGAGGTTGATAATCAGAAGATTAACATGACCTTACCTACAGCATCACAGTTTACAACCCTTTATCATATGGTGCTATTTCTCTCTGACAGTAAATCACCAACCCACCAGGAGAACACCTTTGCAATGGCAAACAGGAAAAGTGTGTGAGGTTACAAGATGGCTTTGTTCTTAGAGACCCTACAGGATAGAGGCCCCAATACCACCAGCCACATCATGAATGCTGATTGACTTTCATGCCCTAGGAAGGAAGAGATTGGAGCACTGACCCATAGCACCTAAACATCTGTCTGGGTAAATGATTCTACTCTGTTATTACAGTGAAAATAGAACGTGACCGGTGACTTGCAATCAATTTTCAATCATAGCCACAAAAATGGATATCTATCATGGTGATGTAATGCTGAGGACAAAGATCATTCTATCAAGACCTGACTTTGTGGGAATGCTACAAACCACTGTAAAGTGGTGTTTTCATTCAGTGGCGCTGGAACACTTTTAATAGTGGAGGTGCTGAAAGCCAGCCCCTTTACCTCTGTCTGTCCCCACCCCCGCAGAGCTGGGAGCAGGACCTTGTCTCCGGATGGTGGGGACTCAGACAGACATAAGGGGGCCAGGCTGGGGCCACAGCTGGGGGCAAGTGCAGAGCTGGCACCTGGGACCCCAGGCATGGGGCCGGCTGCTGCGACCCCACGTAAAACCTGGGGGTGCTTCACCACACCTATGCTCTCATTTCTCACTGACTGAAAGACAGTGATAGAGTGAGCATCTGTCCTGTATTTCAAGTGGGATCCCTTGTTTAGGGCCAGATATAGCTCCTGTTGATTTGCATGTATTTAAGTCCCAGTGAAGTCTGTGTGACTTAAAGGACATGTTAAATAAATTATATGTTTGAAGTATTCCGTCTAAGCAGGATTCTGTCGACTCTCTGCCATTTTTATGCATTCCTGCCAGAGTTACACTGGGTCTTTAAGAGAGGGGTAGAGATAGGGGGGAAGGGGCAATAGACACTGTGCTATTTGCCTTTCTAGGCTGCTTTCTGGAATTGAGGTGGAGTGAGTCTTTTCACCTTTCTCTCTCATCCAATAGTTTGGTATAGTTTACTCCTTTACCATTCTCCTCCGGCAGAGCTACCAGGAAGATGTTCTCCTTTGGTGCAGGTACTTGTTCCAAACATGGAGATCGTTCGTCCAGCCTTCACATTACTTTCTGGGTGGGAGTGAACATAATGTGCTCTAAAGGAAGGCTGGGAATGCTGTTTTGGCCCTTTGATTAGCTGCTGGACCTAACTGTGCTCTTATTCAAATACCCAGTGCTGCTGAGGGCATCTCAGAGAGGTTTAACAATGTGCTGCAAGTGTGGGAGAAGGAAGGAACTCTTGAGAATGCTGCCAGGGACGGTAACTTGTTTCCTACTTTCATGATTTTGTGATTTTTCTTTTAGACATTTTTCATGGGTGTATTTCATAAAAGCTGTTTCTATTTAGTGCTGAGGGAGGCACAAAACTAAAAACAAAGCTGTTCTGAGATTTTCTCCCTCAAAAACTCTTCCACCACCTCTTTTTCCTCCTCCTCCTGTCTGCATAGGCTGGTTACTTCTTTTCTGTAATGCTTCTGCTTACTTTGCTCCCACCCCAGCTATCTCCCTCTCCTAGTGAAAACCAAACCCAGGCCCCATTCAAAACCCTTCCCCCACTTTTGAGTAAAACACACCAGGGTCTAATCCTGCAAGGTGCTGAGAACCATCCACTCCCATCTACACTCTGGCAGTACTCCTACAAGAAGTCCTTAGCTCTCTATAGGAGCAGGCCCTAAATGAAAACTAGGAAATCAAATGTATTGTATAAACCAGAAGAGAAAATATTTACCGTCATGTCAATTATGCTGCAAGGCCTGTCCTCCTTCCTCAAAGCTGAAGAGTGGGAGCACTGCAGATCAGTGGGGTGATAGTCACACTGACACTATGGCATTGTTTATGGCAGTTAACTTTTGAACTTCAGCACCGCCTAATTAGCCATACATAAAACTCTGCCTGTGTCCACCCATTTTCTCTGGCCTTATACTTACTCTGTCTTTTTGTTTTGGGTTTGTCCAGAGCCTAGCACAATGGGACCTTGCTTCATGACTAAGGTGGCTTGGTGGAATAGTAATACAAATAGTAATTCTAATATGTCCATCCACAGCCTGATCCAGCTCACACTGAAGTCAGTGAGGATGTTTGCACTGATTTCAATGGGAGCTGGAAAGGACTCCAGGTGAATTCAGAGGAGAAGTCTGACTTGCACTACAGTGCAGTAAACCCCCTTGAAGGTTGAAAATGTCTCTAGCTGCCTAGCTGATTAATTGCAGTTTATGCAAACACTTGTATGTTGGCATGCACACATTCTTGAAAAGGCACAGCCCAAACCAGGGGGGAAAAAAGTTACAGACTGAATGCAATTCCCTTAGTACAATTAGCTGACATTTTAAATAGAAACCCTTTGATTGAGAAAGGACATAAATTAATACACCCACCCTGAGGCAAAGAGATAAAGAGAATACTAGGCAAAGACTGATTAAACAGGGAAAAGAATGTAAAAGCTCAGGGCTCAGCTGCACTTTGCAGGCACAGCACTCTCCTGTGGACTGATGCAGAGCAATCCTGCCCCAGGGAGGTACCAGGGCTTATTCAGTCTGAGGGAGGCTTCGACACTGCTTTAGAGAGTGCACCTTATTCCCACGCACAAAGCTGGCCAGTGCAAGGGGGGTGGATTCAGAGCCATGACTCTACCTCTTTGGGTCACCTTGTTTTGCAAGGGATGCATGTGTGTGTGGAGAGATGGAGAGAAAATAGGGAAGGATCAGCTTCTCTGCTTCCTTGTGTATAGGAACTACCATTTTATGTGGCCATTACAGAACCTCAACAAGGGGAGGGAGTGTTCCTCACACCCTCCAGCCCACTGTGCACACACATAGGTGCCAGGAAGAATTTGGACCTACATTACAGAGGTCAGGGATTAGCAGTACTGTATGTCTAAGTGTTCAAAACCCAGGAATCAGGCCTGCTGAAAATTCAGGAGATTTAAAAATAAAAGATGAGGTGGCTTTTGGACCATTAAGGGTCACGTTTTCAAATGCCTCAGCACCCCCAAGGACTAAAACTGTATTTAAAATAAATGAATGCTGAACTTCCCACAAAATGACCTGGCTCTAACTGGTGCTTTAAGAAAGTCACCAAATATTATGAGATGCATGATTTAAAACAAAGCAAAACCACACCCCAAAAACAATGGCAATACTGGTGTACACTAGCAAAAGGTCAGGGGCCTAATTCTCTTCTCACTTGCACTGATGTAAATCAGGAACAAATGCACCATAGTCAATGGAGTTACATCAGTGTAAAACTGATGCAAGAGAAAAGAGAAGTAGACACTCTGTGCTTAACCTACTTCCAGTCCTACTGTGGTTTTCAAAGTCTTAGAGCCAAATCCTGCTCTCACTTGGAATACTGTAAATCCAGAATAACTCTACTGAAATCAGTGACCATGGTCCTATATAAGGTAACACATGCCCCCAGAACTGTAGTATCAGAGCCGCTCACACTCTTGCATGCATTATCCTCACAACACCCCTGTGGGGTAAGGAAATATCAACTTCCCCATTTTACAGATGGGGAACTGAGACACAAAGAAACTGTGACAGGCTGTATCCCTGTATTCACACCTTGTACAAGGATTATTACAATAGTGTGTAAAGTACACATTGTAAGGTATTAGTTTTCAAATGATTTACTGATCAGTATTGTCCTGATAACGTGTGTGGCAACATTGTATGTGAAGTTATAAGATTCCACAGTGTGGTGTTAATACAGCATTTCAAACTGAGGTTGTCAAGCAAGTCTGTCTCAAACAAAGGAATGTGTGTTCTGCTTAATTTGCATTCAAGCAGTAAACAGAGCCATCAAGCGGGAAGGGAAACAAAGGGTACTCAAACAGGTAAGAAAAAAGCAGCAGGGAACCTCCTTCCCCATCAACTTTGTCTCCTGCTACCCAGCTGGAAATATATTTTTTTCAAAATGGGACAAACTACAAAAAGGAGGGACAAACACCCCAATGGACCCATCTCTCTCTCACTGCCTATCACATTATCTGTGCCAAAAGCAACAAAGGAAACTTTCGTTTGACTGTGGGAAAATGGGTCCTGATCTAAGAGATTTTGTCAGTAAGACTGCTGAAAGCACATGGTGAGAAAAACCATGTTAAATTCAAAGTAAAGTTAAGTTAGGCACCAGAAGCATTTTATCTTTATTTTTCTTGTCACCATTTCTGACATATGCCTCATTACTTGTATTTGCTTAAAATCGCTCTGTAGTTAATAAACTTGTTTTATCTAATCCAGTGTGTTTAAATTGAAGTGACTAGGAAACTCATTTGGGGTGGCAAGTTGTGTGTATATTATTTCTATCGAAGAAAACAGACTTTATATAACTTCACTTGTCCAGGAGAGGGCTGGTCAGTACAGGACATAGATTTTCCCCAAAAAACATGAGACTGGGGGTGTGTTGGGCTCACCCTGTGGTATAACCATGACTGGTGAGAGCCAGAGTGTAACCCAAGTGTGGCTGGCAGGCTGCAGCTACACACAAACACTCAGGGTGTTGCTTGCATGCTGAAAGCATTGTAAGGCAACCAAGTTTGTTGCGCAGGTAACACAGCTGGTCTATAGTTTGGATTGTAACCTGGTATGTCACAGACACTAGATGACTTGCCCAAGCTTACAAGGTGGTGGCAAAACAGGGAATTGAATCTAGGTCTCTCAAGCTTTAGACTAGTGCCCTAGCCACTGGATCATCCTTCTTTTCCCCACCATCTCATTGTGCCCTGCCTCTGTCTGCACCAGCCTATCCAGAGCAAGGTCACATTCCCACTGCACTCTCAAAAAAGTAGTCTCCCTCTGCAGGAGAATGCCTCCTCTTGTGCCCCGGAGGGTGGCATAACTTTATTCATAATCACTGATGCAACATGGCCGGGGATTCTTTTGTTGAGGGTGGGAGGAACTCACAACAATTCTGCAGTTTAAAAGAATCTCATGAGCTGAAAAAAAAAACCTTTGTCTCAAGTTGTGTAACTGTCATCAACATGATCCTTGTTTTAACTGGGT
The DNA here is from genome assembly GCF_003597395.2 of Chelonoidis abingdonii. Lineage (NCBI taxonomy): Eukaryota > Metazoa > Chordata > Testudines > Testudinidae > Chelonoidis > Chelonoidis abingdonii. Next base: position 213,041,434 of record NC_133769.1, on the reverse strand, counting down.
GTAGCTCATGTAAATCAGTGCAGTTCCATTGAAGTCAGTGTTGCTTATACCAATCAATAGCTAAGGAACTGGCTCAATGTTATTGTTGCTACAAAGTCAGCAAAAACATCTGAATTGCATTTTTGTAGGTCCTGTAAAAATAGTGACAAAAATTCCTGATACTACATATTCGCTTTTTCACTATTTATAATCACCATCATCACACCACCACCACATTTTTTTAAGTTTCAATTGAATTGTCTAGAAATCAAGAAGAAATAAATTGAATAGCCATATTATCTTATTGCTGAAAAGCAAGTCTTGTCATCCTACCCCTGTACTATTTGTTACATTAAACCTAAAGTTCGATTGTAAATTTTTCAGGGTAGAATGTCTGTATATTTGTCCTGTAAAGTACCTTTTTAAACACTAAGCAGAAAGTGTTACTATTTAAAGCGGGAGATTTTCAAAGGCATAAGTGTGTGAGCACTGGGAACCTAACTCCCATGCGTGCCTTTGAAAATCTACCCATAAAGATAGAAAGTAGATTCAATATATGGAATCTTGGCATGCTCCTTTCAATTATAGGAAGGTAAAAAGTATGTTAATAGCTTCAGAAATCTATTGTGCGCCTATGATTTAAAAAAGGATTAGGGTTTGTTTCATTTTTTCATTTGTCCATGGAAAAGTGCATTTGAAGATCCTGAAAAACAAAATCAAATAAACCTCACGTGTATAGAATTTTGTTTTACACCAAAAATGGTGTAAGATTTGTCAAAGGCAGAATACCAAAAAACAGAACCCTACCAAAACAACACAGTTTTCCCCTGGAGAGAAGAAAAGAGAACAGCCAACATGTGACAGATGCTGAGCAATAGGACTAATGCTCTACTGTACTGAGCTTGGGTACCACAGTGGTGAGCATGGTATACAAACCTACATAGAATTTAGTGTTTGATCAAATGAGGAATCACAGTGCAAATTTACTGGTCCAGTGAACCATAACTGCTCATGTGGAGCCATTAGGGGCCATAATATCAATAATCTGCATGCTAATGAGTCAGAAATCTTCAGATTAAAGATTTCCCAACTGAGGTCTGAGACAATGGACCTTGACTGCTCTGTTACAGTCAAATTTGTCAACTGAGTATTCTTTGATAGGTTGTCTGTGCATCCGTCACTGTCACTGAGAATGAGGGGTTGCCTTAGAAATCCCCTATAATTTCAGGATGGAAAAAACAAACAGTCTCATGCACTTATTTGTTTTATGATAAAGTCTACAGGTAGAAATAAAGATTGTGTCTAGGACTGGCCATAGGACAACATTTCACAACAACTTTTGGGGTGTGAAATTTGTTTGTTTCACATTAGAATAAAAAAAATGACCATTTTACAAAACATTTGTGTCAAAAAATTGTTTTCTACTCATAATGCTCAGGTTTCTGAATCTGCTGTCTTTCATCAGAAGTAATGAGGAAGTCCTTCTGGAGGAAAGCTATATTGACACCATATTGGTGAAACTATTTGGATTCAATGAAACAGCATATTTCAGCAAAATACATTGAGTTTGAAAAGTGTTCCAACCAACTCAAATTGTGGCCCCCATTGTGCTAGGTGCTGTATATACACAGTAAAAACCCCTGCTCCAAAAAGATTAAAATCTAAATTGACTGAGAAAGGAAGTGTTGTTATCCACTTTACAGAGGGATAACTGAGAAAGAGATTAAGCGACTTGCCCAAAGTCACACAGGAAGTCTAAGGCTCATTTTCCAGCTCTGCCAGAGTCGCTGCCCAATGCTTTAACCACAAGAGCATTTCTTTTCTCTTCAATCTTGTATTTGCTTTGCAAACCAAACCAAATCTAATGTCAAATTATAATAATGGTGACACTGCATTCCAGGGAAGTGAGACAATTTAAGATTAAGGCTGCAATTTTTTCCTCTCCTCCCCCATGTGTGCTCAAACTTTGCAGATGTTTCTAAACACTTAGCGATCCCTATGGTATACAGACTGCATATCAGCACCCCAAGGGGAACCTAATTCTGACTGTTGCTGTGTTGTTATGGGCTTAAGTCAGATCTTTATTCCAACATTTGTAAAATAGTATGTGGGATTTTAACTGTTACTTCCAATAAAAATCAACGGGAATCATGCAACTCTGAGAATTGAGAGAATAAGATTTTCTGAACAACTTCAACGTGATACTTATTACATGGTACTTATTACTATTACCAATCTATAGTACTTTTGGGCTCAAGTAACAGATTTCCTCCTTCCCAGCAGAAATCTGTTGAAACTGCAAAATGATCTCCCACATTTTAGCTAAACAGCTGGTTAAATAACTCAGAGTCAGTCTGGAGAAACCTGTATTTTGCCACTTAAGCAACAGACGTCACAGAGAGAGGAACTTTTCAATGGTTTGATTCATGAAGGCCAAAATTTGTTTGTGCAGGCAATTTTGGAAGAAAAAATTATTCTAACTCTAGGAGGAAGTTATACAAGATTAGTTTATATTGTGTTCTGTTTGTTCATAAGTAGCTAGATGTATCAAAATATTTTTTAAAAAACACCTGTTATCCTGTTATTCAAAGATAGCATTGCCCAGTTCTGCTGAGGACTTTGTGACTTTGACCAATGTTTTATGGTTTTCCGCCATTTTCAAAATAAAGTTTCTGTGATGCAAATGCTATGGGACAGACAGGCAGCCATGGAAAGAGGTGGACACAAAAGGTACAACAGTGATCAATTTCAACAGCCAAACTTTTGCTAAAAGTTATATCCCAGTATATTTACCTGCTAAGCTAGGTTGATGTCTGTCACAAAGACTTTAGTTCTTGAGGACTGCAGTGATCATCAAGTGCATGATTTTACAAAAGTGGAAGAGTAGGGTTATGCCCAGATTAAAGTAACAGTATTCAGACTTGCCTGAGTCAGCAGCCACAGAAAGAATAGCTTATACCTGTGGAGACTGATTAAATGAGTTTGAAGAAATTTGGAGCCCCTTTTTGCATAAAAGATATTGAGACTTCTCAAAGAACGCCAGATCTCTGTTCCACCTAACTCCATCTCCTTTCCCTCCCATCCCGAGTCATCTCCTTCCCCTATATACTTGTGTGTCTATTTTACTGCTGTAAACCCCAACCTAATGAGGTAGTGTTGTTGGCATTTGTATTCTCTGGTTTTGCAGTTTTGAGGAGTTGCATAGTTCTGTTGGTGAGCCTGTGAAGCGTGCAGTATTTGGAAACATAAATGAGCTGCAAGTCATTTACCTTTTTGAATTTTTTATTGTTTTTATAAAAATCAATTCACACACAAATAAGAATCTCCTGACATAACCAAATAGGAAATCCAAGCAAATGTTTGTGGGAAAAACATTCCTACCATTAGCACAAAAAAAGGTCTCAAATGAACACATCATAGGAAAAGGCTCTATTGTCATACATAGCAATAGAGCTTATTCACCCCCCCCCGCCCCCCCCTAAATAAAAGGCCCTACTGGCAGTTGTGGAATCAGGGCACAAAGCTATCATTCAGAATTGGACAATAGAATGAGTTTTAACCACACATCTTCTGTTGTGAACAAGGAAACGTGGGCTTGAGGGAGAAAGTGTCTGTTCTCTGAGACAATTATCTCCTTGCTGGTTGCTGTGGACCCCGTTATCATCCACTTCAATTTCCAAGACCTTAATAAACTATCTGGGTCATCATCTCTCCTACCAGTTCTGGCTGTCTCTTCAAGGAAATAAAATAAGATGAACGAGAAAGTAAAGCTCTGAACATTTACAGCTGCAAGGTATAAACCAAGGGGTGATTCTTGGGTTATATTTTGAACAAAGATGAAGGCCATTGCTGTGTACTTGCTCTCTGTGAGCACTCTGCACTATACTCTTAAGTCTCAGTAAGCAAGGGAGTTACACTACTGTCACCTGAACTTCCTTCAATTGTCCACTAGCTGCCTATCAGTTTCTGCAAGGAGGGTAAGGGGTTGATTTTGAAGAATAGAGCTCACAATAGCTTGTGACTTGCCTCTGTGTGATTCCCTCCTGACTCATTGTCTAATACTTCTGCAGCTGCTGTCAACAGTAGTACCTGTATTGGAGCTGTGACAAGGTTGGACCCCTCCCCCTGTCTGGGATGCCACCTGATATGCTGAGGTTTCACTGAGCCCACCTGCTCCATTAGCCTGGGCTCCCTCTCCCTGTTTTGCTGAATCAGGCTGTCTGGCAGCGTGCACGTGCGCACACACATACATACACACACATAGGGATGCACCAGCTGTAGAATCATAGAGTCTGCAAGCAACTCTTTATGGGGAGATTCAGCTAGGAAATTTCCCAGAACTCCAGTGCACACCTCCTTTGGGGAGTAAGCCCAAAATAATATTATCTTGCGCTGTATAGAAAGATCTGCATAGCACAAGCTCATAAAAATTTACCCTCTCCCTCAATGTGAAGAGAGATATGCACAGCTTCTGCCCCCCCGCCCCCAATATTAATTACACAAACTGGGTTATGTTATAAAAAAGGAATAATTTTATTAACTATAAAAGGTAATTGAAGTGATTATAAGGGGTAGCAAACAAAACAAAACAGATTACCAAGCAAAACAAAACATGCATACTAAACTTAGGATCTTAAATAAACTGGTTTCAAGAAGTAATTTCTTACCCTAAATGTTGCTTTTGGGGCAGGTTGCAGAAATTCTTGAAGGTTAGCTACCCTGCTTGCAGCTTAAATCTTCAGGTATTTTATTCACAGACCAGATCCCTTTTCCAGCCTGGATTCAGTACTAACTCCTCCTTTCCCTTTGTCCTTGTTCCTTAAGTGTTTCCAGCAGTCATCCTTAGTGGGGATTCAGTGAAGAGTGAACCAAGATCAGCTTACTTCCCACTCTTTTGTTTCCCAGTCTTGACCTCCCCCTTCTTTTAGTGAAAAATTACTAGAAGTTCAAGATGGTGTTTAGTACCAGGTGGCATGACCACATGACCTAGTAGTGTCACAGCATCATCCCAGGATGCCTGTCAGGAAGGAGAGAGGTTATTATCTTCAAAGTCTTATTGTTTCTTCCTAATGGCACATCAAGGCTAATGGCCCGTTGTCTGGTGGGTGTTTCCCCAAATACACACCCAGTTGTAATTGTTAGATATTTCTGTATCTAAAGTTAGGAATATTGACTGATACAAATTGGGTAATCGCATTGAGTAAAGTATAACCTTTCCAGTGATACCTTACAAAACCCATCTTACATAAAATATATCTCAGTTATGCCAGATCCATATCATAAGCATATTTCCATAAAAAATATGGGGTGTAATGTCATAGAAGCCTCATTGGTTTAAGAGAGGTTGCTGCCAAAACGGCATTCTCCATGAGACATTAGTATTCCTTCCTTTCTCAGGGAGTAATCTATTTAACCAGCTTGAATCAGTAGACCTTAACCCTTTCGCTTGCCCAGACTTTGAGGCAGAAGGAAGCTGAGGAGGGCTGGTGTTCCTGGGAGGATTTATCATTTTAAGATTAATCTTTTGATTGGCTATTTTTGCTGTGGGGTGAATTTATGCGGCTAAATCCATTTGTGTTTTATCGTTTGCCATTGATACTGAACCCGGCCCTTGTTGCTGCCAACTCAGAGGGGCAGAAGGGTTACAGGATTACCTTGACAATCCCATAATGTCAGTATCCATGGGTTCCATTTCAGTAACACAATGCATAACCAGCTCGAGCCCCCACCCAGTGACCTGGGACACTTACATACCATACCCCCCTGGGCGCCTCTAGGAGGCAATACTTCCCCTCTCGCAAGCACGGAGTCTGAGTGTAACAAAATCTTTTTAATAAAGAAAGGAATCAATGCGGCATCCCATGGAGAAACACCACAAACAGGGTTATAACACAAACCATAAACAAAAAAAACCCCACCCCCCAGTACGTTTGGCAATGTCCTTTTCCCCTTAGGGTCTTAAGTCCAATCTCCAATGACCCAAAGTCCAAGAACTCAAAAGTCTCTGGTCAGAGCCACCCCAGAGTTCAAGAGTTTATCTGTAGGGTTTACCACCACCCCCAAGCCTGGGGAAATTGGGTGGGGGAAGTCCACACAGGGTGTTAAGGGGCATCTTACGTGGGCCAGGGCCAACTGCTTCTGCCTCTCCGTGAAGTTCTGTTGCAGACTTCACCACAACCAGCTCCACCACACCACACCAGCTGCACTGTTCTCCAGCTGCCCCACGCAAACTGCTTCACTCTGCTCACTGTTCCATGGACTGCTTCAACTGCTCTGCTCTGCCAGCCACTTAATGATAGGTTTCAGACTCCCCCACTAGTTAACACAGCACTCAGTTCAGCTCTTTCAGCTCTTAGTAGGGGAGCCGTGGCGCTGGTGCACCATTGGTCCACATGAATTCAGCTCAGCTGTCTCTAGATAGACTCCTAATGGAATCAAAATTAGCTTACTCTTTAACAGTGGAGAGAGGAGGATGTGCAATTGGTGTTCCAGGCCCAAAAGGGCCATACCATAGGCCCAGGCCCACCCTCTCTCCATCATAGGGTTTGGAATCCCTGTCCCATGTTTAGTAAGTACCACTCAACTGAGGTTGAGTCATTCTGTCACAAAGCAGTCCCACAGCTCCCTATTCACACAATCAGAGTGACAACTTTTTTTCCTCTGCCCTAGAAATTGGGGATCCCAGAGCTGTTAAAATCACCATCCCAAGCTGCTGTGGGTTTATGCTAAGTGTGAGGTGGATGCCAATGCAAATCTTTCCACACCCATTGAAATTTTTGAGATTCTTTCCACACTCCCTACAATTCACCACCAGATGTCAGGGTAGCGCTCAACCTGACTCTGCTTACAATAAAGAACAGTTTTTAAACAATTTTGACTTTATTTCCTTTCATATATATATATATACATATATATAGGGTGTGGGTAACTTCAAGAGAAACAAACAACTGTCACACCGTACGCTGGCCAGTTTTTGCCCCATCATGCACTGGTAGCTTAACCCACAATTCCAACAGGTGGCAGAGACTGCAGGAACTGTGGGATAGCTACCACAGTGCACCACTCCAACATTCAATGCTAGCCTCAGTACTGTGGAGACACTCCGCCGAATTCATGAGCTTTAGTGGGGACACACAACACCAAATGTATAAAACTGCTTCTGAAAATTCGAATAAAATAAGTTTGAATTAATTTTGTACTGTAGACGTACCCTAAATCTCCCTTGCTACAAATTAAGCTAATTACTTCTTGTCCTACCTTCAGTGGATACGGAGAACAATTGATCAGTGTCCTCCTTATGGTAGTCCTTAATATATTTGAAGACTTATCAAGTCCCCCTTCAGTCTTTCCTCAAGACTACACATGTACAGTTTTTTTTTAAAATTTCCCTCATAAGTCAGGTTTTTCAAACCTTTTATCATTTCTGTTGCTTTCCTCTGGATTCTTTCCAATTTGTCCGCATCTTTCCTAAGGCATGGCACTTAGAACTGGACACAGTACTCTTACATACCACTCTCCTGTTAATACACCCCAGAACATTAGCCACTTTTGCAACTACACCACATCATTGATTTTCTCAATTTGTGATCCACTATAACCTGTGGATCTTTTTCAGAAGTACCAATGATTAGTCAGTTATGTCTCATTTTGTAACTGTGCATTTGATTTTTCCTTCTTAAGTGAAGCACATTACATTTGTCTTTACTGCATTTCATCTTATTGAATTCAGAACAATTCTCCAATTCATCAAGGTCATTTTGAATTCTAATCTTGTCCTCCAAAGTACTTAAAACCCCTCCCATTTTAGTGTCTTCTGCAATTTTTTAGAAGTAAGCTCTCCATTTCATTATCTAAGTAATTAATAAAACTATTGACTAGTATGGGACCCAGGACTAAGTCCTGCAGGACCCTACGAGCTATGCCCTCCCAATTTGACAGTGATAATTACTCTGAATACAGTCTTTCAATCAGTTGTGCACCAAACTTATAGCAATTTCATCTCGCCTGCATTTCTCTAGTTTGCTTATGAGAATGTCATGTGAGACTATGTCAAAAATATCTTACTAAAATCAAGGTATCATGGCTACAGCTTCCCCTCCATCATTAAGCAAGCAGGCTGGCTAACCTAGTGAGGAGGGCTTTAAACTAGGTTCACCGGGGGAAGGAGACCAAAGCCCTGAGGTAAATGGGGAAATAGGATACCAGGAGGAAGCAAGAGCAGGAGAGTGCAAGAGGGGAGGATTCCTGCCTCAGACTGAGAAAGCAAGACAATCAGTGAGTTATCTTAAGTGCCTATACACAAACTCGAGAAGCCTGGGAAACAACAGGGAGAACTGGAAGTCCTGGCACAGTCAAGGAACTATGATGTGATTGGAATAACAGAGACTTGGTGGGATAACTCACATGACTGGAGTACTGTCATGGATAGGTATAAACTGTTCAGGAAGGACAGGCAGGGCAGAAAAGGTGGGGGAGTTGCATTGTATGTAAGAGAGGAGTATGACCGCTCAGAGCTCCGGTATGAAACTGCAGAAACACCTGAGAGTCTCTGGATTAAGTTTAGAAGTGTGAGCAACAAGGGTGATGTCGTGGTGGGAGTCTGCTATAGACCACCAGACCAGGGGAATGAGGCTTTCTTCTGGCAACTAGCAGAAGTTACTAGATCGCAGGCCCTCATACTCATGGGAGACTTTAATCACCCTGATATCTGCTGGGAGAGCAATACAGTGGTGCACAGACAATCCAGGAAGTTTTTGGAAAGTGTAGGGGACAATTTCCTGGTGCAAGTGCTGGAGGAACCAACTAGGGGCAGAGCTCTTCTAGACCTGCTGCTCACAAACAGGGAAGAATTAGTAGGGGAAGCAAAAGTGGATGGGAACCTGGGAGGCAGTGACATGAGATGGTCGAGTTCGGGATCCTGACACAAGAAGAAAGGAGAACAGCAAATCAGACCCTGGACTTCAGAAAGCAGACTTTGACTCCTCAGGAACTGATGGGCAGGATCCCCTGGGAGAATAACAGGATGGGGAAAGGAGTCCAGGAGAGCTGGCTATATTTAGAGAATCTTTATTGAGGTTGCAGGAAAAAACATCGCAATGTGTAGAAAGAATAGTAATATGGCAGGAGACCAGCTTGGCTTAACAGTGAAATCCTTGCTGATCTTAAATGCAAAAAGAAGCTTATAGAAGTGGAAGATTGACAAATGACAAGGAGGAGTATAAAAATGTTGCTCAGACATGCAGAAGTGAAATCAAGAAGGGAAATCACACTTGGAGTTGCAGCTAGGAAGAGATGTAAGAAAGAGTAACAAGAAGGGTTTCTTCAGGTATGTTAGCAACAAGAAGAAAGTCAAGGAAAGTGTGGGCCCCTTACTGAATGAGGGAGGCAACCTAGTGACAGAGGATGTGGAAAAAGCTAATGTACTCAATGCTTTTTGCCTCTGTCTTCACAAACAAGGTCAGCTCCCAGACTGCTGCACTGGGCAGCACAGTATGGGGAGGAGGTGACCAGCCCTCTGTGGAGAAAGAAGTGGTTCAGGACTATTTAGAAAAAGCTGGATGAGCACAAGTCCATGGGGCGGATGCACTGCATCCGAGGGTGCTAAAGGAGTTGGCGGATGTGATTGCAGAGCCATTGGCCATTATCTTTGAAAACTCATGGTGATGGGGGAGGTCCCGGATGACTGGAAAAAGGCTAATGTAGTGCCCCATCTTTAAAAAAAGGAAAGGATCCTTAAAAAAAGGCCATCTTTAAAAAGGGAAGAGGAGGATCGGGGAACTACAGGCCAGTCAGCCTCACCTCAGTCCCTGGAAAAATCATGGAGCAGGTCCTCAAGGAATCAATTCTGAAGCACTTAGAGGAGAGGAAAGTGATCAGGAACAGTCAGCATGGATTCACCAAGGGCAAGTCATGCCTGACTAACCTAATTGCCTTCTATGAGGAGATAACTGGCTCTGTGGATGAGGGAAAGCAGTGGATGTGTTATTCCTTGACTTTAGCAAAGCTTTTGATACGGTCTCCCACAGTATTCTTGCCAGCAAGTTAAAGAAGTATGGGCTGGATGAATGGACTATAAGGTGGATAGAAAGCTGGCTAGATCATCGGGCTCAACGGTAGTGATCAATGGCTCCATGTCTAGTTGGCAGCCGTTTCAAGCAGAGTGCCCCAAGGGTTGGTCCTGGGGCTGGTTTTGTTCAATATCTTCATTAATGATCTGGAGGATGGCGTGGACTGCACTCTCAGCAAGTTTGCAGATGACACTAAACTGGGAGGAGTGGTAGATATGCTGGAGGGTAGGGATAGGATACAGAGGGCCTAGACAAATTAGAGGATTGGGCCAAAAGAAACCTGATGAGGTTCAACAAGGACAAGTGCAGAGTCCTGCACTTAGGACGGAAGAAGCCCATTCACTGTTAAGGACTAGTGACCGAATGGCTCGGAAGCAGTTCTGCAGAAAAGGATCTAGGGGTTACAGTGGACAAGAAACTGGATAGAAGTCAACAGTGTGCCCTTGTTGCCAAGAAGGCTAACGGCATTTTGGGCTATATAAGTAGGAGCATTGCCAGCAGATCGAGAAACGTGATCGTTCCCCTCTATTCAACATTGGTGAGGCCTCATCTGGAGTACTGTGTCCAGTTTTGGGCTCCACACTACAAGAAGGATGTCGACAAATTGGAAAGAGTCCAGCGGAGGGCAACAAAAATGATTAGGGGGCTGGAGTACATGACTTATGAGTAGAGGCTGAGGGAACTGGGATTGTTTAGTCTGCAGAAGAGAAGAATGAGGGGGGATTTGATAGCTGCTTTCAACTGCCTAAAAAAGGGGTTCCAAAGAGGATAGATCTAGATTGTTCTCAGTGGTACCAGATGACAGAACAAGGAGTAATGGTCTCAAGTTGCAGTGGAGGAGGTTTAGGTTGGATATGAGGAAAAACTTTTTCACTAGAAGGGTGGTGAAGCACTGAAATGGGTTACCTGAGGAGGTGGTAGAATCTCCTTCCTTAGATGTTTTTAAGGTCAGGCTTGACAAAGCCCTAGCTGGGATGATTTAGTTGGGAATTGATCCTGCTTTGAGCAGGGGGTTGGACTAGATGACCTCCTGAGGTCCCTTCCAATCCTGATATTCTATGATTCTATGATTAACTCTGCCAAAGAAAGAAATTAAGTTGGTTTGGCATGATTTTGTTCTTGATAAATCCATGATGACAAGCCCATGATGACTATATCACGTATCATCTAGATGATTACAAATTGATTGTTTAATAATTTGTTCCTGTATTTTTCCAGCTACTGAAGTTAAGCTGACTGTCCTCTTAGTACCCATCTTGAAAAAGGGGAACAATGTTTGCCTTTCTCCAGTCCTTGAGACTGCACCCATCCTCCATGAGTTCTTGAAGACAATTTGCTTCATATAGTTCCTTAAGTATGCTAGGATCAATTTCATCAGGCCCTGCCAACTAGAATGCATCTCAGCTATCTAAATATTTTTTAATCTGTTTTTTCCTACTTTGGATTGCATTCCAGTCTCCTGAATCCACTTTAGTGCTCCATCTACTAGGCAACATTCCCTCACTTCATATGAATATTATTCACTATAAGGTTTCAGCACTTACCTTCATCATTCTAGCAAGCAAGACATGATGCAAAATAAACCACAGAGAGAAAACACTGATAAATAATTTAAAGCCAAATTGGTGTACTCTTCCATTAAAAATACTGGATAAATTATTTTCTTACTTTTATGCATAATTCCAGGACACAGCCCTTAATGTCAGAGACATGGTGAACTAAAATGGTTACTGTATATATTGTTATTCTTCACTTTACTAATAAAACAATGGCTCAGTTTTGAGAGAAGCCACTTTACTGTCATCTATTGCAGTGATTCTCAACCAAGGGTACATGTACCCCTGAGGGATATGCAGAGGTCTTCCGGGGTATATCAAATCATCTAGATATTTGCCTAGTTTTACAACACACAACATAAAAAGCACTAGTGAAATCAGTACAAACTAAAATTTCATACAGATAATGACTTCTTTATACCTGCAGCTACCTAATAAACTACTCATATACAGCAATTCATAAAGGGTGAAATTCACCCTTCTGTATAGAGGGGCCTATGCACTGCTTAAGTTCCACTGAAATCTTCAGAATAGAACTTCATAGGGACTGAAGTGTAGCATAGGCCTTGTGCTGCCCCTCTCCGTGGAGGGGAGTGCTGAAAAATCAATGGAAACAAATCATTTAGTTTTGACCCAATTTTAACACAATCCACCACTTCGTCACTTGATATCGCAGTAATTTAAAAAAAGTCAACAAATTTTTACTTCACAGCCAGCAGTTACAGTATTTTCTGTTAAATTCTTTGTTTTTTTTTATTCATTCAGTAATATCTTCCAAACACAAATGCGCTCATTATTCAAATCATGCTGTACTATTTCTTTAAGAGCCATGGCAAACCCATGTATACAGAAAATCCAGCATCAACATATAGAAGTCTCAGAAACAGAACAAGGATTCGGATGATCATTAATATATGAAAGAAATAGCATGTCAAGACCAGTATTTTAGGAGCTCCAGCAATAGGCAAACATTGCAATTTACAGTAAATTCTAAGCAGTTCAATCCACCAATAATGACTTTCTATGATGAAAAGCACAGAAACCCTTCCTCATTAAAACCAAAACTATAAAGTTCAGTAGACAAACAGCTCACAACATCAAAGGCCTTTTGAAGATTAATACTTTGACTAAAATTACCAGATATTTGTTTGGAAGCAAATGACATAGAAATTCATTACATCTGCAGTCATTTTCACTTATCGGAAATATGTTCTTCATTTACAACAGTCTCTGGATAACTAGTTGCTGCCTTATTACTGCAAATAATACAGGTTTTTGCTTGCTAAAATTTTTGAGGTCAGGGTCAGTCTCTTTTAGGGGAAATCTTCTGAATCTCAAATAAGTTGTTTCAAAGATATTCTGTTACCAAGAGTCATCTGAGTGGAGGCATTTGTAGGAAAAGCCATAGAGAACTGTTGCAGCTGTGTTATATAAAAGGAACAGAATTTAAATGGAAAATTTCATACTTTGCAGAAATTTGATTGCCTATTTTCTCTATGTAGATTTCTCATTAAAGTAGCTACAGCTGCTACACTAAAGGTATGTTTTTGCTGTTGATGATTGTGGTGATAGTGCCAGTGCTATATGTTGAATTTAATATTTCATTTTGATGCAGAATAGCAGAAAACATTTACAGATCTATTATTCTCCATTTATTAGGAAGAAGTAAGTACTTGCCCCTCAAGGCTGTGCCTTTTGTTCAGACAATATAAACGATCTCTTGGAGTCAAGAGGTTAGTTGGTTGGATTCAATGACAAGGGATTCAGTACAGTTGATTAGACCTGTCCTAACCAAGAGGCGTTATTGTATGCAGGATAAATTATTGCAGATAATTCGTCTGGGGCCATAAAAATAATTTATACTATACATAAAAAGAAAAGAAAAGAAAAAGACTTTGGGGAAAAAATGTTAAGTGTTTGTATTAAGTTGTGTTAGAACTCTACAACCTGGTACTTCTGGGACCTTTTCTTTTATAATTAGTGTTGGGAGGTGAATAGATCATAAATTCTCCATCAAAAAATCTCATGGCTTTAGAGCTATAATAGTTACATTTCTTCACTGAAGCCAAAATAATCCCAGAACTGTTGTCAAATGCTTTATGTTTTGAAATTTGGGGCTTATTAATGCTAACAGGATAATCCTATATACTATTTGTGGCATACAGAGTGCCACAGGCAAAACATTCCTGGGTTACAATAATTTAACAGCCAAAAATAATTTTAAAATCTCAGCTGTCTACATATTTTATGCTCTTTACTTCTTTATGATTTTCACCACAAGGCCAGGATCATTGGTTGAAAGACAGCAGCAGCACCCAAAACATAGGACCATGAAAAAACTTGAGTTGAAGCTGAGCCATGTGGTCTAAGGGTATGTCTATGCCACAATATAAGATCAATTTTATGGAAGTCGATCTTTAGTAACTGATTTTATACAGTTGATCATGCGTGTCCCCACTAAGCGCAGTAAGTCGGCGGAGTGCATCCTCAATACCATGCCTAGCATTGACTCACGGAGTGGTGCACTGTAGGTAGCTATCACAGTCCCTGCTGCCCATTGGAATTCTGGGTTAAGCTCCCAATGCGTGATGGGTCAAAAACATTGTTGTGGGTGGTTTGGGGGTCAAGTGGTCAGTCTCCCTTCCCTCCCTCCTTGAAAGCAACGGCAAACAATCATGTCACACCTTTTTTCCTGGTTATCCGTGCAGATGCCATAGCACGGCGAGCATGGAGCCCGCTCAGCTGGACACTGCTTTTATGAGCACTGCAAGCATCTTGTGCATTATCCTAAAGTATGTGCAGAGCCTAGCTAGGAGCCACCAGCACGAAGAAGATTGTGAGAAGAACATGGACACAGATGTTCCTGAAAGCACGGGGATGTGGCAATTGGGACAGCATGGCAGCAGTGGGGCTGGTTGATACAGTGGAATGCCAATTCTGGACCCAGCAAACAAGCACAGACTGGTGGGACTGCATAGTGTTGCGGGTATGGGATGATTCCCAGTGGCTGTGAAACTTTCGCATGTGTAAGGGCACTTTCATGGAACTTTGTGGGTTGCTTTCCCATGCCCTGAAGCACAGGAATACCAAGATGAGACGTGCCCTGACAGTTGAGAAGAGAGTGGCGATAGCCCTATGGAAGCTTGCAACACCTGACTGCTATCGGTCAGTCGGTAATCAATTCAAAGTGGGCAAATCTACCGTGGCGGCTGCTGTGATCCAAGTAGCTTGGGCAATCAATACCCTTCTGCTAAGAAGGGTAGTGACTCTGGGAAATGTGCAGGTAATAGTGGATGGCTTTGCTGCAATCGGGTTCCCTATCTGTGGTGCGGTGATAGACAGAATGCATATCCCTATCCTGGCACTGGACCACTTTGCCAAAGAGTATATAAACTCAATGGTATTGCAAGCACTAATGGATCACAAGGGCCATTTCACTGACATCAACGTGGAATGGTTGGGAAAGGTGCATGACGCTCACATCTTTCGGAACTCTGGGATGTTCGGAAAGCTGCAAGAAGGGACTTTCTTCCCAGACCAGAAAATTACCATTGGGGATGTTGAAAAGCCAATATTTATCCTTGAGGACCCAGACTACCCCTTGCTCCCGTGGCCCATGAAGCCATACACAGGCAGCCTGGACAGCAGTAAGGAGCAGTTCAACTATAGGCTGAGCAAGTGCAGAATGGCGGTAGAATGTGCCTTTGGATGTTTAAAAGGGCATTGGCACAGTTTGCTGAGTAGGTTAGATCTCAGTGAAAGCAATATTGCCATCGTTATTGCTGCTTGCTCCATAATATCTGTAAGAGTAGGGAGGAGACGTTTATGGCAGGGTAGGAGGTTGAGGCAGATCGCCTGGTAGCCAATTTTGAACAGCCAGACAACAGGGCAATTAGAAGAGCATACCGAGGCACGCTGCACATCAGAAAGGCTTTGAAAAACAGTTTCATGACTGACAAGGCTATGGTGTGACAGTTGTGTGTGTTTGTCCTTGATGCAAAGCCACCACCTTGGTGAATGTACTTCCCTGTAAGCCAATCCTCCAGCCTCATTTGACCACAGCTGGCACAGGAAATAAAGTCTCTATTGTTCTGAATCCATTCATTCTTTCTTTATTAAAAATACTTGATCACTGACAACACTGAGTAGTAAAAGGAAGCTGGGGTGTACAAAGGGTTTAATAACAGGGTGGGGTGAGGGAGAAGGGAAGGACAAGGCCACATTGCTTATTTTAGCCACACTAAACATCAAAGCTGTTTGAATGACAGCCTTCTGTTGCTTGAGCCATCCCCTGGAGTTGAGTGGCAGGGTGCCCGGAGCCTCCCCACCCCCCACCCCAGCCACATTCTTGGGCATCTGGGTGAGAAGGACATGGAACTTGGCAAAGAGGGCAGGCAGTTACACAATGGCTGCAGCGGTGGTCTGTACTCTAGTTGGTTTTCCTACAGCTCCACTAGATGCCTCGTCATGTTTGTTTGCTCCATTAGCTTCAGCATCTCCTCCTGCCTGTTCTGATTACGCTCACTGAAGGCTTTCCTGGCCTCCATCACTGAATGCCTCCATGCATTCAGCTGTGGCCTATCAGTGCAGGAGGATTGCATGACCTCTGAAAAGATGTCATCGTGAGTGCATTTTTTTCACCTTCTAATCTGCGATAACCTCAGGGACAGAGATGATGCAGGAAGCATAGAAACATTTGCAGCAGTAGGGGGAAGAAAGGAAGAGTAGACTTTTAAGAAGATACATTTCTGAAAACAAAAGGGAGACTCTTTCACAGTGAATCAAGCAATTCACAGCACATGTGTTTTAGGTACAAAGTCACATTTTGCCTTTTATATTGTGCGCCTTTCGGTATGGTGACACATTACACATGGCTGGGCAACAGAATTAAGTTTGCAGGCAGCCATGGTAAGCCAAAGGGTACGTGAGGTTGGCTTCTCCCGCATTCATAACATGTGTGAAAGGTTTCAAACTACAGCGCCCTCCTTTCCCATAGCAATCAATGCTGGTTGTGTTTGCCGTTTAAAAGAAGGGGCTGTGGTTTTGGGGTGGATGTGCAGCACACCCCTCCCTCCTCGCATGGTTATTCTCGGGAATGATCCCTTTTAGCCAAGTGCAAATAGCCAAGCATGCCCAGAGTCTAATGTGTCGGGGATCACCAAACAGAGGGGATTACTGTTCCCTTACAAAAATTTCCTCTATTTCAACCAGGTAACCATGAATGATCATCTCTTCTGAGGCTGACACAGAAAGATAAAGACTGAATGTTGCATGAATGCTACCAAAACCCAGGACCATTCGCTACCATTCTTTGTGCTGGAATGACTCCAGAGCACTTGCTACTGGCTTGCAGTGGTAAAGTGTCCTACCATGAAGGACGAAATAAGGCAGCCCTCCCCAGAAGACTTCTTCAAAGGCTTTCTGAGTACCTCTAGGACAGCTTCATGGAGATGTCCCTGGCGGATTCCCTCTCCATCCCCAGATGCTCTAACAGACTTTTCCATTAGCTATACTGGCCGTGAATGCATCCCAATTGCTCAGGGCAAATCAAACATTAAACACAATTGCTTTTAACCCCTGTAGAGTAGTTACAAATGTGCACTCGCCAGAGGTGCCTTCTCTGCCTCCAGCGTCCATAAAAAATAGACCCTGGGAGGTTATTGGCTGCCAGGGTGAGGAAAAGGTCCTGGCTGCCAGGGAGAACTTATTTTCAGCTTGCCTGCTGTGCATTCTCCTCCTCCTCATCCACAAAATCCTCATCCATGTTGCGTGAGGCTGCCACCATGCAGGTGTCCATGGAGAGTGTTGAAGTACAGGTAGGGTTCCCCCCTAGAATGGCATAGAAGCGGCATGTCTGGGGCTCTGACTCAGAGCGACCGTTTGCCTCCTTTATCTTTTGGTGGACTTGCCTGATCCCCTTATTTTTCATGTGGCACTGCTGTGCAACCCTGTTGTAGCCTCTCTCCACTATGCCCTGTATGATTTTGGCATATATATATCAACATTTCTTCTTTTTGATTGGAGTTCTGCCTGCACAGATTCTTCTCCCCATACTGCAATCAAATCCAGTGTCTCCCAGTCACTTCATGCTGAGTTCATTTGCGATTCTGGGACTGCATGGTCACTTGTGCTGCTGAGCTCACCATGCTGACCAAACAGGAAATGAAATTCAAAAGTTCCCAGTGCTTTTCTGTGTACCTGGCTAGTGCATCGGAGTTGAAAGTGCTGTCCAGAGCAGTCACATTGGAGCACTCTGGGATAGCTCCCAGAGGCCAATACCATCGAATTTCACAGCACTGCTTCTACACTACCCCAAATTAGACCCAGGAAGGTCGATTTTAGAACTACTCTCCTCATCGGGGAGGAGTACAGCAGTCAATTTTAAGAGCCCTTTAGGTCAGCGGAATGGGGTTGGTTGCATAGATGCATTCATTATAAAATCGACCTAATGCGGCTAAATTTGACCTAATCTCGTAGTGTAGACCAGGCCTAAGGGGTTTCAAATGGAGTAGCTAGGGTTTGGACTGGCAGAACTGCTTTTGTCTAGGTTTGTTTGAGAGAGAGAACCCATACTGCCTGCATGGTTTTCTCTTGCTGCTTCTGTCCCTGTGGTCAATCAGTCACAGAAGGATGGTAACAGGGACCCGAGAAAAAGCTTTTTGGGTACAGAGTGCTGGCTGGCAAGGTGCAGTTTATTTCATATGTTGTTCAGGGAAATGGGATTTTGATGACATTGTTTATTTACAGAGAAATATCTGACTATCACCAATTTCTCCTACTCTCACTCCCTGCTCACAGGTGACTAGCCCTTTTGAAATGGCCACCCACTGAAGAAGCTGCTTGCAACCTGTAGATGAGATGGTAGTATATGCAGAGCAGCCATGGAAGATTTCCCATTAATCTTTTTCTTTTGTTGAGGTGGGGTCCAGAGAATAGCAATTTTCAGACATCTCTCTGAAAATCTACATGCTGCATCATCTGCTAATGGCTGTCCACGTGGAGAGAAAATCCTGTCTTCTCTCCTTCAGCTACAGCTTAGGATATTTATGCCGACATTCAGACTTTTGATTTTCATAATGATTAGAGCAGCTTTATCATACTCACAGCCAATGGCTCCCAGGAATCTGGGTATAAGCAGTCCCTCAGCTGGCCTGAGCCTGGCCATGAAGTACACGAAAGAGTTCTCCCTTCCCTGTGCAAGGTATTTCAGGATTGTAGCCAGTCCAAATAGGTGTCACAGTGTGACATTCTAGCTCAATGACAAGACTCTTGTTGACTTCAATAGAGCCATCCTTTTGTTCTGGGCCACTGCCATGATGTTTGCCATCTCCCTATATGCAGACCATCACTATGGCTGTATCTCAGCACGCAGGTTCATAGACAGAAGGACCCATCAACAAGTAGAGTAACACTTCCCCAAACGATGTGCTAGGCAAATGCATGAGTGAGGCATCCTCTCTCTCCCCATCAGTGGAAACTAGAATCACCTTACTTTTGATATTTAGGTCCCTCCTAAGGCCAGAGATTACTTTCAGACCGGATTTCCCACACTGTGCTATCCACTGAGCTTTTGGCCAGCAGAGCAGTAGTGGTTGTGGCACTAATACAACCGGACAAAGCTAAGAAGCAGCTGACTGTCCTGCAAGTAACTCAAGGCAATTTCTCTACAACAAAAAACGTTATGGCCTTGTGCCAGCACTGCCCCACTAATTGTATTCCTATGCATCTGGAATCACAGCTGGACAGTCTGAGAGAAGATTTTAAAACCAGCATCCTATCTGTAAGATCAAGGAGGCAGTTAGTGATAAGGACGGCAGTATGATTAACAAAGATTAGTGCAAAACAAATTCTTTTCCTATGAGGAAACACTAAGCAATAGACAAAATGATCAGAGGATAATAAGATAAAGGAAGACATGTCCTTAAATTGTTTAAGTTACATATAGTATGAGGATTTAGTCCTATTAACATCACTGTGAGCTGGGCAGCTACATCTTCAAAAAACTCTTTGAGAAGTACTTGGTATCTGTACATTGCATTTTGCTCATCTTCTCAAGCACAGAAGGATTATTTCAAGGAAGGGCTCAGAATTGCCGGAAAAGGACAGCTTTCAACATCTGGTGCTCACTCCAGCACACAACAGGAGAGCCTGCCTCAGTGTCCATTCTTCAGAGTCTCCATTAATTCTACATCAAGTTTCTTGACTCACTAATATCCCTCCTTGGGGCCAATTTATTATGGACTACTCGAATTATGATTTTTATAATAACCACCCCAAGACAGTCTATTTATTCCATTTATGTGTTTTGTGACAAAGTTCCTCCTCTGCCTTGGTGGGTCCTGCGCTTATTGGTGGATTTGCTCACCTCAGTGATCTTCCCCTCTGGTGGAACCCACAGTCTGAGTCAACTCCTCCTGTGTCTGATCAGGAGTTGCGAGGTTTGGGGGGAACCCAGGCCCGTCCTCTACTCCGGGTTCCAGCCCAGGGCCCTGTGGATTGCAGCTGTCTATGGTGCCTCCTGTAACAGCTGCATGACAGCTACAACTCCCTGGGCTACTTCCCTATGGCCTCCTCCAAACACTTTTATGCTTACCACAGGATCTTCCTCCTACTGTCTGATAATGTTGATTGTCTGATAATTCTTCAGTCCTCCAGTAGCACACCCTCTCAGTCTCAACTCCTTGTGCCTCTTGCTCCCAGCTCCTCACACACGCTTCCTCTCCTCTGGCTCCTCCTTGCCTGACTGGAATGAGCTCCTTTTAAACCCAGGTGCCCTGATTAGTCTGCCTTGATTGGCTGCAGATGTTCTAATTAAAGTAGCTATCTCCACTGCCTTCTAGAAAGATCTTAATTGGCCACAGGTGCCTTGATTAACATGGAGCAACTGCCATTTGGTTACCACGGTACTAGGCATTTGTTTAGCCTGGGGCTAACATACCTGTTCCTCAGTACTTTACTGTAGCCATCTGGCCTTGCCCCGTTACAGTTTGTAGTCCTAAAATCCAAAGTCATCTCATCTCTCAATACCCCATATATCACTCTCTGGCATTTTCTACCTCACATTTTCAGTCTTCTCCTGTCTTATTGCCAGGACAGTCACCCCAGCCCTTCCAGCTACAGTGCAACCCAGCGCTTCCTAGTTGGAACCCCCCACCCCATATTCTGGGAGTGCATGCTCACCAGAGAAGCAGCCATATTTCCCTCTGTCCTGTTAACCTTTTCCTGCTCTCCTCCATGGATATCTCAGCAGGTATGCCTCCCTGACATCAGCCCTCAGCTTTACCTTAGAAGTCAGCAAGCAACTCCCTCTGCTGCTCTTCTGCCATCAGCTCTCTCCAGCCCTGGCTCAGGGAGGTCAGCCGCCAACTTCTCTATCATGGTCCTGCCTTCAGTCTTCCCCAGGAACCATCTTCATCTTCCTTCAGACACCTCCTACAGTCTCTTACATGCCCTTTTCATGACTGACCCCTTGGTCTCCATCTCTCTCCATTTTATGGGCCCACTTAAACCCTATTGGGGGGCAGCTGATGAGTCACAGGTGCGCTGGCCTCTCTTAAAGGGCCAGTGCCACCTTTCTTGTGAATTAAGTGGAATGTTGTCCTCCTTGCATAAAAAAAGAAAAGGTGACAGAAAATTCTTGACTCAAATTCCAGCAGGGGCCAGTGTTGAAAAGGGAGGCAGGAAATGTTTGTTTGTGCATCTGAGAACTGATGCAAAGCTCACTGAATTCAACTGACTTCATTAGTCCATTCAACTATGTTTGAATCAGGCCCTTGTTTGAGAGATTTGTGTTTTGTTTTTTTTTAAAAAGTATATAATTTCTGCTAGTGACAAGTGACTTCAAAGCTATTGGACAGTAGACCTGAGGGTGTACAAGGATGTGTATCGACAGGTCAGCAAAAGGCCTATGCATCACTTAAATTATGTTAGTCATATTTCTCAGCTCCCAGGATTTAGGTGGGGCTTAAGTGGTGCATAAGCCTTGTGCTGGTCTCTGCACAGGGTAAATATCAGCCTCAGTAAACAATTTGTAATGAATAACTTACTGGATGAATTTGATCTCATTCTGTTTGCAAGTCATTGGGGAGGAGATCACTATTTTCTTAGCTGTATTTATCATTTAGAATTATTTGTTGAATAAATTCCTCAAACACTTCATGGTCTAGAGTTTATTTGTGGCCAGTTTGTTCCAAGTATCTGTCCAATTTGACTTGTGTTGTGAACACACTTACCAAATTTCCAACTTCAGTGCCTAGAATTAGGTAGCAAGATCCATACTTAGGCACGTGAACAAATGATACTCATGTAAGAGCTACAGTTGCTCAGCTTCCCAGAAAAAAACAGGCCAATCATCAACCAGAGGTGCCTAACTTTATTGCTGCCTAACTTTAGGCACTCAGTTTTGAAACATTTGGCTACTGGTTACCTGGTATGTTTCTAATCCCTGACTGGTTGTTTTCTGCTAATATTCTCCAGTATTGCTTACCCCAGGGGGAGGAAAATTTTGGCCCGGGGGCCACATCTGGGTATGGAAATTGTATAGTGGGCCATGAATGCTCACAAAATTGGGTTTGGGGTGTGGGAGGGGGTGAGAGCTCCGGGGTGGGGCTGAGATGGCACGCACAGAGTGAGGCCAACCCCTGACTCCACTCTCTGGCTGGAGCGTTGGAGCAGGGCAAGCCCTGGACTCTGCTCCCCAGTGAGAGCTTAAGGGCCGAATTAAAATGTTTGGAGGACTAATGCGGTCACCTCGGGCCATAGTTTGCTCACTTCTGGCTTACACTTTATGTTTTGTACCAATATCCCTGTGAGTAAACTCCTCTGGCAGAATATTCACAGAAAATAAACGACGTGGTGCAGACAAAAGTAAATTCTCTTGAATATGCAAACAAATATTTACTGACATTTTTGCAGCATTCCTCCAGCTCTGTTTCCTTTAATTCTGGTAGTTTTGAATCTTAGATCAAGTGTTCATCAGCAGGAAATGGATTTCCTCATGACAGTAAGAATTAGGCGGCTGAAAAATATTGTCAGCTAATGTTTGGCAAACTGAACTACTGTAAGGTTAATGGCACCATGCAGATTCCTACTGTTTCTTCTTCTGAATTAAATCAGCTAAATGAGTAAAGTCCCATTCTTTCTATGTCTTTCCTCAGAAAGGGTTTAATCCTGCTCTCAGTAAAATCAATAGCTAAACTCCCTTTGATGTCAATGGTACAGGATCAGGCCCCAAATAAGCTTCAATTTACAAAAACAAAAATGCAAGTGAAAGTGTTACCACTCTCACAGGTAGACTAGCAAGCTGCAGATACATGTTGGACGGAGTCCATTGCCCTGGATGGGAGCCAACATAATTCAGAAAGGCCCCTCCAGTACAGAGGGGGGTGTAAAAGTCAGTAAGTAGGTCAGGTTTGTGTTTTGATTTGCTACTCTTCCTTAGTGACTCTTAAATGCATCTTTAAGTCCCATCTACACTGAACTTTTAAACCATGCTAGGAGATTGCTTTGAAACTGAATTTAAACATACTTCTAGCTAAACAAGTGTGTTCTTGGAAACTGTAGAAACTATTTTTATACATCGCTTTTAAATGGCCTTGGCCCCCTGACAGGTTAAAACCAAGGCCAAGGTTTTAGAAAAGGTACTAATGTTTTTAGGTTGCCTCCATTTTTGGGTGCTTAACTTGACACACCTTAAAGAGGCCTGACTGATGGAGAATCAAGAACTTAGAGCTTTCTCAGACTCAGGTTCCCTTAAGCAGTCTCAAGTTGGGCACCCAAAAATTGAAGAATGCTGAATCACTAGTCACTTGGTCTCAGTTTAGACAAGGCACTACCAAGGTTACCGCAGGAAGTACCATTCCTGAAAGTGGCAATAACAGCTAAAGAACAATACAGTGTAACCTAGGGCAAGGTTTACGTGCTTTGTCTATTTCAACTGTCAGCTCTTTGGAGTGGGGAATGTCTCGCTGTATATTTGTACAAGGCAAAGCACCAAGGGGCTCATCTTTCAGTTGGGAATGCTAGATGCTCCTTTAATGCATATTATACTAAATAGAAAATAAGCTAATGACGTCATTAGAAAAATGGAAGAATGTGATCGTATATTATGTATCACTATCTAATAACTGAAATTCCAAATTGGCTGTCAAATTTACTAGCATGAGTGGTTAACAGTTCTGACCATTGATCAAGACAACATTGTTACAGATCTGCTGGAGCAGAAATGCAGACCAAAAAGCTTTCAAAGATTCAGTTTCCATTGCTTGTAACAACCTTCCTGATTCATTGGTGTAATGAAAAGTTAACCTTTTCAGCCTTCACATGTCTGCAGTCATATATGTATGTCATGATGATCTTGAAGTCCGTGCTTCATGTGTAGTTACAGATACAGCACTGCATGCAAACATTGGCGTCTCATTCTAGTCCTGACTGATTTCCCTCAGGACTCTCTTGGAAATAATGATTTTCACCTCTGAGGTCATTTCCTGATGGGTGCAAAACTTAAACAAAATAATAGCTGTACATTCTTCATCATGCTCAGTGTGCCATGTGATCTTTTTAAACCTAATCCTTATTGACTTGCTCAGGGAGAGCAGTAATGAAAAAATTTATCTGTTGAATTTTAATCTTTTTTTCTGTGTGCAAGTTTTCCAGAAACAGCTTTGATTTTTATGAACGTACCCGTTGGTTTGTAGTTGTCTGATGAATTCTGAGTGTGTGGGCAAACCAGAGACTCTCAGAGCTTTGGGGTGAGACAAGTTTCTCCCTCCCTTGCGTAGTTGCTCCCTGCTGTGCTCCGTATATTCTGGGATGTCCTAGGGCTGCTTGTGATGGAGCAGGACTCTAAACATTAGTATGGAAAGGCGGCGGGGTCATGGCCTCATCCTCTGCTGGACACTGGTCCATGGAGTAAGGCTGGAGTACAAGGGTGGAGCAGCCTGCTCCACCTTAATTGATCTTTTCTGCTGATCTCCCTGCTCTGTTACTGACAAACACCACCATGTACGTTAAGGGGAGAAGGAGAATTCTCCATGCAAAATCAGGGACACTTGAAAGGGATCCAAGACACCGGAAAGAAAGAAAAATAAAAACGGTCAAACTCAAACCCATCTGCGTTTTCTGAGTCACTCAGTAATTTCATTTGTTCTTGAAGCTATAATTCATGCATGATCGTTTATAGATGTTCCTGTAGCTTTTATCAGCTTACATACTATTATCTTCCTCTCCCTTCCTCCCAGTCTCAGACGGTAATCAGTTCCATAAGCTCCTTGAGCAGTAGGAAGACAATGTTTTTGCAGAAAGCAAAGATGGAAAAGCGAAATGTTTTCAAAAGCTGCAGCCAGAGATAAAGCCGCTAATCAGAGAACTGAATGCTAGTTCCAGAAATCCAGAGTTTAGTCTGACCTACTAAAAACAGATTAAGAAGGGGTTAACTATCTCTTATTTTCCTCTTTTCCTTCTTCCAGAGCCACAATATTTTTTTCCATTCAGCAAAACAGCTTGAAGCCACCCTCATGTCTGTCCACAACAAAGGCATTAGATACATGAAAGAGATGCACAACTTGAACTATACCCGTATAGTTTGAGCAGTACAGCTCCCCTGATGTGGGGCCAGTTATACCCGTATAGCCATTCCCATACAAGAAGGTGAATAAGCTATACCAGTAAATGGCACCTTTATGCCAGTATCACAGAGTGACCAGACAGCAAGTGTGAAAAATCGGGACAGGGGGTGGAGGGTAATAGGAGCCTATATAAGAAAAAGACCCAAAAATCGGGACTCTCCCCATAAAATCGGGACATCAGGTCACCCTACAGTATCATAAAGGTGCCTTATACTGAGTCCACAATGGGGGTTTTACCAGTATAATTATTTTGGTTTAAAAAAGACAAAACAAAACAAAACCACCTCACATGCCTAACCACCATAAGTATGTGAGTAGAAATAACTGCATGTGGACCAGGCTTCAGGGATGGAGCCACTACAATGCTCCAGCTGCTTTCTGTTGCTCCAGTGATGCGCAAGATCCAGGCATCTAGCTTAACAGCTCAGTTAATCAGTGTTACGGCTACTTTGCCTCACTGGGGGCATTCAGACAGAACACACTAATGGATCTGGCACACTGAACTGGATTGTGCCCTCATGAATGCTATCTGTACACTGGTGTAGCTCCACTGACATCAGTGGAGATTACGCTCCTTTCGCTTATGTTGGTGTGTGAGAGAGAATAAGCCCTGGTCTCACTATGAGTTTAGGTCAAATTTAGCAGCATTAGATCGATTTAACCCCTCACCTGTCCACATGATGAAGCCATTTTTGTCGACTTAAAGGGAGTCTTAAAATTGATTTCTGTACTTCTCCCTGACAAGGGGATTAGCATTGAAATTGACATTGCCGGGTCGAATTTGAGGTAGTCTGGATGCAATTCGACGGTATCAGTGTCTGGGAGCTATCCCAGAGTGCTCCATTGTGACTGCTCTGGACAGCGCTCTCAAATCAGATGCACTGGCCAGGTAGACAGGAAAAGCCCCGCGAACTTTTGAATCTCATTTCCTGTTTGACCAGCGTGGCAAGCTGATCAGCACAAGTGACCATGGAGTCCCAGAATCGCAACAGAGCTCCAGCATGCACTGAATGGGAGGTACTGGATCCGATCGCTGTGTGGGGAGATGAATCTGTGCTATCAGAACTCCATTCCAAAAGATGAAATGCCAAAATATTTGAAAAAGCTCCAAGGGCATGAAGGACAGAGGTTATAATGGACCCACAGCAGTGCCACGTCAAACTTAAGGAGCTCGGGCAAGCCTACCAAAAAATCAAAGAGGCAAACTGCTGCTCCGGGTCAGACCCCCAGACATGCCACTTCTATCATGAGCTGCATGCAATTCTAGGGGGCACCCCTACAACTACCCCACCCCTGTATGTGGACTCCTGCAAGGGAGTCTCACGCAACAGGGATGAGGATTTTGGGGATGAGGAAGATGATAATGAGGAGGAGACTGAAGATAGTGCACAGCAGGCAAGTGGAGAAACCATTCTCCCCAACAGCCATTAACTGTTTATCACCCTGGAGACATTATCGTCCCAACCTGGGCTCCTGGATCTTGAAGGTGGAGAAGGCCCCTCTGGTGAGTGTACCTTTGTAAATATAATACATGATTTAAAAGCAAGAGTGTTTAATAATTAATTTTCCCTGAAGACTTGGGATGCATTCACGGCCAGTAGAGCTACTGGAATGCAGTCAAGCAACATCCATTCTTTCTCTCTCTGTGTTATCCTCAGGAGAGTGATATCATTCATGATCACCTGGTCGAAATAGGGGACTTTTATTAAGGGGACATTCAGAGGTGGCCATTCCTGCTGGGCTGTGTGCCTATGGCTGAAAATAAATCATCCCCGCTGTTAGCCATGTGGTGGGGGGAGGGGTGAAGCGATCATCCCAGAGAATTGGGTGTGAGGGGGAGTTCAGTTGGGTTGTGCTGCACATTAACCCGAAAACCTTAGCCCCTCCTTTTAAATGGCCAACCCATTTTAAATTGTCAACCCAACTCTCTCTTTTTTCCTCCTGTAGCTGCAAATGCTTCAACGCTACCATGATTATCTCCATTCCAGAGGCTAGCACAGATAAGAAGGCAAAAAAAATGCACTCACGATGCAATGTTCTCTGAGCTCATGTAGACCTCCCGCACTGAAAGAGCCCAGCAAAATACATGGAGGTAAACAATGTCAGAGTCCAGGAAAACACAAAATGAACACGAGGACAGGAGGGATGTGCGAGATGAGAAGTGATGGGATCAAGAAGAGAGATGGCGGGAGTGTGATGAGAGGAGGCAGGAGGCAATGCTGAAGCTACTGGAGGATCAAACTGATATCCTCTGGTGTATGGTTGAGGTGCAGGAAAGGCAGCAGAAGTACAGACCGCTGCTGCAGCCTCTGTGTAACCAACCACCCTCCTCCCCAAGTTTCATAGCCTCCTCATCCAGATGCCCAAGAACGTAGAGGCGGGGGGGAGGGGTCTCCAGGCACCCAACCACTCCACCCCAGAGGACTGCCCAAGCAACAGAAGGCTGGCATTCAACATGTTTTGAAGTGCAGTGTGGCCTTGTCCTTCCCTCCTCCCCTACCTCATCCGGTGCTTCCCTCCTCCACCTCCCCAGGCTACCTTGGCAGTTATCCCCCTATTCCTGTGACTAATTAATAAAGAATTCATGAATTTGAAATAACAATGAATTTATTGACTTTCCAATGGTGATCGAAGGTGGGAGGGGAGGGTGTTTAGCTTACAGGGAAGTAGAGTGAACCAAAGGGGTGGGTTTTCATCAGGAGAAACAAACAGAACTTTCACACCGTAGCCTGGCCAGTCATGAAACTGGTTTTCAAAGCTTCTCTGATGCACAGCGCGCCCTGTTGTGCTCTTCTAACTGCCCTGGTGTCTGGCTCTGCATAATCAGCCACCAGGAGATTTGCCTCAACTTCCCACCCCACCATAAACATCTCCCCCTTACTCTCACAGATATTGTGGAGCACACAGTAAGTAGTAATAACGATGGGAATATTGGTTTTGCTGAGGTCTAACCTAGTCAGTAAACTGCACCAGCGCATTTTAAACATCCAAATGCACATTCTACCACCATTATGCACTTCCTCAGCCTATAGTTGAACAGCTCCTGACTACTGTCCAGGGTGCCTGTGTATGGCTTCTTGAGCCATGGCATTAAGGGGTAGGCTGGATCCCCAAGGATAACTATAGGCATTTCAACATCCCCAACGGTTATTTTCTGGTCTGGAAAGGAAGTTCCTTGCTTCAGCCATTCAGACAGACAAGAGTTCCTGAAGATGCGAGTGTCATGTGCCTTTCCCGGCCATCCCACGTTGATGTTGGTGAAACATCCCTTGTGATCCACCAGTGCTTGCAGCACCATTGAAAAGTACCTCTTTTGGTTTATGTACTGGCTGCCTTGGTGCTCTGGTCCCAAGATAGGGATATAGGTTCCATCTATTGCCCCACCACAGTTAGGGAATCCCATTTCAGCAAAGTCATCCACTATGACTTGCACATTTCCCAGAGTCACTACCCTTGATAGCAGCAGCTTAGTGATTGCATTGGCTACTTGGATCACAGCAGCACCCACAGTAGATTTGCCCACTCCAGATTGATTCCCGACTGACAGGTAGCTGTCTGGCATTGCAAGCTTCCACAGGGTTATCGCCATTCACTTGTGAATAGTGAGGGCTGGTCTCATCGTGGTATTCTTGCACTTAAGCGCAGGGGAAAGCAAGTCACAAAGTTCCACAAAAGTCCCCTTTCGCATGCAAAAGTTTTGCACCCACTGGGAATCATCCCAGACCTGCAATACTATGCAATCCCACCAGTCTGTGGTTGTTTCCCAGGCCCAGAATTGGCGTTCCAAAGCATGAACCTGCCCTATTACCAAATTGCCATGATTTGAGAGAAGTCTGTGTCCATGTCCTCATCACTCTTGTCATTCCGCTGCCGTCACCTCCTCGCCTGCTTTTGCAGGTTCTGGTGCTGCATATACTGCAGGATAATGCGCGAGGTGTTTACAGTGCTCATAACTGCTGTGGTGATCTGAGCGGACTCCATGCTTGCCATGGTATGGTGTCTGTAGGAGAGCAGAGTGACAGTGGAAGCATGACGATGGTTTGCAACCCTATCATACTGTCTGCTGCCAGCAGCACCCAGGACACAACAGCATTGGCTGAGCTGAGCGGGCTGCACGCTTGCTGTAGTATTGAGTCTGCATGGAAAAAAGGCGCAAAATGGTTGTCTGCCATTGCTCTCACGGAGGGAGGGGCAACTGATGACATGTACCCAAAACCACCCGCGACAATGTTTTTGCCCCATCAGGCAGTGGGAGCTCAACTCTGAATTCCAATGGGGTGGCGGAGACTGCGGGGACTGTGGGATAGCTACCCACAGTACAACGCTCCAAAAGTTGACACTAACCTCGGTACTGTGGACGCAATCCACCGACTTAATGTGCTTAGTGGGGACACACACAATCAACTGTATAAAATCACTTCCTAAAAAAAAATCAGTTTCTATAAATTTGACCTATATTCATAGTGTAGACATACCCTAAAACCTAATGTCCCAGGTCCTCAAAAGGTGCCTAAATGCCTTTGAGGATCTGAGCTAACACACTTACTTATTTATTAACCTGAAGAGGCCTTGAAACTTTTTCTTCTATTCTATAAATACCCTTTTGGCCACTCTGCAACCTTAATCATGTCCAAGAAAGTTTCTCTGGACTAATTCAGAAAGAAATCAGCAATGGGATTTTTTTAAAAAAAACAAACAACAACCTCTGAATAAAGTGTGACTGATTTCATTGTGATAAGATCATTTGGACCGGACATTTTAACTTGGAGCTTAGTTCTGTAAATATAACTTTAGGGAGGCCATATCACCCCAATGATATGGTGCCCATATCTTTATAATAAGATAGGCACCTCTATGACTCAGGAAACAATAGAAGCTCAGAGTTATGAACATCAGAGTTGCAAACTGGAACTGAAATTGTGCAGTCAGGCAATGGCAAAGATGACAAAAAAAAAAAGAATACAGCACAGTACAGTGTTAAATGTAAACAACTTGAAAAATAAAGGGAAAGCAACATTTTTCTTCTGCAAAGTAAAGTTTCAAAGCTGTATTAAGTCAATGTTCAGTTGTAAACTTTTGAAAGAACAGCCATAATGTTTTGTTCAGAGTTACAAACAACCTCCATTCCTGAAGTGTTTGTAACTTTGAGGTTCTACTCTAATGCCTTTACATATTGTTGTGACACCTCAAGCCTTAAGTCTGTTTTTGAAAACGCATTTGAAAATAGGTCCCTCCTTGGCTAATCCCTTAGCTGCTTAGGTCCTTGGCTGCATTCCCAGGCATGCTATCAACCTTCTCCTGATGTTATTAAACGTGGTTGTATTTGGTAATGCTCACTTCCACTGACATGGTTTTCTGTGATAAGAAACATGATTCTTGCTGTAGATGATCTTAAGACTTAACAATGAATTTATTCATTGTCATCTTGAAGATTGCATCAATGAGAGAAACAGATACAGGTCTAAAATGACAGCATATCAATGCAGGTTAGTTTCTCTGGCTATCCCACAAAAGTCATCTTACCTCAAAGATAACAAGTATCTCACCTAACATTACAGTATGCTAGTTTTATTTTTGAAAAAACAAAACAAAACAAAAAAAACAAACCACTGAAAGTTTTATTTTATTTTTTAAACTAAACACAAAAAAGACAGCAATATGGTTGTCAATGTAGCCATGACTAATAAGCGCAAGCTGCAGTATTTGGATCCTCATCTGGATTTAGAAACACTAGAGATCAAAGGTGTTTAGATCCAGATTTAGAAGCAGATCTCTGTTAATAATGGACAATTTGTCAAATTCAGGTCTGGATCAAAAACACTGTCAAAATTTCAGGATGATTTGAGCCAATTATGATGGATTAATACTGTAAGTGTTTAACTGGATAGCTAATTAGTAGCAGAAATAATATTTATTATTTCTTATTTAGACAGTGCCATTGGTATGCAAGATGCTTTACTGACAATGATCATGACAACAACTCAAGGGCCCATTCCTGAAAACCCTGGTTCATTGGAGTGGTCCTTACTCACTCACGTGGTTTCAATGGAATACTTTCATGAGGGCTACTAATGTAAGTAAAGGGTTGTAGAATTGAACCCTTAGCTAGGACTGGACATAAATGATGGTGACAAGTACTGAGTGGTTGTGAGAATGAAGGACAAGGGTTACAGCAACATCATGCCATTAACAGTGCATATGTGTACACGCTTATTTCCATCGTCCTGTTCTTAAGCAACAACTACTTTGAGGAAAGATTAAGAGGCTATAGGGGTGCTGCTGGGTGGAGTTGGTGGCCTGTGACATACAGGTCAAACTAGATGATCTTGTGGTCCCTTCTGCCCTTAAATTCTACAACTAAGAGAGGTTTCAATGAGTAGAGAGTGGAAGAATGGCTAACAGTCGGAAAGGGGTTTCAGGTATAAGAGGTTGTATGAAAGAAGGTCCATTGACATGAGCTGGAGAAACAGATGAAGGGGCAAGGTTGCTGGTTAGTAGAGTTGAACAGGAAATTGGAGTCCCTACCCACACACAATGAGTTTTGTAAAGAGTTCATCCTAAAGCAGGAAAAAAGTAGGAAATGCAATGTTCCTCACATAGGAAGGAATTCCTAGGAATTTTGGGGAGAACCAAAAATTGAATTTCTCAGCTCACTGCTTCCCTACGTAGGTGGCTTTTGTCAATGTACTTTCACTCTACAGGTCCAAAGCAAAATTAACCAGAGCTTTCCAGATAGGCAACCAGGGCATTTTTCATCAGAATACTTCTCCGACAGAAAATTCCCAACCAACTCTAGTATTTAGACCAAGATTGGGTGGAGCAAAGGGGACAAGGAAGAAAATTCTAAGTTGATTTAACTCTTAGGGCCACTCAAAAACAGAACTGAACTTCTGACTTTAAAGGAGCTGAGTGTTTCAAAGCAATTAACAAATCAAGCTCCAGCTACACTGAAGACTGAATTTTGAGCTGTGAAGCACCACTGCAGTTGTTTTCCTCTGGGGCAATGCAGAGCGCAAAGTTCCGAACTATAGACGTGAAAGGTGGTGACAAAACATTCTCAGTCAAGGGGATCAGGCTGTCTAGAGGAAATGTTGCAAATCCTTCCTCTTTAAAGAAGCCTCACAACACTGACACCCCCTTTCACTCAATACACCCCTACTAACCAATAATTAGAAGAGGAAAAGGTAATAAAAATCTAAAAAAATAAATTCCCTACAAGGGGCAGCTTGCAGCACCTTGCCTCAGTTTCCTCTTCTATTCAGCCCTAAAGAACTCCACATAATCCAAAAGCTATGAAACAAAAGTCCCATATTCAGAGTCTACTTTGAGTTCAAATCAACTCATAAACAAAGTCTTTTCCACCCTGACTCCAGCTGGGCCCAGCCCCCTTCCCTGAGAGACTATTTCAGGAGTGACCAACCTGAGCCTGAGAAGGAGCCAAGATTTACCAATGTACATTGCCACAGAGCCACAGTAACACATCAGCAGCCCCTGGCCAGCTCTCCCCCCCTCACCACCTCCCAGTAGCACCGCTGATCAGCACCTAACCCTCCATCCCTGCACCTCCTGCCCATTATGATTAGCTGTTTTGTGGTGTGCAGGGGGCTCGGGGGTGGGAAGAGCAAGGGCGCAGCAGACTCAGGGGAAGGGGCAGGGACCTTGGAGGAAGGAATGGACTGGGGCCAGGACTGAGCTTGAGCAGTGAGCACCCTGTAGCACATTGGAAAGTTGGTGCTTGTAGCTCTGGCCCTGTAGTTGGCACCTATGCAAGGAGCCGCATACGAACCCTTAAAAAGCCGCATGTGGCTCTGGAGCCACAGGATGGCCACCCATGGACTATTTCTTTCTGCTCTCTGAGCAGCTGGAGACAACACCTGTTCTGCCTTCTTTAGCTTCTCTTTGCCCCAGCATCTGCCTGTCACTCAAGCGCTTCACTTTCCTGCAGGACCAGTGCTAGGGGTTTGAACGCCCTAGGTGGACGGCAATTTCGCCTCCCTGCGCGCTGGTCCTGCGGCTCCGGTGGAGCTGCCGCAGTGGTGCCTGCGGAGGGTCCGGTGGTCCGCAGCTCCAGTGGAGCTGCCACAGTGGTGCCTGCGAGCAGTCCACCGGAGCCATGCTGAGCAGCCGAGCATCCGCAGGCATGATTGCGGCAGCTTCACCGGGGCCGCGGACCAGCGGACCCTCCACAGGCACCACTGCGGCAGCTCCACTGGAGCCACCTGCCGCTCCCTCCGCCAAAATACCGCCCACCAAAAATTCTGGTGCCCTAGGCGATTGCCTAGGCTGCCTAAATGGTAGCGCCGGCCTGCTCTCCTGGAATCAGGAGCCCCAAGCTCTCCTTTCTGTAGCTGGGTTCTGTTCAAACTAACCCTTATTCCCTACAGCACTTACCTACAGATGCTTTCTCCACCCAGCTGCAGCTCTCCAGGCTTCTAGCATTCCCGGACTGCCTAGCTAGTGTGTTAAGATTCTACTCACTCTCCTTTCTTCAAGGACTAACCCAGGAATCTGTCCCTCCCTCCCTGGTATCCCCAGGCCTGTCCTGAGTTAATCAGATCACTTCATTACTTCATTCATTATTTCCCAGGTGGGAAGGTGAGTTGATCTTGTCACAGGCGAGGCTAAAGCCCCATTTCTCTTTAATAGAGATCAACCACTCTAAAATATTACCCCAAGCAGAGTTTTCACCCTGAAGAGAGAGAAGTGCTAGAGATGCCATGAAGTCTACTAGAGTCTTCTCTGATTATGCTGATATTGACTGATTTTATGTGGCAAGTGCTCAGATACTAACAGAGATAATATCTCTCGCAGACTCTAGGCAGACAGAAAGCAACAGGAGCCAAAAGCAAGGGAACTGTGATTCCTCTCCCCAAATAAGCTCACATAGGCAGGGAGATGGAAGGAGTGCTAGGTTCAGCTACATCCATCTCTAGTGATAACACAAGCATTTTAATAAAATAGAGGCCCCAATCCTGAGCTACACCAGGTCTGTACAGTGCAGCCACAGAGGTGGAACAGAAGCGTCTTTGAGACACTTGGCACTTCCATGATGCCTTTGAAGTATGCTGGGGGTGAGTTTGGCTTCAGCACTGCTCTATGTTATGCTAGTTGTAGATACTTCCTTTCCTTCCCCCTCCCCCAGGGCTGTTATGCAAACTGAGGTTCTCTGGAGCACAACACGTTCCACTCACACTCCCAAAGAACCCCCTACATGGCCCTAACACCAGAGGTTCAAGAAAGCCAGCACTACACCGGCCTATGCTGCACCTCTGTGACCTGGGGATTGCCCAGTGCTAGGGGAATCCTTGGGTAACTGGCTCTGTTGTTGCTATGCTTTGGCAGAGTGGAACAAAACAAATGCAGTGGGAGCCAGGTTTGGCCTTGCATTTACTCTCTGTTTGTCTCTGACTTATATCTGCTTATCTTAGTGACTAAATCTTAATGTTTTCAATAGTTAACTAGAGATCCCTTGGCGGTATAAAAGGCTCTCTTCTGTGTCATCTGCAAAAGTGTCAACTAAATTCTGGTTACAGAATCTTTGATTCCTTTTTTATAATGCAAGAGGCAGAAAGAGCAAAGATTGATTTTTCATATCAGAGTTTGAGTTTATGGGAATGACAGAAAAATAGTCTCATTGGTACACAGAACAAACCGGAAGGCTACATCACCCAAGAGGCAATAAAAATGGGACCAGGACTACACACTATCATTTTTAAGTCACTTCTCTGGCTAGAATCTCACTGATACTTAGCTCTGGTTCCAATGTGCTTTATAAATGGATATTTGAGACTCAGCAAGAAATCAACTTGTGGAGAAGGAGAGACTTGTTGACCTCTGCCATTTGAGACACAGCGCATTGCATGATACATGTGTAAGCAGAGTCAGGATGAGCTGTATCCTGACATCTGGTGGTGAATTATAGGGAGTGTGGAAAGAATGTCAAGAACCTCAAAAGGTGTGGACAGATTTGCATTGGCATTCACCCTCAACTTAGCATAAGCCCAGAGCAGCTTGGGATGGTGATTTTAACAGCTCTGGGATCCCCAATTTCTTTGTTATTGGGGCAGGAGGAAAAAAAAAAGTTTGTCACCATGATTGTGTGAATGGGGAGCTGTGGGACTGCTTTGTGACAGAAATGACTCAACCTCAGTTGGGTGGTACTTGCTAGACAAGGGACATGGGTT